>NW_020837949.1:11115223-11446217 GCF_003676395.1 Aethalodelphis obliquidens | reverse complement strand
GGGCTGACAGTAGGGGAGGAGGGCTCAGGTATGGGTGGGAACCAGGGGGAAGAAGCCCGTGGAAGAGGGGTTCTTTTGCCTGAGAGCGGGGAGCAGAGCGCTGCTGGTGACCGCCCCGCCCCCAGGGCTTTCCCAGCCCAGAGACCCTGGACTGTGTGGCCGCAGTCTTGGGCAGAGAGGAGCGAGAGGGAGCTCGAGCCGGCCGGCTCCCAGTTCCTCGCTCACGTAGGAGGTGAGGTCATCCGTGAGAGCCAGGGCGCGACGACGCAGTTGGGGGCTGGAGGAGATGCAAGGGTTTGGAACAACTGCCATGGGGAAGGCGACTGGGAACCCACAGGAGCCAAATGCCAGACAGCCGAGCTGAGGCTGGAGGGCCGGAGGGCGCTGCCCTGTTTGGTGAACTCCCTCTGCAGCATTCAGGGATCTCTCCACCTACTTTCTGCAGTTGGGAGGCAGAAGCAGGAAGCGGGTGGTGGCGTGACCCAGGGTTGAGATTGGATCAGATAAGTGCTGGTGGCTGAAGGTGGCAAGAGTGGCTATGAGAGCCTTGTAGGAGTCGATGGTCGAGGGGCTGGGCTTCAGGGGAGGCAAGCCAGAATGGCTGGATGTAGAAGGCGCGTGGAGAGGGTTGCGAGGCAGAGGAACCAAAGCCTTTCTGAGCAGGTTCGTTCAGTAGATGTGGATGGGAAAAGGGGGAGGAGGTGATGGTTGGGAGGTCACGCCCAGGGTCTTGGAGGCAGAGACCAAGAAATCTCAGGTCCAGGGTGTCCCATGGTGGAAGGTGCCTGAGCTGGAGGGACGTTGGGAGCTGTTGGAGTTGCAGAGGTCTGAGTGCCATGCATGTTGAAGCTGGGACATCGGTGCTCGCAGGCAGAGAGGGAAAACAGTGGCTGGATTGGTGTGTCGTGGGGGAGCGTGGGTACCCAAGGAGGGCTGATGTTTGAATAGTTCATGCTTCCAAAGAATGGAAGAGGCATTTAAGTGGCACCAGAGAGAAAGGGCTGGCTGTGTCCTCTTTGTCTGTCCCCGAGAAGGGATGACTGGGAGAGGAAAAGGGGAAGCTTACATAGAAGCGGGGGCTTACAGGGGACTTACACAGTCAGCTACAGGCAGGAGGTAGCAGGAGTCCGTGGGGAAAATGGCTGAGAGCCGGAGCATCGATGGATCTGTGCTTCCCCGGGCGGATGCAACTCTCCACGCAGACAGGTGTGAGGGTGGTAGAGCCAGGGCTGAGGGGAAGGTGGCCACAGGAGGAGGGGGCTGGGAGGCTTTGAGTTCCGGGTGTTAGGGGAGTGAAAGCATGGGCAGGTAGAGCATTCAGTATTGGGGGCCTCGGTCCCGGGTGGACTTAGTAATGGAGACCCACCCAGCATTCCCGTGGGACCATGTCCTGGAAACGCTGCTACAGGCCGGACAGCCCCTGCAGCGCCTCCTCCCAGGAGATCTCAGGGTTCCTGGCACTGCCCCCCTAACCTCACCCCCACCCCCAGTCTCCAGCTGTCTCAGGATCCCCTAACAGGAGGGCTAGGCTGGCCTAGAGAGTGGCCCTTCTCTGAGGCCTACTGGGGAGGGACCGGGGTCAGGTGGTCCAGGAACCCCCTCTAAGGAGGGACCCCAGGACCTCTTCGTGGGAGCTGCGGGCTGGGCTCCTGCAGACAGCCCTGGGGTTTAACCTGACTCCCGCCTGTGTTGTATCCTCACGCTGACAGGGGCTGCTCGGCAGCCGGCGGGACGGGTAGGTGTGTGCGCGCGTGTGGGTGCACACGCCATCGCGTGCCGGTCTCTTCACGGGGGCCATGTCCCAGCATGCTCTGTGGAGTTGACGCGTGGCCTGGTGTGTTCAGTGCTTCGGTGACCTGCGCTGCTGTGTGCGTGGCCTGCGTCCGCTCCGTCCTTCTGGCCTGCCTGTGACTGCCCAGGGGCTCCGGGCAAAGCGGGTGGAAGTGTCGTCCTCTTCCCCTTCCTTGTGTGGTGCTGGGCCTTGGGGAGGGAGGACGAGCAGCCTTTTGGGTCCAGCCAACTTGAGTATCTGGGAAACGGGAGGGGAGCTGGTCCTTTTTGGAAGGAAGTGGGTAAGGCCGCTGGGGCGGGTCCCTGGAGGGCGTGACCCTTCAGAGAGTGTGAGGAAAGTGTTGGGGTTGCAGGTGCGCTCCTCTGGGGCCCCAGGAGCCTTGACTCTGAAAGAGGTAGAGGAGCTGGAGCAGCTGACGCAGCAGCTGATGCAGGACATGGAGCATCCTCAGAGGCAGAACGTGGCCGCCAGCGGTGAGCCCCCGCCCGCCCGCAGGGACATCTCCTGCGTTCCCGTGCTTTCCGCTGTCTGTGGTTCCACTCCCTGCCCAGGCCAGCTCAGCCCCTGCAAGCTTCACGCCCTTCGTCCCATTCACTTCCGTCTCTGCGGCTTTCCCAGAGTCCTGTGGCCGGTGTCACCAGCCCCTGGCACGTGCTCAACCCGCGGTGCGCGCTCTGGGGCAGCTGTTCCACATCTCCTGCTTTACCTGCCATCAGTGTGAGCAGCGGCTGCAGGGACAGCAGTTCTACAGCCTGGAGGGGGCGCCGTACTGTGAGGGCTGCTATACTGTGAGTCAGGGTCGGGCTGGGGACACCCGGGGCTCAGCCCGGGGTGGGGGTGGGGGGTGGGGTGGGGGGCGAGCGTGGGGCAGCCGTGCCCTGGCAGCCGGCCCGTGGGTGCCAGCTCCCGGCCAGCCTCCTGCTGCTGCCTCCTCAGGACACCCTGGAGAAGTGCAACGCCTGCGGGCAGCCCATCACTGACCGCATGCTGAGGGCCACGGGCAGGGCCTACCACCCGCACTGCTTCACCTGTGTGGTCTGCGCCTGCCCCCTCGAGGGCACGGCCTTCATCGTGGACCCGGCCAGCCGGCCCCACTGCGTCCCCGACTACCACAGGTGGGGATCCTCCGCCCCCCGCCGGGCTCTTCTCTGGGCGCCAGCTCCCATATTTCTGGGAGCCAGGCTGCCCCCTGACCCCAACACGGCTCCAAACCCCTGGACTTGCTTTCTGTCCCCACGTCCTGTCTGTCTTTTGGACTGAGCTGTCCGGCGGCCTTTGGCCTGGATGGCGAGCCTTGCTGCCGGCTCGTCCCCTTCCCCCGGCCCATGACTCTTCATGTTGGGTGTGGTCTTGCATTCAGCACTGTGTGCTGCGGTGACTTCACCTCGCACACAGGCTGGATTCTGAAAGTTCCTTTGGAGATCAGCTGTTTGGAACTCGGGTTTCCCCTTAGAAACGGTGTTTACAAGGTGGCGACTTGCTCAGGCCACTGGCAGGATCCCGTGACGTAGCTAAAGGGCGGGAGCAGGGATGCCGCAGACTCGGATTCCCACCTCTGAGTGTGTGGGAGGTGTACGTTTCGGGGCTCCACCTTGGGTGGCCAGCACGTCACACCCCTCTGTGCCCCTCAGCAGTTGGACAGAGGCAGCCACGTGGTGCGGGGTAGGCGAGGGGCAGGGTTCCAGGTGTGGGGTCCCAGGTATGGGGTCCTCTGGGGGTGCTTTCTGCAGGAGCGGCAGGGTGGGTGTGGCAGGAGGTAAGGACCAGTCTGCCATCTCATTTCCCTGCACTCTTGGGGGCAGCGCCGGTGCCCCTCGCCCCCATTCTGACTCGCACCCGGCTCTCTGCCCCGCAGGCAGTATGCCCCCAGGTGCTCCGTCTGCACAGAGCCCATCATGCCCGAGCCTGGCCGAGAGGAGACCGTGCGTGTGGTCGCTCTGGACAAGAACTTCCATATGAAGTGCTACAAGTGTGAGGTCGGCCATCACCCCGGCCCCCTGGGGATGGGAGGTGGTGGGACGCTGCTCACCAATGAGCGATGGACAGTGCCGAGCCCTGGAGTAAATCAGTGCTGCAATTTTGAGGGTGGACAGAGACGGCATCCACGCCCGCCCAGCAGGGATGCTTCCCCGTCACTCCAGGACTGCAGGGTGTGGGTCCTCTGTGAGGTCACTGAGTTGCCGATAAACTAAGAAAGGGGACGGACCGATGGGAGGGAAGCGTGTTGTTTTGTTTTGGTAGGGCTGGGGGTCTCAGTGAGGTTGAAGGAGAGTCAGAATAGAGGTGAGACAGGTGGGAGAGGCCGCACATCCTTTACTGGGGCGGGCGCCTCGGAAGCGGCTCTACCCACTGCCCGTCCTCCTGGGGAGAGTCCTAGGGGACAACAGTGAAAGTGTGGTGATGGAGGCGGGGATAGGAGTGGAGGCGGCTGTGATTTGGGGGACACAGACAACGAGGGCATGGCTGAGCCAGGAAGCATCCGGCCTTCCTAATTTAAAGAGGGGAGGTGGGGTGCTTAGGGGGCCTCCCCGCCAGTGCACTCTGTTTCCTTCTCCCAGGACTGTGGGAAGCCACTGTCCATCGAGGCGGATGACAACGGCTGCTTCCCCTTGGATGGCCACGTGCTCTGCCGGAAATGCCACACCACCAGAGCCCAGACCTGAGTGAGGACTGGCTCCCTTCTTGACTGCAAATCCATTCCCCATTAGCAGACCACCCACAATGAGAACACCTCCCCCCTTCACCCTCCCCACAGTTAATTTTTGATGTCGAGCCCCTCCCTCCATGCCGGACCCCACCCCAGTATCCCTTGTGCCCTGATCCAGGGCCCCACCCAACATGGCCTAGGGCTGCAGAGTCCCAGCCCTGGGGTCCAGTCCTCCCCGATCCTGCAGGGACCACCCACCATCGTCTAGGTACCCCACCTGAGGGGGCACCAGACTGAGCGCTGCTGCTTTCACTGCTGCACCGATGCCCTCAGCTGGCCCTCCAGCAGCCTCTTACTCTGCTTGCTGAGGGCCAGGAAACGCCCTGACCTGCTGGGAGGCTGGGCTGGGCTCACCAGCCTGGACGTTCCCACCCACCCCTGTGCTGCCAGGTTGTGGCTACAGCTACAAATAAAAGGTGTTTTCCAGAATTCTTAGCAGTTGACTCTTTTGTGCCTACAGCCCTTGAGGGTGAGATGGAGGAGAGAGAGGGATAAAAACCCTGGGGTAAAGTTGAAAATTCAGCTTCTGTTTATTTATAAAAATATATATGTATATGTATATAATATATATTAAACCCTCCCCCAGCTCCCACAATTATCTTTTTACTTCTACCCGCCGCCCCACCCCAGCCTTTTTAAAACAATAGGCTTCCTGGCTCCAGAGGCAGTTCCTCAGGGAAGGGTGGACAGCAGCGGCACCAAAGTCCTACAGGTCGAGGGTCCCTCCGTGCTCCCTGAGGACAGGGTGGGTGAGGGGAAGGCTCAGTCCTTGAACCCCTGAATACTGCAGAGAATGCGCTTCTGGTGTGCGGGCTGTGTGATCCCCATCTGCGCTAGGTCCCTGTGGGCAAGGAGGGGGAATCGGTGAGTCTTGGGCCTCAAACCCCAGCAGGCGTCCCCCGTCCGGGCCCCCAGGGTCCTCACTCGGCCGTCAGATCGAGCACACACTGCATGGTGTCCAGCCCGGCGGAGTGGAAGTGCAGGATGTAGCGTTTCATTCGGATGGACTCCAGCCATTCAGCCACGCTCCGGTAGGGGATCCCATCTGAGCCACTCAAGCTGGGCAAGCGAAGGGTCACCCTGTGGGACATGGGCTGCCTCAGTCCCATGCAGGGGGATGCAGGGCTTCCCTGAAACCGGGGCTCTGCCTCTGCATCTGCAGGCAGCATTCAAGTTGGCTGTCTGAGCACAGAGATTATCTAGACTTTGTGGATTAGCCCGGCCATTGTCAGTGAACCCACTTCCTGGCCGGTTTCCTGGCAACAGCAACGGGCAGGCTGACAGTCCCGCTGCGCTGACAGACCTGGGGCAAGCGGCAGCCTCGCAGGTCCAAACGGAAGGTACCACCAGCCCACGTGCACTGCAGTGGCCAGCTTTGGGCAACCGATGGGGGCCAGTAAAGACATGAAGTATCGACTATCCCAGCTGAGAGGAAGCAGGGAGACGAGGTGAGCAGAGGCCCTGGAAGGCCAGTGTGGTCTCGGCTTTTTTCAGGGTGGCCCCCCCGAGTTCTGGGAGCAGCCCCCTGCTCGCCACCTCCAACCCTGGCTGTTATTCTTGCACTCTGACACCCACAATACAATGAGTGTTCCTGTCCTAAAGCCAGCCAGAGCCAGAAACCATTAGTAAAGTAAATCTGCTGGGGGAAAATATCCAGCATTCCAGAAAGATTAGCACATGCGGTCTCCAGTGTATAAGGGAGTTGTGCTCCAAAAGATAGTTCCAAAAGTTGGAACTCGGAGCACATTTTCTCCCAGAAACAAGGTTATATATGGTGGTTTGATACAGAGGCCAGCACGCCAGGGCTGCTTTACCCGATAAAGCATTTGAAGCCTTGCCCGTCTCTCCCATCTTACCCCCCCGCAAACAGTTGATTCTCCATATTCTGGCAATGTTTTTGGTAAAACACAATGATCATGTCCCTCCCATGGACAGTTTTAAAACATTGGTCAGTAGTTCTCTAGGCTCAGGATAAAGTCCAAACTTCTCTGCACCCTGCGCTATTTGCAATTGGCATGCCCTCAGTTCCCCAACCCTTGACGGCTACGGGATCTGGGCGCCTTCCCAGATCCCAAAAGGTTGCCCTTCTCAGTCGCGACGTGCACCCCCCGTCTGCCTCCTGTTGGTTTCTCTGTCTTCCCCACCCCATTCTAAGTGGCCAAGCTCACTGGAGCGGGTATCAGGTTGGTAGCTGCTTATATGTACTTTGCATCTTAGCGTGTTTGCTTCCCATCTTCCATCAAACCAGAGCTATCGAGGGCGAGACACCGCACCTCCTCCATCAGAGCGCTGTCTTCCCAAAGGTGCAGATTTGGGGCTGCCTCCTATGCCTGACTCTGTTGGGAGCTCCACAGGCCCAGTGCTCGGTGGATGTGGCCAAGTGTCCATTTCCGTTCTCCTAGATCTGCCCTCCCCAGGGTGGTTACCTGGGATCAAAGTTGGCAATGGTTCGCAGGGAGTGGGGGTTGGCATGCAGATGCTCCAGCTGTGCCTTCAGCTGGTGGAAGGGGGGCCGACGGGCACAGTCATGGGCCCAGCAGTTCTTCATGAGTTCATAGAGGCGGGCAGGGCAGTCCACGGGCGGGGGCAGCCGGTACCCATCCTCAATGCTCTTCATTACCTGCAGCGAGGAAGAGGGTAAGAAGCTAACCCGGCAGGCCACGAGGAAGCTCTGTTCACACGAGATCGTTGCAGTGGAGCCTCTAGACCCCCTGACCAGGATGGCCACAGTCAAGACAACAGGGCCTGAGGTGAAGGGGACAAGAGTGGATAGGAATGCAGACAGACTGTGGGTCAGAAAGAAGAAATGAGGCCATTGGCGGGAAAGGGCCGTGGAGGATTTGGGCAGGGAAACACCTGGGCTCACCTCCTGATTGCTCATCTCCCCGTAGGGCTTGTCCCCAAAGCTGAGCACCTCCCACATCACGATTCCAAAGCTCCACACGTCGCTGGCCGCGGTGAAGATCCGGTGGGCAATGGCTTCGGGGGCTGTCCAACGGATGGGGATCTTCCCTCCCTAATAGGGCACGTGGGGCAGAAGGCTGATGTGTTTCGGGGCACAGAAGGGCATGGGAAGTTATTGTGTCCACATGAGCACGCATCGTGTGCTGTGCACATACTGACTGTATGTACGGCATGTAAGTGTGTGTGTGTGTGTGTGTGTGTGTGTGTGAGTGTGTATGTGATTAGTACAAGGCTCTAACCTGGGTTTCATAGGTGCCGTCAAAGTTGTCCAGGAGGCGGGTCAGGCCAAAGTCAGACACCTTGCAGCACAGGTTCTGACTCACCAAGATGTTCCTGGCGGCCAGGTCCCGGTGGACATAACTGTGGTCACTGAGGTAGTTCATGCCAGATGCTATGCCCTGCAGCATGGCCACCAGCTGCCCAGGGACCAGCTGGTCCTCCCGTTCCTGCAGCAGGGAGTGGGCAAGTTAGGGGATGGGCTGGGTCTCCTCTTCCTGGACCCAGAGCCAATGCCCAGGGCTCCGTGGCCCATCCCCCTTCCAAGCTGGTCCTCCGCCCTCCTTACCCTTAGGAAGGCATCCAGGGCTCCGTTCTGCATAAACTCCGTGATGATCATGATGGGCTTTCCTGAGACACAAAGCACACATCACACGGCAGCCTCCACCCCGTCTCCACCCAGAACCACACTTCCTGCCTCTGACAGCACATCTCCCTCCACTTCCGGTGGCCTCACCCCTCCTCTACCACTCCCTCCCAGCACGCTCTTGGACACCACCCCTCATCGTACTCTTTGTGACAACGCCTTCCAGGTGCAGAATGTGCGGGTGGTTGAACTGGCCCATGATAGTTGCCTCTCGAAGGAAGTTCCACCACTGGCCGTCGGGAGATGTGTCTTTCAAGGTCTTAATGGCCACAGTCTTGGCACCCTGGCTGGGGGTTCTCAGGGACCCTCGATATACTTCCCCAAACTCTCCTGGGTGGAAAGAAAACAGGGTCATGGCCAGATGCATGGTCAGGCTCCCCAGGGGGACAGGCAGCGATATCTCCAGTCCTCCAGTTCCCTTTTCTTCTCTGGACCAGAGGATCAGAAACATGGTGTACCTTCCTCCCTGAGACAAGGGCTTGGCTGTACTTCCCAGGGCCAGGGGCCGGGAGTCTGGAACAGGAGTGCAGCTTTGCAAACTGTTCGGCACTGTCTCCCCAGTTAGCAGAGCCCTGATACTCAGGAGGTGCTGGGTGAGTGGGGGTCATGCAGTGGGGCTGGGTTCTGTCCACGAAGGGCAGGCTGGTCAGGGCCAGTACACAAGTGGCCGGGGAGGCTGACCACTGCCGCCTCTCTTCCGCAAGCTCCTCCGGTCACTTGGCCACACAATCAGCAAAGACACTGCTGAGCTTTGTTCTCTGTTCAGATCCATTTTCCCTGGTGACCCAAGGGATCGGGGCAGCCCAAGGACACTGGGCCCCTGGTGGGGTGGAATGTGGGGCTAGGGAGGCTCTGAGTCCCTCCCATGTTTGGGAACCATCTGAGAACAGCCTGAGCCTGGGCACAGCGACCCCCCCCTCCTGACAAAGATGATGTGTTTAACGCTCTTTATCAGAAATTCCATAACCACAAAAGCAGATGGTGCAGGAGGCGGGAGCTGCTCCAGGACACCTGATAAGGGGGTTAAAACATGAACACAGTGGTTGCAGGACACGGGGTAGAGCAGGGAGGAAACTCATCTGGGAGCTCTTGGGCCAGAGGAGAGGCCGGCTGGGCTCCACTGGGAAGGGCCGGAAGGAAGGGGCCTGCTGGCCGCTCTGTGCTGCCACACAGGCAGAGGGGACCACAGGGCTCACCTTCCCCTATGACGGTGTCCACAACCAGCCAGGCCGGGTTGAGCTCCTGGGTGAAGTCCAGGGCTCCCTGGGCAGGGTCCTCATATGCCTGGAGGTCCACGTAAGGCTTCAGCCACAGCTTGTCCTCTGCGGGGAGAACAGAGAGGGCTCAGCCCAACTCCAGGGCTCAGGAGTACTGGGGGGAGGGGGAGGGAGGGGCCAGCAGACCCCGGTGCTCATTCTTGTTCCCCGAGGAGTCCTGTCCTGGCTGAAGTGAAAGACAGTCTCTATCCTCAGCAACGACGTCTGCATAGTGCAGCCATTCCTCCTGCTGTCTACATGCAAAGCTCGTGTGTCCTCACCATCCCGGGCCCAGAGCTGGGGCCCGGAACCCAGACCCAAAAGCGTGTTCACGGCCTCAAGTTACCCAATCATCCCATGGCTCATTGACCCTAATTCCTCGCCTCCCTCCCCGCCGCTGCTCACCGTACTCCTCCGGTCACTCCCTCCGGTCACTCACAGCTCGGTCACTCACAGCTCGTTCACATTCCAGACAAGCCTCGCTCCCGCTCTGTTACTTGGACGGCCCCTAGACTCCCCCTTTTGTGGGGCACCTAATGAGGTGACCAGCAGGAAGCCCACATGCCTGGGAGGGCTTCAGGGAGCCTGCGGGCAGTCACCCTCCCAGCCAGCCTCAGCCCACAGACCCAGCCAGGGAGGATGAGGAAGGCTTGCCCGGAGCCTGGGTGCCGGTGCAGTGGCACCAACAGCTAACGGGCGATTGCACAGACCCTCCGGGGGACTGTTAGTACGAGGTTAATTAACCAAAGTTAATTAAGTAGCAAAACACAAGAGCCCTGGGGACGAGAGAGCCCACCTGTGCCCCCAGAGTTGTCCTAGCAAATGTGGGGCCCTTGGTCCCGTCCCAGTGGCGCCTCCCAACACACACACGTGTGCACACACAGGTGCTCCTGGCTCACCTCTGTCCCCATCAGCGACACAATCGCGCTGCCTCTGCCGCCTCTGGTGCCGTCGCCGCTGAGCTTTCCTGTGAGGGTTGGGGACCAGGTTCTTCAGGGGCCCAGGACCACCTCCAGGGCCCAGACGTGCTGCAGCTGAGATTTCCCCAGAAACGGCAGGGGGTGGGGAGCGGGTGGTGCGGGGACACTTTGGTACTAGGGGGTGGGAGGGCTGCTGGGCGGCATTCAGCAGCTTCTGCCAGGGCAAAGGGACCCAGGGTGGTGGAAGTGGGGGGGGTGGGTGGGGGGGACAGGAACAGCACCTGGAACGGAAGACAAGCATTCCGAGAAGCAGAGCTACACCCAGCAGCAGCCCAAAGATGATGGCCACGATCTCTCCTCCAGTCACGACCCTGGAAACTATAGGCACGTGGGGTGAAGAAGTCTGGGGGTGCTCAGAGCCCCCAGGGATGATGGAGGCTGGCAGGGCACACGGGGTGTGTGTGTGTGTGTGTGTGTGTGTGTGTGTGTGTGTGTGTGTGTGAGGCGGTCTCTCGGTGGCTTTGGGTGTGCATTCCCCAACCGGGGAGATGGGTGTGAGCGTGGGTGAGAGAGCCCGCGGAAAGGGCCCCACCCAGGGAGCACCAACCTGCTCTGTCTGTCAATGGACACTAACCTGAGGGGTTAGGAGATGGGACAGGATGCTGGCTGGCGGTATAGGCATCAGAATGTGCGTCTGGGGAGGAGGTGTGGTGTGACTCCGCACGGGGCCATCCGCCCAGGCAGTGTCTACGTGTGTGTGTGCCTGCGTGCCTGTGTGTGCGTGTGCGTGTGCGTGTGTGTGCGTGTGTGTGTGCATGGACGAGGAAGGAAGATCACTGACTGGAACAGGGTCTGAGAAACCTCAGGGGGATGACAGTCGCATGTGTGTTTGCGACAGAACACAGAGTAACCCACCCACCTGGTGGGCTGGTCCGAAACTCATGGTCAGGGGAGAAGGGGCCAGGGCCCAGAGGGGTCAGCATCCGGACTCTGACGGTGTACGTGGTGTCCGGCTGCAGTTCAGTCAGCAAGACCCGGGGCTCTAGAACCATCTGGTACCGTTCTTCATCCTGTGGATGGGGACTCGTGTTACCTGGGCCGTGCCAAACCAGACCCGGTGGAGGAGAAGGGCAGCCCTGGGAACACGTGGGAGGGGTGGGCTGCGGAGTGATCGGGGTGGGCTGCGGCGTGATCGGGGTGGGCTGCGGCGTGATCGGGGTAGGGCTCCGGAGTGATCGGGGTAGGGCTCCGGAGTGATCGGGGTAGGGCTCCTCAGAGGGCTCTGTCCTGAGAAAGCCACACGGTTCACTGCGGGCAGCTTTCTCCCATCCGGCGCCCCAGGAGAGGAACGCTGGAGGTGCTCCGCCCTGAGCTCACCTGGTTCAGCACGTGCAGCTCGTAGCTGAGGTTCCCCCCGGGGCTGCGAGGCCGGGACGCCGCCCAGGTCAGCTCCAGCTGCCGTGGCGCCTTCTTCACCAGCCTCAGGGACAAGCCTGACAGGGTCACTACGAGTCCAGAGGGAGGAAATCACTTAAGAAGCCTCTCCTTGCTTCCTGCTGGTCAGTGTGTCCCTGGGGTCCTATGCCCTCCGGCCTCCTCCAGGCCCTGCTGGCCCCCCAGACCCCTCACCTGCACGCCCCATGCTGATGCTGAGTGAGGCGCTGGCGGGCTTGGAGGTACCCAGCTCCGACACTCCGTTCTGGGCTTCAACGTTAAAGGTGTAGTTGGCGTCGGGCTCGAGGCCATCCACGCACACGGCGGCCGTGGTGAGCCCGCTGGGCCCCGGGGAGAAGCGCACGCTTTCCCCGCAGGGCTGGCAGGGCTCCCCGTCCGGCGCTGCTTCCCGACACTGAGAACACCCCACATCGTATCTGACATCCTCGCGTCCCCCCAGGTCTACTGGGGGCTCCCAGCGCAGGGAGAGCTGAGTCCCCGAAATAGAGAAGCTCAGGTTTCGGGGGACTGAGGGGGGGCCTGTGGGAGAAGACAGGCCATCAGTAGGAAGCAGCACGGCCCTCACCGGAGCTGCTGGCCCCTAGCCTTCTCCCAACCCCGATTCTCCAAGTCCTTCGCGGCCTTTGCCCAGAGATTCGATTCCTAGTGGGGAAAAGGTAGCTTAACCGCATCTCTGCGTTCCTCCAGGGAGAGCAGTGGTGCGTGTTTGGGGCCTTTAAGTGGCCGGCACCTTGGATGGTCCCCGATATCTGATAGGCTCTGGAAAGTTCGGACCCCAACACAGGTTTAGCCAAGGTCCTGCACCTCGTCACGGGCGGCCAGGTCCCGGCCCCGGACTCACGCGTGCATGCTTTGGCGGGGCCCTCCCCAGGAACGCGGTAGTGCCCGCTCTCGCAGGTGCACACGGTGGCCCCTTCAGACTCGGATGTGCTGTGTTGGGGGCACTTGAGACAACTGGGTGTGTCCACGTCCGCCCTGTAGGAGCCTTTCGGGCAGGCTAGAGAGAGAATGACACAGAGCCAAGGTTGTCCAGTGTTTTACTGGGAGAATCACACCCCTCCCGCAAATCGCTTGTGCTGGGAACACCCCCGCGTGTGTCTCCCTAGGGCCTTGGGACACTCCGTTTAAAAATCACTGAGATGGGCTTCCCTGGTGGCACAGTGGTTGAGAGTCCGCCTGCCGATGCAGGGGACACGGGTTCGTGCCCCGGTCCAGGAAGATCCCACATGCCGCGGAGCGGCTGGGCGCGTGAGCCATGGCCGCTGCGCCTGCGCGTCCGGAGCCTGTGCTCCGCAACGGGAAAGGTCACAACAGTGAGAGGCCCGCGTACCGCAAAAAAAAAAACAAAAAAACTGAGATGGAGCGTCGGCTTCCTTCCTTCCCTTGGCACCCGGTAGACCCTCCCCCGAGTGGTCCCTCCAAGTTCTTACCACCTCTTGAGTCTCCTTACCGAGGCAGCCCTCGACACCGCCGCTGCCGCCTTCCTCGTAGCCAGGCTCACAGTGGCACCGCCCCACTGGCACCAACCACTGGCCGTCGGAGCTGCAGTGCATGCGGGGTACACCCGAGGGTCCAGGGGTGACGTGGGCGTGGGGCAAGCAGGTCCCTGACACTTCGGCCAACCCGCCTGGTCCAGGGAGAGTGTCGGGGAATTGGGCCAAGCCGTGCACAGTCTCAGGGCAGCGCTGGTAGAAGACCCGGACAGACACCAGGGCCACACAGGCACCCGGGTTGTGGAAAGCGAGGTAGAGGCCTCGGCGGGTCAGGTGGCCCAAGGAGCAGCGCTCCACGTTCAGTTTCACGGCTCCAGACGCAAGGTCTCGAATGGTGAAGCTCTGGTCTGCAGCCACTGTGGTTACCTGGGAAGAAGGGTGGGGAAGAGGGAAAATGGCAGAGTCGTGCTTCCTTCCCATGTAACAGAAACGACTGTTTGCTTAATACTTTGCAGTTTACACGGGCATAAACAGAGGGCTGATTACACGGGAGCTACCGAGCCAAGCATTTTTACGTGCATTACACTGTCGAGTCCGTGCAATAATCCTACAAGGTGGGATGCATCACCTTCCTCATTTGACAGATAAAGAAACTAAGGCTAAGAGAAGTTGAAGACCTCGAACAAGACGATACAGCTACTACATGGTGGGGCTGGGATTGGAGCCCAGCTGTGGGATGCTACAGCCCAGATAATTTCCACTCTTCAAAGGTGTTCCCAACCTCAGTGCCAACGAGGTGATCAGTTATAAAGCGTGTCATCATTCATTTATGACTAATAACAAACTTCACAACAGCTGCTCTTTGGAAAAAAATGAGAGTCCGTCCTATAATAATATGTTCCCTTCTCTTTTGCATTCCAGTATGTTTTCTTGAGTAGGAAAGAGAGGGAAGGGATTAAAAAGTAGCCTGCAGAGAACTGTCTTCCTACACAACTCTAGGGATACTTATGGGCGTGTGTCATACACGAATGTAGTGAGCATGGACGGGAAAAGTCCAAATACCTCTCCCCTGCCTCCACCATGCCCTGCTCTTATCTTAGTGGATGCTTGTAAAAGCCTCTGGAGTAGATGAGGCTGACAGTCATACTGTTAATAATAAAATATTATTATCACTCCTTTAAGACAAGGAAAAACAGCCCAGAGAGGTTAAGTGACACGCCCCACGTCAGGACGCAGCTGAAAAGGCGCTCAAATCCAGACCTTCTGGTTTCTAGTCCCACATTCTTTCCACTATTCCACACCTACGCTCTCTTCCTGTTTCTGCCACCTTCTCTTTTTCTGAGTGGAGTGGGGTCATGGAAGGGAGTGGGGCAAGGATCAGTGTCAGGGCTGAAATGGCCCCGAGGGGTAGAAGCACCTTCTGGAACAGGGGCCGCCGGAGCTGAATGCCCACATCCTGGTCACTCTCCATGTACAGGAGGTTGAAGGTCTCTTTGCAGCCCAGAGGCTCAGCTTCCCCAGGGAAACTCTTGCAGTCCCGCACAGTGAACTGCAGCTCCACGTGGACACGCGAGGCCTCCTCCCCCCGGTAGATCCAATTGGAGCGAAGCCAGTGGTCAGTGTCTCTGCTTTCTTGCACTGGGCAGTCCTGGTACATGTACAGTGGTGTCCCGTTCAGTATCTGCTGCACCTCACTCCACTGTGAGAGGAAAACGAGCGTCAGCCTCCAAGCCATCATCACCTGTTCCCCAAATGCTCAATTTCTAGAATGGATGGCGAGGAAGCTGGTGTCAGAGATGCCCAGGTTCACGCTACTTGTCCTGCCCTCTCCCCACCCCACGGCCCCAGGATAGTAGGTTAAATGTTTAGGGTCGGAGATTTCTTCGGATATAGCATGGGCAAGACAACACCCCCTTGACAACCCTGGCCAGCTCTGGACCCTTCAATGAGCCCCTTCAACTGCAAGAATATGAGCACCATTTTTACCCTCAGCAGGGCTGTCAGGTACCCCAAAGGCAGATTTTTGTAGCAAAAGCTCATGCACAAAAACTTTCTGCCTATTTGTTCAGAGACGAGGAGACTGCATTTAATATTAAGGCCTCTGACCTTTGGAGGGTGAGAACAAGCATAAAACTCTTCTGTAGGAGGGAATCTCACTCTCTACAAAATTCCTTCCAGTTACAGCCACTATCAAAAGCAACAACGGGAGCTTCCCTGGTGGCGCAGTGGTTGAGAGTCCGCCTGCCGTTGCAGGGGACGCGGGTTCGTGCCCCGGTCCGGGAAGATCCCACATGCCGCGGAGCGGCTGGGCCCGTGAGCCATGGCCGCTGAGCCTGCGCGTCTGGGGCCTGTGCTCCACAACGGTGAGAGGCCCGCGTACCGCAAAAAAAAAAAAAATAAATAAAAATAAATAAAAAATTTAAAAAAATCAACAATGGAAAGAGTTGGTTGGACCCCTAGATACCATCCAGACCATCCTTAACTTCTTTTACATTTAATCATCATAATAATAACGGTCAGCACTAACGTAGCGCTTACCATGGGCCAGTCACTATTCTAAGCACTTTCGATGAGGAAACTGAGTCACAGTGAGGTTAAAGGACACATTGCCCAAGACACCAGCTATTAAGAGGAGGAGCTGGGAGGTGCACCCAGACACTCTAAGTTCCAGAGTTGATGCTCTTAATCATTATGCCTCTATGTGCTTATTACAAAAAGTCAAAGAATAAAAACTTACATATAACAAGAAGTGAAAGTCCTCCTATCCATCCACTCATTCTTAACAACTTGGAGTAAAACTTTCCAGATCATTTTCAGTGCCTCTAGAGAAACATTTGAATGTTTTTTTCGTGTGCGTGTGTTTTTAACATAATTTTAAAATATATACGTGTTCTTCTATAACTTGCTTTTTTTTTTAACGAATAAAAAGTCTTTGAAAGATGTCCACAAGAGTATATGGCTCTACCTAATTTTTTTTAGCAATCCATAAAATAGTATCCCACTGTACGGATGTACCATAATTTATTTAATCATTCATCTATTGTTGGACATTTAAGTAACTTCTAGTGATTGTTTACTTTTTAAGTAAACATGTAGATTCCTGTACGATTTCTATAGACCTGCTGTATCAAAGGGTAAATATAGTACAAATTTTATAAGAAGATACTGCCAGACTGTCCTCCACAAAGGCTTTATCAATTTACACTTTCACAATGCAGGAGGGCGCATTTTCTCAAAACCTCATCAACAGGGGATATTAATGAGCTTTTTACTTTTGGCAATCTTATGGACAGAACAGCTTCTGGCCATTTTAATGTACCTTTCTTTGAGGAGGAGGTTGTGCATTTCTCTTTTGTTCATTGTCTATTTGTATTTTTATGCAGTTACATATTTATAACTTTGCCTGATATTCTACTGCTATCTTCTGAGTGTTCATTTGGATCTTTTATTTTTTTTTACATTATAGACATTGATCATTTGCTCGAAATGCATATTTCATATATTTTCTCCGTCATGCCATTTAATTTTGCTAATGATGTCTGTGATGTTGACATACTTTAAAAATTTTTACATAATACCATTTATCTTCTTTCCTTTTTGTGTTGTGTATTTTGCTTGGGAAGCTCTCCCATACCAAACTTATAAAGATCTTCTATATTTCTCCTAACATTCTTTTAGGTTTGGTTTTTAGGTTTAGACTTTAATCTTCCTAGAATTAATTTTGTTGTCTGTAGAGTGTGAAGATGTAACTTTACCTTCTTCCTTTTTTTAAAAAAAAATTATGGACACCAAATTGTCAGTTTATTGACTACTCTATACTTTCCACATTGATTTGTAATTCCAGTGTTATCACATACTAAAATCTCTAATATGCGGATTTGTTTGGGGACTTTCTATTCTGTTCCATTGACCTGAATATTCTCGTGCAATGCAAAATGTTTTAATTATAATTGATGTACTGTATGGTACGTTCTGATATCTGGTAGGACAAGTTTCCTATTTCATTCTTCTTCTTTTTTCAAAAGAATTCTCAGACATTCTTAAGTATATTCTCTGCCAGATGAACTTAAGAAGCTCTCAAATTCTATAAAATATTCCATTGATATTTTGGTTGCAACCCCCTTATTTTATAAAGAAGAGACTGAGGCCCATAGAAAGTTCGCTTTCCCAAGGGTTTTCATTGCTACTCGCAGCTTTGGGAAAAGGCGAGAAAAAGCACCGTTAACTAAAGTCTGGGGTGGCATGGGGGCAGGGGCAGAAGTATATGTTGCTGTGAGGCACGTATTTTTGTACTACGTTAGGAAGTTCAAAGATCAGACAAGGGGTGTCCAGGCTGCAGTGATAGAAGGCACCTAGAGCCTCTTCTTAGGAAGAAGCTGGGACGGGGAAGCCGGAGTGGAAGGCTTGGGGTGAAGGTCAGGTGGAAAGGTGGTGGGGGTTTCATGCGCAGCTCATTAGCTAGACCACCAGGGCTGCAGCTGGACCAGGGGCAGCAGATGTTCCCAGCTATGACTCGCCTCCCCCAGTTCCAGCAGTGACAGATGGGGGAGAAGCAGCTGCTCAGGATCAGCAACAAGGATCCTTTCACTTACGGCTCTGGTTGCTACATAGATACATTCTGGGGAGCGTGAATCTGAATGTGTGTGTGTGTGTGTGTGTGTGTGTTTTGAAAAGATGGGGAGGGGGAGGGGGGGACAAGGCAGACAGTGGGAATGTGACTGCTGCTGTCTCCTCGCCTTCCTAGTACAAAGCTGTTGAGCCTGAGCTGCAAAAGGGGCCTTGCTTCCACTGCAGCCCAATTAGGGAAGAGCTATGTGGGTGGGGTGGCAGGGGAGGCCTGTGGGAGCCAGCAGACGGACCTGCAGCCCTCACTGTGGAGTGATCAGCTGCTTTATGAGATGAGGTGCCTGTCAGAGTTGGCCTAATCCAGGATTTTCTGAGCAGCCCCTCCTGTGGGATACATTATGGTTTAGTCTATTCATTCTAATGACAGGCCACTCCATGGGAGAGCCGAGAGTGGAGCCAGGGCCCTGGGACTCCGAGGGAAAGAAAGCAAGTAACTCCAACCCCAGAAATACAGGCTGGATTCCTCCTGGAGTAGGAAAGAGAAAAGGGAACCCCCAGAGGACAGGGTCTAGGACCAGAGGGAAGAGGCCTAAGGCCAGAGTCCTGGAGGCTGCAGCACCTGCGGAGGCTCCGGTGTTTCCAGGGCCAGCTCTGCTGAGTGACAGAAAGGTGCTCTATGGGACTCACAAGATCCTACCTCTGCTCACTGGGTCTTCGGAATATCCAAGGAGGGAAGGGGCTTGAAACGCATGGTGTGCCTGGGCTGGGGAAGGCGGGGGAGGTGTCAAGGGCTGAGGGACCTCTAATGGGGCAGCTTTTAACTCTGGGAGAGTCAAAGACCCTTTGAAGAATTTGATGAAAACTCTGGCTCTCTTCTCCAGAAAAAAAAAAAAAAAGTCCACATACAGCTACACAACTTCGAATACTCTTTTATGGGGCTCCCAGACGCCCTGAAACCTGTCTATGCAACTCCACTGGGATGGACAGACCCCAGATTGAGGACACTCTTCTATGCTTGGGTCTCAGCTCTCAACCATCCCAGGGATGGTCCATTCTCTTCCCAGGAGGTGTCACTCTCATCTTCCCCCAGGTCCTCACAAGTATTCAGCCCTCCCTCGCTGGGACAGGGAGAGGAGGAGCCAGGCTTTGAATCGGTCCCCAGGGGGTGAAGCCTGACACCCCCCCCCCCCCCCCCCGCAAGGCTCCACACATTCAGGAGGCTCTGATTCACCTCCCCTCCCCTCCCCCTCCCAGAGGAGACACTTCCAGTTTTTCCTGCTCTTTTCTACGTTCCTCCACCCACCTCACCGCCCCATTTCACACTGGCCTTCAGCCTTGAGCCACCCTAGGTCCTTCCCTCCCCTGACACTTACCCCATCCTCTGGGGGATCCAGCAGCCAGCCCAGCTCTCCCTGTGCCTTGCTAGTATCCATCAGCGTGACTGAAGGTGGAGAGAAAGGGAGCCTGTCATCTCTGGGGGAGAAGGCCCCCCGCACACGTGCAACCCACATTCCTCTTCCTGGGCCCCCCCAGCCCCAAGCCTTCAGCATCCCGTTAACAGCTGTGAGTTCCTGAGATTTAGGGGAGGAAACCGGCCCAGGAAGGAGGAGTGAAGGGCTACGATGATTAGTCTGTCTTTCTCCCGAGTGTGAAGGGAGGAAAGCAGAGTGGGGCAAGGGTTGGAGCGCTGGACCTTTGACCAAAGTCAACGCAGGAAGCGTTAGGAAGAGCAGCCCCAGAGAGGACGGGCAGCCTCTCACTCGGCGAGGCTGGTGCAGCCTGGGGGACCCATCAGCCGCAGAACTGGAAGGGCGGATGGGCGAGAGAGGAGCTCAGCCTCTGGGGGTCATGAGTGGGCTGGGTGTGGACAGGGGACTTGGGAGGGGGGTCCTGGGTGCAGGGGCTCCCTCCCCCGGCAAAGGGCCTGCCTTGCCCCTGATTGGGGGTGTGGACCGGGGGTAGAGACACAGCGGAGAGTCCAGGAAGCGGGGGTAGTAGGGTCAGAGAGCATGCAAGTGTCCACATGGAAGGCTTGACCCCTGCCTTCCGGAGCCCCTGCCTCCCGAGTCCTAACCCATCCCCCAGCGGCAGGTCCCTCTGTCCCCCAGCCTAGGTTGGCATAAAGCGACTTCCATTTCTGACTTCAGAGGGTTCAGATCTCTGGGTTGGGCGCCTGAGGCCGGGGCTGCCTGGGAATGAGGGGTCCTCACCATTGCTGGGGTAGGAGGTCTGGACGCTGCTTCCGCCAGAAACTCACTCCCCACCCCCAGGAGAAAACTGCTGGCCAGCAGGGGCGGGGGTGACTGACCCGGGAAAGCAGCTGTTTGGGGTTAAAGACCAAAGACTGGCCTGGCCAGTCGATCACCTGGCAGCCGGGCAAAACAAGAGCGCTGGAGAGGGGCTCTTGGAGAGGGCCTCCTCAGGAATGCCGACTCCAGGAGGAGGGGGAGGGGCGGGGCGGGGGTCGGTACCTTCCATGGCGCGCGCCCCCGGGGGCGGCGGGGCGCAGAGAAGCAGCAGCAGCCCGAGCCCCAGGGGCCAGCGCCGCTCCATGGCACGGGGTCGGGACCTGGGACCGAGGCCCGGACGGCTGGGCCTGGGTGCGAGGACTGGGCGAGCGGGGCCGGCCGGACAGGGGCGGGGGGCGGGGCCAGAGCCCGGGGCGGAGTCCAGGCCTCACCTGGATCACCTTCTTAAAGGGACAGTAGGGCAGGAAGGAAACCTGTAAAACAGGTAATAAACTTCAAAAAGTGGAGGCGTCTTGACCGGAATGAGACTGCGGGCGCCGCCTAGTGGGTGGGATCGGGAACTGACTCACCCAGTGCTAATTCTAACCCTAAACCCAACCCTGTCTCGATCCAGCCTTTCGCCTAATTCCACCTCGAATTTGTATTCCTCCCTCTCCCTTTCTTCAGGGCCCAGCACTGTAATAGACTCAGGGGAAGGCCGGGTAAGAGACACATCTTGATGTTCCCGTCGGGGAGGCTTGGATGACCATAATGCAAGGCGAGGTTGGTTGGCAGAGGAAGCAGGCCCAGCCGGGCGCACACTGAGTCTCCAGGGAGTAGACTGTGTGAGCCGGGTTTCGGTGGTAGAGATTGGGCAACACGCGAGCAAGGGCCTGAAGCCAGGGAGCCTCAAGGGGCCTCCGGGAGTGAAGGGACCAGTTTGACTGCTGGGGCTCAGGATTGTCTTGGGAACCAGGCAGAAAGACAGGTGTGGGCCGGGGCAGGGAAGGTCTCGGTAAACATGTTAAGGAGTTTGAACGTTACCATGCCCTTTACGAAGCAACATGAGAAACGGGTGAGGGCTTCCGAGCGCGAGTGGTAGAGAAGCTAGTGGTGTAGACCCCACGGCCCTCCCACCTGTTGGAGACTGGCTTCCAGTATATTCGATACATGTTTCTTCAGTTTCTACCCTGCGTGCAGCAAGCTTTGAAAGCTTCAGAGAAGAGTACGACAGTCTTGGCCCTAAACAAATTGTTGTCTGAGGAGTGTCGGGGGCCAGGGCGTAAGGCAAGCACACAGATGGCTAAAATGACAGGTAGGAGAGGACCCCAGCAGAGGTGCAAATCAGGGGTGACAGTGGCTCCAAGGGGAGTGGTCGTCCACTGAGGAACGGCGGCCAGCTCCACTCCTGGGGCCTCTCCTTCCTACAGCCCTCTCTGGCTCCATCTCATTTGGGTGAATTATTCATAGTTTTTCTATCATTTAAATTGTTGCATGTTTTGGTCACCGTGGAGGAAGGGAGGTGATGCGTTTTAGGTGCTTATTTTATTTTCAAAAATTAATCCTTCTCGTGTTTCTTTTTTTATATACAGATAAGTATAAGAAGAAAATGGCTCATAGTTTCCCGGCCCAGACTAGCCTCACTGGCATAAATAAATAAATGTAATCCAAGTACATTAGTTGGAAAATTCACATTGAACAGCAAAGAAACAAAATGGAAAGTAGAATCCTCCCTCCTCCCACCCTCCAATTCCTGTCCCCAAAGTTACACACCATCAATCGTCTATCGTGATTCACCCAGGATGTTTTCCCCTATGGACACACCATCATATATGTCTCGCTCTAACCCCCTCTTCCCCCGCCCAACACACACGCATGCTTTTAGAATGTATATACAGAGGGGCGGTAGGATACACAGGCTCTGCCCCATGGGCCTCTTTCTAAAGTAAAGGACTTCGGGAAGGAGGGGGAGGCTCCTGCAGGCTCACTCGGGGCAGAGCTTTGTGATTTCAGCAGGGAGGAATGGGCTAAGGGTGCCCAGCCAACAGAGGGGGGAAATGGAGCAAGCTCTGGACAATCGTGCTAGGAAATAAGCCAGACTGTGGTGAGGTAATGCATGGGCTCGGTGCTGTGCTTCGTTACAGTAACAAGACCCTTGGGACTCAAGGGGGTAGGGCGGGGGCAGCCCCATGCAGGGGGAGGTGGAGCCCAGAGGAGCCTGGCTCTTGTTTTCTGTCTGTCTCTTTGTGCCGGGTCTGGAAGTGTTGCAGAAGGGGAAGGAAAGAGCCACCTGTATTCAGGATGAGCCCAACTGGACAATTCCTCATTCCCTTTGTTGTAGGAGGGGGCACGCCTTCAATTTTGGCCTCTCTCCTTAACGAAGAGTGCAGCTTTGTAGAGTTATTTCCACTCTCTGAACCTTAGTTTTCTTGGACCTAGGTGATATCCGAGGCCATTTCCAGGAAAGATGTTGGGATACGGAGTTAGAAGACGTAGGCCAGCCCTTTTAGCATGTGTGTGTCTCTGTTTCCCTAGCTACAAAATGGGGTTAATCATCACGCCCACCTCATAGGGAGAGTGTGACGGTCAAAAGAGGAGAAAGTGCTTTGCTAACTGTAAGGTACTGAACAAACAGCAAACATTAATGTGCTGGAAGAATGATAGAGGCCAGGACTTTCCTGACCTTCTCCTACAGGCTTCCCCAGTTACTCCCAGAGTGGAACAACCACGAGGACTAAGATATCAATTTTTTTTTTCTTTTAAAAGCAACTTTAGAGACTTCCCTGGCGGCACAGTGGTTAAATATCTGCCTGCCAATGCGGGGGACACGGGTTTGATCCCTGGTCCGGGAAGATCCCACATGCCACAGAGCAACAAAGCCCATGCGCCACAACTACTGAAGCCTGCGTGCCACAACTATTGAGCCCACATGCCACAACTACTGAAGCCCGCGTGCTTAGAGCCCGCGTGCATCAACGAAGACCCAACACAGCCATAAATAAATAAATAAATGTATTTTTAAAAAAGGCAACTTTATTGTGGGATAATTTGCATAAATCACACCCACCCCAGGTGTATAGTTCAGTGGCTTCTGACAAATGCATACACCCTGGTAACCACTGGCTCAGTGAAGTAACAGAACACTGTCACCACCCAAAAACGTTCGTGCCCTTTGCTGTCAATCCCACCTCTGGCCCCAGGCTTTCTGTTTTGCCTGGTTCAGAACTTCATGCAGTCTCCTGAGTCTGGCTTTCCCCCTTCAGCATGACGCCCCCAAGTCCATCTATGTTGTGGGCGACTGCGGTTTGCTTCTCCTGTAGGGATGCCCTTGGATGTCAGTTGACAATACAAAATGCAAATCAAAGAGTTTTCCCCAGCTCTATTCTCCCAGGAGCCATAGATCTTTTAGCTGATAGGCCTTCCCAGAGGGACAGCTCTCCCCTCTCAGGTGGAGGGAACCCAAGTTCTCTGGCTCTGTTCTCATTCTGTAGTCAGGAAGGGAAGCCTGCACATCCCTACATCCTGGAGCTTCTGGGCTCTGGCTCCTCTCCTGCAGCACCAACCTTAGTACTACCCTGTTGAAATTGTCCACTGCACCCCATCACACCCGGTTCCTTGCTGACCTGGCATAAGATGAGATCCACCCAGCCTAGGTCAGGGCCTTGTACATCCATAAGTCGCTGGATAACATGCAGCTTAACCAGGAGGGTAACCCAGTAAGCTGCCAGCGACCACTATGAGAGCATCAATACAATTCGGTTTATCAGATTAGTATCAGGTCCCTAGCAAGGGCCAGCATGGATGGGACCAAAGCAGCTTTCTTTTGGCTGCATCCGGCTGGCCTGCACTTGCGGGCAGCCCTATCCAGGAGACTGTGTGGGCAGTGGGAAGAGAAGAAACAGCACTGTCCATGTGGCGTTCGAGTGGATTCTGCACATCTTTGATCCCTTTCTTCTGTCTGTGCTCTTACCCATCTGTTCTCTGATCCTGCTTTACCATCAGGTGACAGGGGCAGGATCTTCATCGTTACCATTAATTACAGCACCTACGCACGCTGCCATGGCATTCCACATACATTATTTCATTTACTTCTCACACCAACCCTTTGAGGAAGGTATTATTAGTCCCGTTTTATAGATGCAAAAACCTGAGGCACAGGGATTTAAGTTACTTCTTTAAAATCACTCAGTTGCAGAACTAGGATTTGATCCCAGGTCTGTCTGACTCGGGGGCCCGTGGCCTCTACTCAGGGTTTCCAGAAGCAAAGAAGGTAAGGGACACCTACATTTTATTTTATTACCCCCCCTACTCCCCACGCCACCCCTTAAAACACCATGGATTAGGTTTGCCTTTTTCCAGCTTCATAAAATGGAATCACCTGATATGTGTTCTTTGGTGTCTGAGTTCTTTCATTTCCTCTGCTGTTTGTGAGATTTATTCACGTAGTTGTGTACTGATTCATTCCTATCACTGTGTGGTATTCCATTGTATAAAGAACACCTTATTTTTAAAGACCTCTTGATTGGTGGTTAAAGTACTGCCCTTGAATTATCTACTGGGCACCCCCCGAAGTTGATCAGGCTTGTCTGGATGTCTCTGAAAGCTGCTTAACCTGCCCAGAAGGTATGTCCGGTTTTTTTTTTTTTTTTTTTCCGGTACGCGGGCCTCTCACGGTTGTGACCTCTCCCGCTGCGGAGCACAGGCTCCGGACACACAGGCTCAGCGGCCGTGGCTCACGGGCCCAGCCGCTCCGCGGCATGTGGGATCTTCCCGGACCGGGGCACGAACCGGCGTCCCTTGCATCAGCAGGTGGACTCTCAACCACTGCGCCACCAGGGAAGCCCGGTATGTCCGTTTTTTAAGGAGACTTTTTGCTAGCCCCATGGCTCCTTAATTAAATACGTGCAGAGGTGGCCTGTGAGCAATGCTGCCGACCTGGTTACCTCCCTCCCCCCCACCATGTGCCTCCCCTCTTCCTTGTCACTTTGCCAAGAGGAAAACACCTGATGTTTAAGTAGCTGCAACTCTTCATACCAGAAGTAGGACTGTTTTGAGATAAAGGCAGTTTGAAGTTTTCTCTGAGATGTTAGGAGCAAAGCTGGCTATTAGAAAGCTCTAATATTGTCACTTCATAGCCGTGCGAGCTTGGGCAAATCATCTAATTTTCCTGAGCCTCAGCTTCCTCATCTACAAAATGGGGGAAATGGTGAGAATGATGTTGGTCCTAAACACCTACCTCACGGTAAATGAGAGTTTAAATATGATCAAGTGTGCAAATAGATATTCCTGGTACCCCACATAACTTAATGCCACTTCCTTTTCATTTTCGTGTCCTCCTACACAGTGTTATTTGCAAGACAGATTTGGGAGAATCAAAGGAAAAGTCTGCTGAAGGATGGCGGAGTCTGAGTAGCATCAGCCCCTGAATTAAAAGGGATGTTATGTGGAAGTTCAGATCTCAAGAAGAAGCAAGAGAAGAGTAAAGAAAGAGCTGGGAGAAATCGCTCTGGAGCCATTTAGACTGTGAGGCACTATGGGAATAAAACCACTCTAACACTGTCAGGTCATATTGCAATTCTCCCTGCACTTAAAAAAATCCTGTCTCTCTTTGCAATATTAACATCCTCCAAAGCATTCTGTTTGTCTTAGAGGCAAGAAGGTGGCAGAGAAGCTGTAAGCCTCCATTGCATTGCAGCACGGGCCACAGAGAAGTGGAAACTTGAGTTGAAGAATGGGTAGTAGCAGACACAGAGAAGGAAGTCAGATTGTTTCTGGTGCTGATGGGAGAGACAAAGGGGGTGAAATGGGAATTCTCTTGGGGTTATGCATTACATCCAAGCACGCATTTAGGTACAAGCTTGACCACACCTTCCTCATTCCCATTCTTAACTGATCTCACTCAAAAGTAAAAATAAAACCAATTCACAACCATCCTGTTATTTCCTTTGGTTTCTGGAGCAGTGACATGAAATTGTGGAAGGGTCAGTCACATGAAGACTCAGAATTCCTTATACTGATATTTGTGTGTGTCTCATGAGAAATTGTTGTGTTTCTACCTTAACCTATTTGCTTTTGCTGACCTGAGAAATTAATACGCTGCATAAATGCTTGGGCAGGTAGGAGGGAGGAAAAGAAGGAAGAGAACAAATGAGTCTCAGTGAACTGAGGCATGTCAGAAATTTAATAAGAACAAGTTGAGACAACTGTTAAACCAGAATTCCTTGGGTGAAGAGAGATAGCTTTGTCCTCATCAAAAAACGTTTGCGGGGGCTTCCCTGGTGACGCAGTGGTTGAGAGTCTGCCTGCTGATGCAGGGGACGCGGGTTCGTGCCCCGGTCCGGGAGGATCCCACATGCCGCGGAGCGGCTGGGCCCGTGAGCCATGGCTGCTGAGCCTGTGCTTCCGGAGCCTGTACTCCGCAACGGGAGAGGCCACAACCGTGAGAGGCCCGCGCAGCGCACAAAAAAAAAAAAAAAAAAAAAAAAGTTTGCGGATTAGACCGATGGAAGAGAAGCGAAAGAGGTAAAGTGGCTATGTTTCCAAGTCATTTTTAGTTTAGCTAGTATGAGAGAAGAGAAGGTCGAAATAAACCGTCAGCTTTGGTTAACCAAGATTATTTGTAAAGCTTCCAATTTTATTGCTAGTCTAGGCTGGGAGTTCTGGGGAACTAACCTCTAGAGAGGGCTGAGATGTAGCTGGTTATAACCCACACTTACAGTTTTCATTTACTGGTCCTATGGTCTGAAGGCAATAGTTATTGTTGTCTTATAAAAGAAGTATTAGATAAGCATGGGGCCTATTTAATTGAGCATAAATTTGATTCCTTTTAAATTTTGCTTTGAAGAAGTTTCTCACCATTGTGGCCCCTCCCGTTACGGAGCACAGGCTCCGGACGCGCAGGCTCAGCGGCCATGGCTCACGGGCCCAGCCGCTCCGCGGCACGTGCGATCTTCGCGGACCGGGGCACGAACCCGTGTCCCCTGTATCGGCAGGCAGACTCTCAACCACTGCGCCACCAGGGAAACCCTGAAGTTTTTAATAAAGGGATTCTAATAGGACAATCTATAACTTCTTCCAGCAAGTTCTAGTTAGGAGATTACTGTTATAAATGTATACACACAGAAACATACATGTTTGAATGGTAGATACCAACCACCTTTGTTAAAACGTTAATGTACACTTCTCCAAATACAGCCCTGGGTTTAGAAGGTACCCAGGCCACAGGTCATAAAGTGTGAGCGCCACCTGGTGAGGAAAGTGGGTAGCTGCATCTGTATCCTCAAATTCCAGGTATGCTATCAGCAGATAATTACTGTTTATAAAATTTTAGAATGTCCTGGGGATATTCATCAGCATGATGTGAAGGTGACAGTGATTTTTTAAAAATTCTAATTATTATGATAATGATAATGGGTAGGCTTTAGGCTAGAAAGTAGCTCTCTTAGCTTGTCGGTGTCATCCCAGTAATGACAGCCTCTGAGAGGAGGGAAGGTAAGACCCTGGGGGGAAAGGAAGAGACGGAGGGGCTCATAGTGGTATGATGAAGGGTTTGCCTTACCTTCTGGCTTCAGTTCTAGACACAGACAGAAAAGCAGAAACCAAATCGTCTAGGAGGTGCTGGCTGGGAAAAAAGAATGACCATTATTTGAAAGTGTCTCTTGATACAAGCTAGAGAGAGAGGCTTCACTCTGCTTAAGCCTTCTTGTTGACAAGCTGCCCATCATCTGGACAGAGCACCGACTAAGCAAAGGTGGCAGCACTGTTTCTTTTCTTTTTCTTTCTTTCTCCCACTCCTCCTTCCTTCCCTTCTTTTTTTTTTTTTTTTTTTTTTTGCGGTACGCGGGCCTCTCACTGTTGCGGCCTCTCCCGTTGCGGAGCACAGACTCCGGACGCACAGGCTCAGCGGCCATGGCTCACGGGCCCAGCCGCTCCGCGGCATGTGGGATCTTCCCGGACCAGGGCACGAACCCGTGTCCCCTGCATCGGCAGGCGGACTCTCAACCACTGCGCCACCAGGGAAGCCCGAGGCATATTTTTGAATTAAAAAAAATATATATATGTATATATTTATTTATTTATTTTTGGCTGTGTTGTGTCTTCGTTGCTGTGCGTGGGCTTTCTCTAGTTATGGCGAGCGGGGGCTACTCTTCGTTGCGGTGCGCGGGCTGCTCACTGTGGTGGCTTCTTTTGTTGCCGAGCACGGGCTCTAGGGGTGCGGGCTTCAGTATTTGCAGCACGTGGGCTTCAGTAGTTGTGGCTCGCGGCCTCTAGAGCACAGGCTCAGTAGTTGTGGTGCACGGGCTTAGTTGCTCTGCGGCATGTGGGATCTTCCCGGACCAGGGCTCAAACCCGGGTTCCCTGCATTGGCAGGCAGATTCTTAACCACTGCACCACCAGGGAAGTCCCATATTTTTGATTTTTAAAAGACATATGTCATTGTGGAAGTAGGTGTTCTGGAATGAATGTCTGCTCTTCTCCTCCCCCTCCCCCTGGGTTAAATGCTTTAGAGATAATGGTGATGAATCAATGTGATATTGTAATTTAATAAATATATATTTGGTCTTTGTCCCTGTTTCTGACCAGCACCTAAAACTCTTGGAATTTCTTCTGATGAGAATGATAAAAAGTGTCTTTTGTTATGTTAATGAGGCAACTTGTGGAAAGCCCCTCGGTAGCCTAAGGATAGGGGGCCTGGTTGCCAGGAGAACCTATCATGTGATTAGAGGGTTGGAACTTTCAGTCCCACCCCAATCTCTTGGGAGAAGAGAGGGGCTCCATCAATCACTAATGGGCCGCAATGTAACCAATCATGACTACATAATGAAGTCTCCGTAAAACCCCAAAAGGACAGCATCTGGAGCGCTCCTGAGTTGGTGAACACATGAAGATTCTGGGAGACTGGTGTCTGGAGAGGAAGCTTCATCCTCCATCCCCCTGCCTTACCTCGTGCATCTCTTCCATCTGGCAGTTCCTGAATTATATCCTTTTATAATAAAACAGTAATCTAATAAGTAAACTGTTTTCCTGAGTTCTGTGAGCCGCTCTAGCAGATTAATCCAACCCGAGGAGGGGGTCATGGGAGCCTCTGATCTATAGACTTGCTGTTGGTGTTGGAAGTGGGGGCAGTCTGGTGGGAATGAGCCCTTAACCTGGGGTAGATAATGTCAGAATTCTGTTGAATTGTAGGATGCTCAGCCAGTGTTGAGGAATTGTTTGGTGCTGTGGCAAAAAACATAGGAATTGGGAACAGGACCGTAGTTGGAATCAGAATCATTAATGAGGATTTTGTTTGGCTGAGTGGGGCGTGCGGGCTGGGAAAACTGAGAAACGGGATTGGCGGTGGCGACGGAGAGGCAGAGAACCAGAGAGGCCTTGGAAGAAGGTGGCTCGAGAGAGAACAAGAGATTTGGCGGACATGCGGCAGGTGCCTTCTGTTACTGACCCTTTCGAGTCAGGACCCAACAAGGGTCCTCCTGCCTGGTGTCGCTCGAGCCCATAGAATGAGACCAAGTTTGGTTCAGAAACAAAGGAAAGCTTTATTATCTGGTCAAAAAATGGAGAGATGCAAGCTCTGCTTTAGAGCACAGTGTTCCCCACCTAGGCCGTGGGTGGGGCTGCTTTATAGGGATGTCCTCAGCGGGGAGGAGAGGGGACAGGACAGACTTCTCCCCCTTCCAGCGCAGCAGTGATGCTCACGGCTCCAGATAACAGCTCCAGGCGCAGCCTCTCTGCACACGTCCCCGGCCGCCATCTTGGATGACACCGTCACGTGCAGCCTCTCTACACACGGCCCCCGGTCGCCATCTTGGATGACACCGTCACGTGCAGCCTCTCTGCACACGGCCCCGGTCGCCATCTTGGATGGCACCGTCACGTGCAGCCTCTCTGCACACGGCCCCGGGCGCCATCTTGGATGCAGTGTCGTTCGCCTCACTTCTGCACACGCCCGCCTGAGGCGAGGTGCCGGCGGCAGTCATTCCGCAGGGCCGGGTGCGAGGCCTCAGCACGTAGTCCCCTGTGAGCAAGTGAAACCCGACCAAGGACAAAGGAAAAAAAAAAAAGGTGAGGCTTTATTACCCAGATTTTATTTTTATTGCCAGGAAATAGTAAATGAGCTTAACCTGGTGACACTTCTGGGGCAGAACATTGGTTACAAACGGCCCAGATACTTCAAGGGGACATTTGTGAAGCTGTGCAGTGAGGTGTGATGGGGGATGTAGCCGCCGCCTCTGCCTCCCCAGAGAGGCTCTGTCCAAATGAAGTCGTGGTGTGGGGCTCTGGAGTCAGACCTCGGTTTTCTTGGGAGGAGCGGGTGCCGGTGCCGAGGACACTTACCCGTGAGCAGGCCAGTCTTGTTTGCCGTGTTGCTGGGCGCCTGGTAGGAGAATGAAGCGAGTGGAAATTCCAAGCACACAATGATATGTTCTGTGTCTAATGTGTCCTGTTCCTGCTGCTGCTCTGCGGCGGAGGTTTTGCTTCTGTCTCCCAGCAGCCCAGCTGGATTGAAAATGAAGGTCACTCTTTCCCGCCCCTTTGCCCTCCAGCTCGCTCCGTCGGGCCGGGTCTTCAGCATCCTCCCCGTGGGCCGGGTCTTCTGCCCCGAGCCGGGATTTGTCCCGAGAGGCACCAAAGCTTACTTTGTTCTTTACTTGTGTTTTTTTAAAAAAATTTGTTTTTATTTTTGGCTGCGTTGGGTCTTCCTTGCTGCGCACGGGCTTTCTCTAGTTGCGGCGAACGGGGGCTACTCTTCGTTGCGGTGCGTGGGCTTCGTGGTGTGCGGGCTTCTCATTGCGGTGGCTTCTTTTGTTGCGGAGCACACGCTCTAGGCACGCGGGCTTCAGTAGTTGCGGCTCGCGGGCTCTAGAGCGCAGGTTCAGTAGTTGTGGCGCACGGGCTTAGTTGCTCCGCGGCATGTGGGATCTTCCCGGACCAGGGCTCGAACCCGTGTCCCTTGCAGTGGCAGGCAGATTCTTAACCACTGCGCCACCAGAGAAGCCCCTTTACTTGTCTTTTATTTCCTGGTGAGGGTTTCTTTCTGTTCCCTCTTCCTTTGTCACTTTTCCAGCTTGAAATACATCCCTCGCTGTCATTTTGCAATTCTCAGAACTGGAAAGAAAACCAGTAGGAAAATAGAAAAATGGCATTAACCTAATATTGTCATAATTATTGTTCCTTTTATAGCAAAGTCTGGAGGAAGCATCTAATTGTAACTGGCCTTTGGGGACAGCAGTGAACAAGCACAGTTTTTGTACAGAAATGCCCTTGGTTCGTAGGAAGTTGAGGGTTTGACACCAAGAACCATGGACACTCACACACAATGGAAGTGACCAAATATCCTAATTTTATTGGATTGATTCTAACTTCTTTCTGCCTTTGATCCCTCATCCTTTACTGTGAGACCCTAGCCAGGTCTCTTGAGCTCTCTTGGCTTCCACTGGGGCTAATAAGATCTTACCTGAAGTCAGGGGCAGGACCACATCATCTCTGAAGGCCCCTGGGTACTAAGAGCTACAATCCTATGAATATTCTTAATTCAGAAGTCCCCCAAACAAAGTCACAATCCAGCATAATTTTAGAATTCCCACTCTCCACAGAAGCATTATGAGATAAGAAAACAGTGCTAAAAAAAGGAAATAGTATATACATCAGAATACAGTTCTCTAAAATGTGCATCTCTGCGTTGGGAAGTTGTAGTGGGGGTTTCATCTGCACTCTTTCCAGGTGGCCCCGGGACAGAGCATTGATGCTCTTTTGGAGTCTTATGTGAACCAGGACTGTGCTGGGCACTTCGCGTATATTGCCATTTAACGTTTGGAAGAAACATGTGTGGTGCGCTCATTTATAGATGATGAAGCTGAAATCCAGGAAGTTAACTAGCTCAAGCTAAGTGATGGTAAAGGTGACCTTCAAACCTAGTGGGCCTGACGCCAGAACTCACACTCTAAATCACATTTAATGCTTGCCTGTGTAGACACCAGGAATCTTATGTCTGTGAAGAGTTTGTTAGTGATGGCTAGGTTCTGGGGACTTGAGGGTAAAAAATAAAGCAGTAAAGAATGTCACCTAACTGGATGCCTGGAAGGCAGGGAACTCCCATTGGGGTTTGGAGAGAGTGAAGGTGTGTGACCTCTCATAGCACTCGGGTCTTGCCATCAGGGAAGTTTTCTCAGGTGTTCTGGTCCTGACCTATCTGTCTAAGGTGTGTCTAAGGTTGAAGGTTGAAGGAAAGAGCATGTTCCTCTGAGGCAGGAACATTCCTCTGGGAACCGCAGGGCGTGGTGGTGACGTGAGGACATGGGCAGGCAGAGCAGCGACCGGATGGACAGCAACAGTGGGGAGCCTGACAGCCGTGGGAGCAGAGCCCTGCACAGCTGTGTGGGGGTGTGGAGGCCCGGGGGGCCGGGTGTGGAGATCCTCAGAGCAGGCTGGGGCACACGGAGCCTAGTGCCACTGTGATGCGTCACCTGTCCTCCAGGCTGCTGGGACTTGGGGAAATGACTGTTACCATGCATGTAGATGGATCTGTTATGTTTAGAACGTCTTCCTCCAAACTAGGCTGTCTAAATGTACTCTTCTACTGCTATAGCTGCCTTTCCAAAAGGTGAGTTCCAAGTTTTCTGTTGTATTTAATATGGACAGTAAGCCCAGTGAACTTCAGAGAGGGGGCCCTTCGTGCTGACCATAACCACGAATCATTACGACTTAGTCACATGGCACTGTGGGATCAGGTACCCACTTTCTTTCTCAGAGTACATTGAGCCCTTGATCCTATGGTGATGGCAGAAGGCCCAGGGGTTCACTGTAACCCTTCTCTGATGCTCCTGTCTCCTTCCTGTTATGGGACTGGGGTATCCTGATGCTTCACTGAGTCTTGGTCTGAAACAGAGGGAGGAAGCCCAGTTTGGCGCAGTCCCGTCTTGACGGCTGCATGAAATTGGCCCTCCTCTCCTGCGTGTAAAGCCCCAAAGCAAGGAGGCTTACGTAAGGGCCGCCTTTACGGCTGATGGTGAAAATGCAGGGCTGTTCCCTGGAGTGGCAGACCTTTGAATTGGAAAGCCCATTTCCCAGGGTGTCACGCTCAGTGGAGGGCTCCACCTGGGCTCAGTGGAGACCCGGGTCAAAGTGTTTTCTATTCCAGTCTCCTGTGCAGGATGCAGGAATCCAGACGTGGCTGACTGTTGCTGGGGGACTGCAGGTGGGGCTCAGAGAGCCTTCGGGTTGCCTGGCGCCGGTGAAGTTCCTCCCGCAGGAGAGCTGGCTCCAGGGGCAGTGGCCTCGCTATACCCAGGCTGCTCATGCAGACGGCCTCCCTGAGGTTCAAGCCAGGAATAGGGAGTGACAACTGTGAGAACTCAAGCTTAGCTTTTTTTCCCAGCAATTCTTTTCAAAATTTTAATTTTAGCAGTTTTTAATTATGTAATGAATACCTGCATATATTCTCTGTACACATTTAAGCATTACAAATAAAGTGGGAATCCACTTTGACTGCCATTCCTGATTCCATCCCTGTGGCTGAATAAAATATAAGTTTATTTTACAGACTTTCAGATGTTTCCTCCATGTAGTTTTTCTCTGTATATATGTGTCATCATGCATAGTGTGGTTTTGTGTGCATGTATTTTTGTTTAATTGGTATTAGCTGTACATATACCGTATCCATGTCTCTGAAACACCTTTCTTCACTCAACTATCTGTCTTAACGATTTTTCCATATCAATATATGCAGATTTAGCTAATTCCTCTAAGTGTTGCAGAGTTTTCCATAATATAATGTATCATATTTTATTCAAGATACTCTGTCTGGACCAATGACTCTTTGTTATAAAAACATCGGAGAATACCCCCATACTGTCCTGAAATGAAATTCATAAACAATACAAGTTACTTAAAATATGATTAAAAATCAATATAATGTTCTAATTGTAATATAAGGATATAAAGAAAAAACATTTATAATAAATTAACATGTACTTTGATATATAAATGACTTGGGCACACTGCAGCAGATGACATCATCAAGTAGACAGATGCTTGTACCAATATAGACTCAAGTGAGTGCTACATTCCCAAATGCAGACAGATCTGGGTGTGATTTGTTGCTGAATTAAATACCCTGGATGACATTGCCATGGACTGCATGATTTTTCTGAGATGATGAACAACTCGTGGTAAAGATTCAAACTAAACAAAGTTCCAATGTGCCCCAGTTTATTTGGTGGTTCTATTCTTAGAAATCAACATATATTAAAACTGTGCAAAATTTGCTTTGTGTTTATATATAGTGGAGTTAAGTTCTTGGCTTAGATGTTTTTCACCAACAGCAATGTGGCAGGACACCAAGAGTCCTTGCTGGATGGGGAAAATTCTTCCTTGCGTGAGATACATCATGGCTGCCAACCAATAAATACCAGTGGTAACCCCAAAGATCATGACAATCAACACCTGCATAAATTTCCTAGGTATCTCTTGGGGGGTGGCACTGAGAACTAATGATTTAATGAGGACATTTATGCTTTTATTTTTTTCTCTAGATTTTTTGCTATTATAAACAAAGTAGCAAAGACTATCTTTATATTTGCCTTTTTACATGCATGTCAGAACAGGTCTTGGGGGCAAGATAGATCCCCAAGCGATTTCAACTGAGTTGTCCTCACAGGTTGGCTGGGGTGTGAAGTATGACCTCTCTGGAGGACGGCTCTTTCTGTTCCACTTTTTTCTCTTTCCCAGTTAGCTCCCAGACCTGGATCAGAGCTGCTTCTGGTTCACTGGGAAAATTCAGAGCCATCGTCTCCCCTCCATCTCCAGGCAGGCAGCCGTGCTCTGGGTCAGCTGCTCTTACCTGTCCTTCTAATGGAGGTGGCACATTCATGATTTCCAAGAGCTCACCCCACTCTTCCCACATATCAGGTTCAGAACAGGGCAAAATAATTAGAATTGTTATTAGACTGATTTTTGGATTAATGAGGTATCTTAATTGTGCATATTGAAAATTATGGGTAGCTTTAAGGCATTGGAGAGATGGTGAAGTTGGACATTTTCCCAGAGAGACTGATGAAAAAGAAAGAGGTAAAAAGTTCTCCCACAGTGACTGGGAAAGAGAGGAGTCAGAAACAGGGACTCTCAGGCTGTCAGAGAACTTTGAGGACATTTAGTCTGAGTCTTTGATGCCCATTCCACAAGAGAGACCCCTTTAGAAAGCGTTGGATGAAGCAGGTGCTACTGAGTGTTCTGAGAGAAAGAAACAGAATTTCAGAACTTTACAAAGAAGCTGTTACAAAATTAGAGAGTTATTCATCAGTAAGACACAAAAGGCATTTTGGTTTTTAAATGAGGAAAGGTATTGGAGCAGGAATGTTGTGGGAATAAGTTTCCCTTCAGAAAAGGAAAACAATAGACAGAAAACCTGAGTTTGCATTTTGTTTCTTTTGCTTTGTCGGTACCATCTTTTGTGGGTTGTGCCTGTTTTGCTAAATGACTAATATACAGGCCTCAGCAATGGACAAAATATTTTTATATATATATTGCTTGGTGACAGTTCACAAACTTGCCAAGTTTTTATTGTTAAGTTGTACACACCGAGGTTGAAAAAGAGGAGATTTAGTCCTAGGTTACATGTTGAGAAAATGACAGAAATAAAACCAAGTCCAAGTCTTCTGAAACTTAGTTATATGCCCTTTACAACAAACTGGCTCTAAGTTAATTTAAACTTGAAGAATGTTAAGATGAGCATTTATTTTTGTAAATTGCTTTGGAATGTCATATTTTCTTAGACTCTGCCTAATGTTTGCCTGCGTGGGCATATTTATTCATTGCCACCTGGTGGTAAATAAGAAATATTATGGGGAAGAGGAGAAACAGGGAGATGACAAAACACTTGTTAGTTATTCCAAACAGCCATCTTGGTTCAGAAATTTGAGATTCAGACACTGAAAAATCGCAGGTTAGGTAGAGCTGGTTTCTTCTGGCCCCACTGGGCAATGGAAAACCCTGTCAAGCCACGTGGCTTCCTGATTTTCCATCAAGGGTAAAGGCAGAGTTGCAGGAGCTTCTTGATATTTTCCTGCAGAACAAAAACAAAGGCATAGACAGTGTATCTAATAATAAAGAGTAAAATCTGGAGCACATATGGCATCGTTAAATAAGATTAGATGAGAAAATGCTATATGCAAACGTGCTTAGCTTAATGCCAGCCACAAATTAGGTTTTCAGTGAATGATGGTTCAATTTGAGATTGTATTTCTTTCCTAGAACTTTCTACTTAATAACTTGTGATTTTAAAAATTATTTCTCGCCTCTTACTTTTTTTTTTTTTTCCTGCCCGTGTGGCTTGCAGGATCTTAGTTCCCAGACCAGGGATTGAACCCATGCCCTTGGCAATGAAAGCGCATCTTTTCCATCTTTTCTCAGATGTCCCAAACTTCCTAACCACTGGACTGCCAGGGGATTCCTTTTCCTCTTACTTTTATTGCCACGGTCTGATGGGCAAAAACTAACTACTCTGCCAGCCTACCTGCCTGGGAGGCCAGTGCCCATTCCCTACTGGTTCCACACTCACCCAGTGTTCCTGCCACCATTCTGCCATCCTTCCCTATGTTTACCCAGTTGGAAACTACCACTGCAGCCAACTGAAATCCCTCTATTTCCTTTATTTCTGGAGATGCAGACAAAATGATGGGAGTTTTCTATCGGCATTGTCAGGAGGAGCTGGAAAGTTGGGAATGCTTTTTTTTTTCTTCCAGGTTTATTGAGATACAATTGATGCACAGCACTATATAAGTTTAGGGTATATAGCATAATGATTAGACATACATATGTCATGAAATGGTTATCACAGGTAGTTTAGTAAACATCCATCATTTCATATAGATACAAAATTAAAGAAATAGAAAAAAATTTTTTCCTTGTGATGAGAACTCTTAGGATTTGCTCTCAACTTTCCTATATAACATACCACAGTGTTAATTGTATTTATTGTGTTGTACTTTACATCCCTAGCATTTGTTTATCTTATAAGTGGAACTTTGTACCTTTTGACTGCTTCTGGTAACTACAAATCCTATCTCTTTTTCTGAGTTTGTTTTTGAAGTATAATTGACTTATAACACTGTTAGTTCCTGGTACACAACATAGTGATTCAGTATTTCTATACATTTCACAATGATCACCATGATAAGTCTAGTTACCATGTGTCACCACACAAAGATAATATATAATTATTGACTATATTCCCCACACTGTACATTTCATACCTGTGACTCATTTATTTTGTAATTGGAAGTTTGTACCTCTTAATCTCCCTCACCTGTCCTCCCCGCCCTGCCCCGCTTCCCCTGGCAATCACCTGTTTGTTCTCTGTATCTATGACTTTGTTTCTGTTTTGTTATGTTTGTTCATTTGTTTTTAGATTTTATATACAAGTGAAATCATACAATATTTGTCTTTCTCTGACTGAGTTATTTCACTTAGCATAATGCCCTGTAGGCCCATCCATGTTGTTGCAGACGGCAACATTCTTTTTAATGGTGGAGAAATATCCCATTATATATATCACATCATCTTTATTCATCCTTTGATGGGTACCTTGCTTGCTCCCATATCTTGGCTATGCTCTTTTTTAACTCCTTCTCTTGTCCACTGAGTTTAAGAGGAAATCTGTGAACTTCTGGATTCTTAACCATTGGACCACCAGGGAAGTCCCTCAAGCTCTTTATCAGTGGTTTAAATCTTTCTCAACAATTTTGGTCTCATCAGGTATTCAAAGATTTTATTTGTCTGAGAAAGTCTCTCCTGGAGCCTCTTGTCCTGCTTCTAAATGGACGTGTCCCCATGCTTGGTGTACCTCCCTTCATTTAGAGATCTGCCTTTTCAGTCATCCTAGTGACTTGTTTGCGTCTCTCTTGGATCTTGTATTGTCTGTACCCTATGTCTTCCTTTATCATGGTGTACTCGCTAGCTTTGGAGGAGTAGTTCCCAGAGAAAGTGTATAGAAAGTAAAGTACATAGAAGTGTATGGAAAGTAAAGTATATAGAAAGTCTTTTATTGAGACTTGGCTTGGCTTGTCTGAATATTCTTTATTTCCACCTTGCACTTGAGTATCCAGATAGAGGACCTAGGTTAGAGATAATTGTTACATTGCCTTTTAGCTTCCAGAATTACTTTCAAGAAGACTAAAACCACTCAATTTCTAATATTTTGAATTTGGTATCCTCCCTCTTTTCCCTCTGTAGAAGCTTGTAGGATGGTCTCTTTATGCTCAGTATTCTGAAATTTTATGATGATGTGCCAGATACTTGGTAGATCCTTTTAATATGAAAATCCATATCCTTTAGTTCTGGGAATTTTTCTTCATTTATTTTGTTGATGCTTTTCTGCCCTCTGTTTATTATATCTCTCTTTTTAGAATTTCTGTTACTTGGGTGTTGGATATTGTGGACTGGTGTTCTCTGTTTCTTCAGTACATTTTTTTTTTTTTTGGCTGTATTTTCTGAGAGACTTCATAAATTTTATCTTCCAACTCTTCTACTGAGTTTTAAATTTCAGATGTGCTTTTATTTACAAAGAGCTCCCCTTTTGAAATTTTTGAGTGTTGCTTTTAAACAACATTCTCTTACTTTATATAGTTTTGTCATTTTCTCTTAATTCTCTGGGAATATTGATATTGGGGGGTGGGGGGAAGATTTCTTTATCTTCCTTTGTTTTTTCCTCCAAGTAGCTATTTTACTTCTTTGTTTTGGTTTTATCTTCCATCTTTTCTCAGATGTCCCAAACTCCTTGTTGTCTGCTCTGTTGAGTGAGGGATGGGAAGGCTGGTTGGAAACCAAGCTCATGAATGGGACTTGTTGACCATAGGCTTCACTGTAGAGTGATTGACTGGGCCAGTTGTTTGAGGACTCTCTGATATCTTCCTCTGGGAAAGTTCAAATTCTTGGAAAAAGGCTATTCTTACCTCCTGCCTGGAGGGTGAAGGCCTGGGTGCCAATGTTCTGGACTCCAAGTGAGGGGAAAGCGTTTGTCCACCTAATTTCACTGTTTTCAATATACCTTTGCCTCAGATGGATTTAATATGCACCCAGCTCAGAGATCCTGTTTAACCCTCTCCAGAGGATACACCTCCAGTCTTTTCCTGGGGTAGGCAGGAGTGGTTGCTCAGTTATGCAAAAGGGGAGAAGTGATCTGGGAATCTGAACCTTAAACTGACTTTTTGTTAATTTTTACCATTTTTTCTTTGATGGTACCTGGTACCACAAATCCTGAGTAAAAGTCAGGTTATTTTTTGATTTTTCCTTCTGCCTGCACAGAGTTCAGTCTCCTCAGCTCTGCTCTGTTTTTATCACTCTTCCATCTACATACTTTCCAGTCTCCCAAATGTTTGTGCTGTCATTGTGAATTGGTGCCTTGAAAATAATTTTTAAAAAATTCCTTTACAGTCAATTTAGAAGAGTTTTGGAAGGGAGTGAAAGAAGATGCATTGACTCAACCTGTCTTTTTCCCTCTTGATAACTTTTGATCTAGGACAGTAGTTTCAAATTTGTTTTTTCAGTGGAGTTCTGTCTTTAACTTAGATCTTATGCAGAAGCTTAGTCTAGAAAGTAGATATAAACAGAGCTGCTTTGTGTGAAGAGAAGATGAGAAGCTGTGGTTCTACTTTCTCAGTTTTCCTTTGCCCCTTCACTACTAGAAGGAGCCCCTGGAAGGCATGGCTTCTAAACCACAGATTTAGAAGTTGTTGAACGTGATTTCTCTCTCCAGTAGATATTAGAGTGAACTTTATGGCAGTATGGAAGGAGCATTGATTTATTCTTTAAGAGATTAATTGTATTGCTTCCAATTTGTTTAAATGGTGCAAGACAGAGAAAGAACTATTCAAAAAAATTTTGATTTGAAATAAAATTGGAATCTGGACCTCCTTGCAGGTTAACCTTATCATCATAAAAATGCTATTTTTATTTGAAAAGAAACTGTATAAATTTACCTGAATATTAAAAAATGTTTAACTTACTTATACATTTTGATAATTGAGGATGTTGGAAATTCCCAATTTAATTTTAGAGAGCTAAAATGCTGTTTTATTTTGGATTGCTATCAGATCCAATGTTCTATCCAAAATTATTTACTTAAATAGAAGAGTGAGAGGAAGTCTGTAGGGCCAAAATATTATTTAGAACTCATTCTGTATGAGCATCATCGAAACTGTGCATGATTTAGCTTCATATTTATGTACAGTCTCTCCATTAAAAACGTTGTTATTTCCTTCCTTCTCCACCTTTCTGTGGCACAGACCATCAGTTACCTGATGAAACCATGGAAGAATGTGGAAGTATTTGCACACTGCAGGTCACTCAAAGGTCCAGTGGGGAATGGACACCAAGATTTACAAACCTTGCCAAATAAAATGTGTATTTTCACATGTTTTTAAGATGACTCAGTGAGTTTTTGAACGTAATAAGAAAAAATAAAACAAGACAAAGAAGCAAACTAATGAACAGAAACCAAAAACCTCCTTTACAAGTGTAGAGCACCAAAATGAAGGGAGTACAAATAGATCTTTTTGGAATCATACACTTGGAATCTGTTATGTGTTTGACACTAGCATCATTTCATAGAAGACTCAGGCATCATCTTAAAAAAATATTGCCAGTTGTGCTACAGAAAAGGATTTTGTATGTTTCATTTGCAAGTATGAGACACCTTTAGAAGGGAGAAACACGACCCAAACTCTTGTGAGAATCACCTGGTATTTTTGATTGCTTTTGTGTATTGAAAGGGCTCTTAGCAACAGCTCAAAGGGTTGCTCTGCCTGTGGCCTCTTTTGGAGGCAGATGATGAATGGGATGTTGACTAAAGCTATTCACAGCCTAAAGGTTGAGGGTTATGTTTTATTTGGAGGGAATTTTTAGGTCTTCAAGCCCAGGAGGCAGCATCTCAAGGAACCCTGAGAGAACTGCTCCAAGGAGGCGGGGGGGGAGCTAGGATATATAGGAACTTTGCAACAAAGGGCAGGTAGTCTGAAAGTCAAAAATTATTATTAATGAAAGAAAACCAGATATCCCAAGTTAAGGAATTTAGCGCTTTTCTGTGTATGGGAAGATGCAGGAGTCTGGGCTCACTGAAATCATTCCTTTGAAATGCACCTCAGCTATCTGGGGCCAGTATCCTGTGTTTTCATATCCTGAGTTTCCTCAGCCATTCCTCACCATGGGGAATGGCTGCAGTTTGATGGCTGCTAGATAGCAGGTATTCTTTCCTTCCTGAGTCCCCTCAGGGATCACCAGCACAGCCTAGTGAGCTGCAACTGCTGATGACTGTGACATCCTTTGTTTACTGTTATGGCAGGCAATATTCCATTTATCAGGGACATGGGACCTCTCTAAGACAGGTCTAGTGGAGCGCTGAGAGACGGATGAACAGGTACCTGAGGAACGGTACTCTTTCAACTTTTTTATAGAAGAGTATCAAAATGGGAGAAAACATGCACTTTGTAGAGCTGTTAACTGTAGAAAAGGAAGAGTCTTGGGAAAGACTGTTTCTGGGAAAGCATATGTTTTGATGACTGTGCAAGTCACATGAAAGTTGCCTGTGAACACACAGGGAACACTTGGTTACATATGACCACAACAGGGCGTGTGTACCATGGCCTCAACTTGCTTCTTGATGACATCATGAAGCTGGCTTTTCACCGAAGGATTCTGAGAAGAGCCAAAATGTTGTGAAACCTGCAGAAACCACGCATTGCTGCTGTCTTTGAGAAGCCAGAGAAAACCGGCAAAGAACTAAATCACATCACTGAAGCTTTGTTGCAAAACCATTGGTCAGATTGGATTATCTGCTCTTCGATAACCTTTTGAGAAAAATAAAGCAGCTCTTCAAGCAAGCGGCATAAGCTCTTTCTCCTGAGGTCTCCACTGTAAATAGTTAACCTTGGTTTTATTTATTTTAAATCTTTTGCATATAGACCTCTCACCTTTGGAATCTTGAGTGAGACTGTGTGAAGTGGGAAGCAAGGCTGTTATCTGTGAGTGGTCATGGGAGAGGACCCTGACTCCGGGATCTTCCTTGCTTCACCACCTTTACCTCTGCTTTCTTATACCCTCCTCTCTCTTTTCGTTTTTCCCCTTTTTGGTCTGTTTTCACGTTCACAGGCATTCCTGCCTTTTACAACCCACTTTAGTTGGATCTTTCTTAGTGGCTACCTGAGCCTGGGTTGGCTGATCTGAACCAGTGTCCCTTTGCATGGTGGGCAGTGGAGGCAAAATGTAACGTGTGAAATCACTTTATAAATGGCAAGGTGATGCTCTAACAGGTGGTTGTTATTATCTTAAGCATTATTATAGGAAGTGGTTCATCCCACAGACAATAGTCCCTCCCTGGGGGCTTGTTCTGAGCTTTATTCTTAGCTCCTCTTATTGTCCCACCAACTCTTGCTTCCTCTGGCTCTTATTGTGATGTCCACTCTGGATCGGATCTGCCTATTTCCATTCTCTGTCTTTCCCTTCTTCTCGTTATGACGTATCTACTCTCTCTCATTTCCTCAGAGGCTTCTTGGGAAATGATTAATTTTGGTTTTCTAAGCACATTGAAACTAAAGTGTTAATGGCTAACAGATTTGATGTTAACACATTAGGGAAACTCACTTTTTAAGTGGAGACTCCTTGAACTCCAGTATGGAGCCTGCCAGTGAAATTTTAGGCAGCCTGAGCAGCCACTAGAAGGGAAAGGGAGCCTTTTCTTAGTGTTTCCAAGACTTGTGCGTATGTATGACTTCTCCTTTTTTTTTTAATATATTTTACAATATATATATATTTTTAACATCTTTATTGGGGTATAATTGCTTTACAATGGTGTGTTAGTTTCTGCTTTATAACAAAGTGAATCAGTTATACATGTACATATGTTCCCATATCTCTTCCCTCTTGCATCTCCCTCCCTCCCACCCTCCCTATCCCACCCCTCCAGGTGGTCACAAAGCACCGAGCCGATATCCCTGTGCCTTGCGGCTGCTTCCCACTAGCTATCTACCTTACGTTTGTTAGTGTGTATATGTCTATGACTCTCTCTCGCCCTGTCACAGCTCACCCTTCCCTCTCCCCATATCCTCAAGTCTGTTCTCCAGTAGGTCTGTGTCTTTATTCCTGTCTTACCCCTAGGTTCTTCATGACATTTTTTTTTTCTTCTTAAATTCCATATATATGTGTTAGCATACGGTATTTGTCTTTTGCTTTCTGACTTACTTCACTCTGTGTGACAGACTCTAGGTCTATCCACCTCATTACAAATAGCTCAATTTCGTTTCTTTTTATGGCTGAGTAATATTCCATTGTATATATGTGCCACATCTTCTTTATCCATTCATCCGATGATGGGCACTTAGGTTGTTTCCATCTCTGGGCTATTGTAAATAGAGCTGCAATGAACATTTTGGTACATGACTCTTTGAATTTTGGTTTTCTCAGGGTATATGCCCAGTAGTGGGATTGCTGGGTCATATGGTAGTTCTATTTTTAGTTTTTTGAGGAACCTCCATACTGTTCTCCATAGTGGCTGAACCAATTCACATTCCCACCAGCAGTGCAAGAGTGTTCCCTTCTCTCCACACCCTCTCCATCATTTATTGTTTCTAGATTTTTTGATGATGGCCATTCTGACTGGTGTGAGATGATCTCTCATTGTAGTTTTGATTTGCATTTCTCTAATGACTAATGATGTTGAGCATTCTTTCATGTGTTTGTTGGCAATCTGTATATCTTCTTTGGAGAAATGTCTGTTTAGGTCTTCTGCCCATTTTTGGATTGGGTTGTTTGTTTTTTTGTTTTTGAGCTGCATGAGCTGCTTGTAAATTTTGGAGATTAATCCTTTGTCAGTTGCTTCATTTGCAAATATTTTCTCCCATTCTGAGGGTTGTCTTTTGGTCTTGTTTATGGTTTCCTTTGCTGTGCAAAAGCTTTTAAGTTTCATTAGGTCCCATTTGTTTATTTTTGTTTTTATTTCCATTACTCTAGGAGGTGGATCAGAAAGGATCTTGCTGTGATTTATGTCATAGAGTGTTCTGCCTATGTTTTCCTCTAAGAGTTTGATAGTTTCTGGCCTTACATTTAGGTTTTTAATCCATTTTGAGCTTATTTTTGTGTGTGGTGTTAGGGAGTGATCTAATCTCATACTTTTACATGTATCTGTCCAGTTTTCCCAGCACCACTTATTGAAGAGGCTGTCCTTTCTCCACTGTACATTCCTGCCTCCTTTATCAAAGATAAGGTGACCATATGTGCGTGGGTTTATCTCTGGGCTTTCTATCCTGTTCCATTGATCTATCTTTCTGTTTTTGTGCCAGATTCTCTATGTATAGTATCATGTCATCTGCAAACAGTGACAGCTTTACTTCTTCTTTTCCGATTTGGATTCCTTTTATTTCCTTTTCTTCTCTGATTGCTGTGGCTAAAACTTCCAAAACTATGTTGAGTAAGAGTGATGAGAGCGGGCAACCTTGTCTTGTTCCTGATCTTAGTGGAAATGCTTTCAGTTTTTCACCATTGAGGATGATGTTGGCTGTGGGCTTGTTATATATGGCCTTTATTATGTTGAGGAAAGTTCCGTCTGTGCCTACTTTCTGCAGGGTTTTTATCATAAATGGGTGTTGAATTTTGTCAAAAGCTTTCTCTGCATCTATTGAGATGATCATATGGTTTTTCTCGTTCAATTTGTTAATATGGTTCATCACATTGATAGATTTGCGTATATTGAAGAATCCTTGCATTCCTGGAATAAACCCCACTTGATCATGGTGTATGATCCTTTTAATGTGCTGTTGGATTCTGTTTGCTAGTATTTTGTTGAGGATTTTTGCATCTATGTTCATCAGTGATATTGGCCTGTAGTTTTCTTTCTTTGTGACATCCTTGTCTGGTTTTGGTATCAAGGTCATGGTGGCCTCCTAGAAGGAGTTTGGGAGTGTTCCTCCCTCTGCTATATTTTGGAAGAGTTTGAGAAGGACAGGTGTTAGCTCTTCTCTAAATGTTTGATAGAATTCACCTGTGAAGCCATCTGGTCCTGGCTTTTGTTTGTTGGAAGATTTTTAATGACAGTTTCAATTTCAGTGCTTGTGATTGGTCTGTTCATATTTTCTATTTCTTCCTGATTCAGTCTTGGCAGGTTGTGCATTTCTAAGAATTTGTCCATTTCTTCCAGGTTGTCCATTTTATTGGCATATAGTTACTTGTAATAATCTCTCATGATCTTTTGTATTTCTGCAGTGTCAGTTGTTACTTCTCCTTTTTCATTTCTAATTCTATTGATTTGAGTCTTCTCCCTGTTTTTCTTGATGAGTCTGGCTAGTGGTTTATCTATTTTGTTTATCTTCTCAAAGAACCAGCTTTTAGTTTTATTGATCTTTGCTCTTGTTTCCTTCATTTCTTTTTCATTTATTTCCGATCTGATTTTTATGATTTCTTTCCTTCTGCTAGCTTTGAGGTTTTTTTATTCTTCTTTCTCTAATTGCTTGAGGTGCAAGGTTAGGTTGTTTATTCGAGATGTTTCTTGTTTCTTAAGGTGGGCTTGTATTGCTATAAACTTCCCCCTTAGAACTGCTTTTGCTGCATCCCATAGGTTTTGGGTCGTTGTGTCTCCATTGTCATTTGTTTCTAGGTATTTTTTGATTTCCTCTTTGATTTCTTCAGTGATCACTTCATTATTAAATAGTGTATTGTTTAGCCTCCATGTGTTTGTATGTTTTACAGATCTTTTCGTGTAATTGATATCTAGTCTCATGGCGTTGTGGTTGGAAAAGATACTTGATACAATTTCAATTTTCTTAAATTGACCAAGGCTTGATTTGTGACCCAAGATATGATCTATCCTGGAGAATGTTCCATGAGCACTTGAGAAAAATGTGTATTCTGTTGTTTTTGGATGGAGTGTCCTATAAATATCAATTAAGTCCATCTTGTTTAATGTATCATTTAAAGCTTGTGTTTCCTTATTTATTTTCATTTTGGATGATCTGTCCATGGGTGAAAGTGGGGTGTTAAAGTCCCCTACTATGAATGTGTTACTGTCGATTTCCCCTTTTATGTCTGTTAGTATTTGCCTTATGTATTGAGGTGCTCCTATGTTGGGTGCATAAATATTTACAATTGTTATATCTTCTTCTTGGATCGATCCCTTGATCATTATGTAGTGTCCTTCTTTGTCTCTTCTAATAGTCCTTATTTTAAAGTCTATTTTGTCTGATGTGAGAATTGCTACTCCAGCTTTCTTTTGATTTCCATTTGCATGGAATATCTTTTTCCATTCCCTTACTTTCAGTCTGTATGTGTCTCTAGGTCTGAAGTGGGTCTCTTGTAGACAGCATATATAAAGGTCTTATTTTTGTATCCATTCAGCCAGTCTGTGTCTTTTGGTGGGAGCATTTAGTCCATTTACATTTAAGGTAATTATCAATATGTATGTTCCTATTCCCATTTTCTAAATTGTTTTGGGTTCGTTATTATAGGTCTTATCCTTCTCTTGTGTTTCTTGTCTAGAGAAGTTCCTTTAGCATTTGTTGTAAAGCTGGTTTGGTGGTGCTGAACTCTCTCAGCTTTTGCTTGTCTGTAAAGGTTTTAATTTCTCTGTATGACTTCTTATTCCACCCATGTATAATACATGCAGGATATGGAATAAAATATTAACTTGGGACATGAAGGGTCAGGGAAGTTTTGTGGTCATGGGAGGCAAACAGGGATAAGGACTTTTTCTAACTTTTAAGGAAAAGTTAGAAAAGAGTATAGTGAGAAATGTAGTGCAAAATATGGGTATTTTCAATCACCCTTGGAGCCTCTATTCTGTTACCATTTTCCTACATCTGGCCCTAATGAAGAACAGGCAAATACAGGTTTGGCAAAACAGAGACAGGATGTCATTGAGCTGGGAGGGATTTGCATGCCCCGGGAAATCACGGGGATCCTCTTTTCAAATCCTGGAGGACCGGCAGGGGTGGGGATGGGGGTGGGGGTGGGGAGGTGGTGGTGTTTGCTGGTTGCTACGCTTTTTCCTGAATCCAAGGAGAGCCTCTGAATCTATAGTCTCAACAGAGTGTGGCTTGTCCAGAGAGGCTGTGGATGTGCCCTAGCACCCCAGAGGAGAAGCCGAGTCTGAGCAGAGCCTCCCTGGAGAAGATGCCCTCCTCACCCATGTTGATCTTCATGGTCATCTTTTTCCTGGAGTTGCTGGCTGCCATGCTGCAGAATGACTTCATAGTTACTGTGTTGATCAGGGAGTGGGTACAATGCCAGACACTGCTTGCAGGCGACATGATTGCGGCGGCCTCCCTGGCCGCCTCCCGGTTCTGACTGCATGGGATGGCCCTCCTGAACAACCTCGTGGCCTTCTTTGGTTTTGGTTTCAGAATTTACTATTTCAGCATCCCCTAGGACTTCATCAACTCTCTCACTTTCTGGCTTACTGCTTGGCTTGCTACATTCTACTGTGTGAAGATCTCATTCTTCTCTCACCCCATCTTCTTTGGGCTGAAGTGGAGGATTTCTCGGTCAGTGCCCAGGCTGCTGCTGGGCTCCCTGATCTTATCTGCTCTGGTAGCCATCCCGTTAGACACTGGGAACACAATTCGTGTGCGGATGGTTGCTGCCCAGAGTTCCCATGGAAACAGCACCCTGGCTGGTAGAACACAGACTGTCTCTTTGTACTTTTTTCTACCTCGTGTAATTATTATGCGGTCAATTCCATTTCTCCCGTCCCTGGTGTCCACCCTCTCGTGTTCTCGCTGCGCCGTCATTTGGGGCAGATGAGGGACCATAGACCTGGCCCCGAGTGATCCCAGCACCTGGGCTCACACTGTGGCCCTGAAGTCACTTGCCTTCTTCCTCACCTTCTACCATCACGTTACCTGTGCCTGATTATCGTTGTTATAAACATCCTAACCCTCTGGAATCACTGGCGCTGGGCCTGGGAAGTGGTGACCTGTGCAGGCATCTGTCGGCACTCCAGCATCTCGGTGCACGGCAGCCCCAGGCTGAGAAAGGCCCTGATGACGAGGCCTTGGAGAGCCCTGGGCAAGGAGCAGTTTGTTTCATCAGAGTCAGTAACTGCTGTCACTGAACAAGCCCATGGGTGGCAAGAATGCACAAGGTTTGGGTGTTGTCCTCTCTGTTCATTTCCTTCTTTCTTCCCCACTCTTTCTACACCCCATTAATTCTTTTTCCACTCCTCTCTGTTTCTACCCTCCCTTCCAGTGGTCCTGGTCCCTCATCTGGGTCCCAAACCACCTTGGACTAGAATGGTGGCCTCATTTCCTCACAGGCCTCCTTCACTCTCTACACAGCAGCCCTAATATATTCTCCAAGCGTCATTTTGGTCTGTATTCCCTTTACAGAGACCTGTAATGGTTGTCAGTTGTTCTGTGGTCAACCTAAAGTTTTTTTTGAATGGTGACATAGGTTGTCTCATACCATCCCACACACATCAATTGCCCTCCTCAATCTTGCTGTGCTCTCAGAGCTCAGTCTCTACTTCAGCCCAGGAAAGCTTCTTTCTGTCTCCCCACATGCTCTTGCCTGCAGCCTGTGGTCTTTTGGCCCATCTGGAACTTCCTTCTTTCCTTTCTCTGCTGTTTTTTGCCATTCCCTTCTTTTGTGCCCTGCTTAAGACCAGTTCCACCCATGGAGCTTTTTCTTTTGAACAATTGATGTCTGAGGGCATGTATGAGTTTTGTGCCACTATAGGACCTGCCCATGGTTTTGTGTGTTCGATATATGTTGAATTAAAAGGAATTTTATGATGTGGAAATGCTTTGGCCAACAGAAGATAGAAAAGGAAAACAAAGGAAATTTGCTATAGTTTTAAATTTTGAGAATCTTACTCTTCCTGTCCACTCATCCAGGAGGTGGACCCTGGATGCCGATGTCTAGGATGGTAGTCTCTAAATTAGGGTGTTTGCATCCCGGAGTGTGTGCAAAATGATCCATTGGATATAGAAAGAAAAGCGTGACAATTTCCATTTTTATCTCATCCTTTTAATCCCTATTTCTGATACGTGTTTTATGATGTACATTATGTATTAGTAGAGTATTACAAGCATATAATTAAAATAAATAAACATGCATATGGTGGAATTCATGTTCATAATTTTTTTTTAACTGATGGAGTTTACTATAAAAAAATGTGGAGACCAAGAGACCAGAAGAGATTGGGAAAAACACCATACATGGTTAACAGATTTATATGTCTGAGCTAATCAAGATAGGAGTAATAAACAACAGAACAGAATAGAGTTTACAAAGGATTTTCAAGTAAATAACTGCATTTATGATAAGTTGTCCAACAGTCTTGGGAGCTGAGACCCCAAAACATTCTGTTGTAATGCTAGCTGGAGGCTGAGCTACGGCAAGAAGAGCAAGAAAGAGGAACAGAGATGAGGTAACGGGGTGAGGAGTTTTCACTTGGAAGAAGAAGATTAGGGCTTTAAAAGAGGAGATTCCCAAATTGTAGGAGAGGAGCACAAGGGATTTCCCAAAGAGTAGAGAGAGGGTGAAGCTGGATAGAGGAAACTGTGGAAAGCTGGGAGTATCATAAAGAAATTTTTTCTTTTTTCCTTTTTTTTTTTTGGCAGCAACATGAGTGAGCTGGGAGGGCAATAATAAATTGCGGGGACTGAATTTTGGGGCTTAAGCCACAAGAGGGATGGGTGGAGGCAGCAAAGGCAGGAGCATCAGGGATGTCACCTGGAAGACTGGCTTTCCCTTGGACAGAGCTCCAGAACTTTACTGAATGTCTTGGGTGGGAGGGGAATGGTGGTGCCACTCTCATGTTCTGCAACATTTTCACAGCCTTTTGATTTATGTCAGGACTAGTGGGCTTATCTCAGGAGTTTTCAATTGGTTGATGTTCTCAACCTTCCTTTCCTAGGCTCTAGCTCATAAGAGCCCATAAGCATTTGGTGGCCCCATCTTGACCAAAGACACAGCCTAATATCTCATCCTGACTTTCAAAGCCTTCTGGGATCTCTCCCCAGCCTGCCTTTTCAGCCTGATATGCCACCATTCCCTTATGGAAATCCCCTGCTGTAGTCAAACTTATCTATTTCCTGGACATGATCAAACTTCCATCTCCTTTACTGGTGTCATCTCTGTCCTTTCAACATACAAGACAGCACCTTTGCTGTCCCACAACGAAGGGGCTGCTGATGTTACTGAATTCTTCTCAGAATTCTTGGTATGGAAATAGGATGACACATACATTTAGAACCACAGCCTGGGAGTGCTCCTTTTTTGTTCTCTGAGAGATAGAACTGAGCTAAGTGTTTCCCACACAGGCAATGTACTCAGGATTCCTACCTTTACCACCCTCATGATCATACATACAAAGACTACCTGTGAAAATTTCAAAATTCTCAGACTTGGCTTCCACCAAATAAAGTCTGAGAAACAAAATGTAACAAACAAAAAGCACAAACAACAAAAGAATCACCATAAAGCATATTCCATATTAAAATACAAATGATTGCTCACACTTTTGGATTAACTTAATCTGCACATAGTGTACGTCCAGTAAATGTTTGTGGTTTATGATTAGTGCATGAAAGCACTTTGAGGGCAGATACCTAGTTCATTGTTACAGCCCCAGCGCCTTTCACAGCGTCATTATGATATACAGGAGATGCTTATTAATTGTTGTTGGTCAAATTGAGGGTTAACAGCATATTTTTCCCATTATATGAGCCATCAAATATGTAGGAAGTAGAAGGGAAAAGATGTAAATTTTCCATATTGAGAACTTTGTGGCTGGCCAGACGCCAGAGCTACGAGCTCAAAGTTTGCTTTATTGCTCCGTGTTCCAGGAGCAAACAGCCAAATGTCAGCCAGAGGAACAAGGGCAGGGTAGAGAGCAGCTGGGAACTTATCCCCTGGAGATTTGCATCTTCTGAGAAAGGCAGAGTGAATTCGTCGCCTTAGTTCACTTCTCCTTTCCCCAAGATCACCGTGTTCACCACAGCAGGGCTTCTGTGTTGGAAGGACAGTTCTACTGGACCTTTGTCTCAGGTGAACTGGGAACTAGAAAGAGATGCTGAGAGTTCTGGATTCTATTCTGTCTTTGTGGGGTTCTATGCATGGAAATAGTAGGCTATGGTGCTGGTCAGAAGATGAGTGTTCTGTAAAATACTCCCTCACTCTCATGTTGCTTGATCCTGAGCCTTCACTATTGCCATAGCTGACCCAGAACCCTTTCTGCTTGCCTTACTCTCTGTGACACACTAACCTGCTCACACGCACCTGAGTAAGTAAGCGCTCACCTGATTGCTTTTTATTTTTGATTCTTTGAGCCTCATTCCTATTGAAAATGTGGCCTTTGCTTACTCCACCTTCCTCTAATTAAAGTAGATATCCAGTATTTGGTGCCTTGGATCTCTGTTGCATCCCTGATGCTCTCCTGAATTTTCCTTGGACCACTTGTCCCTCCACAGGGTGGATATCATTATAATAACACTTGTCATCACCACCTTATTTCTTATACATGTGTAGAGATTTCTAGTTTCCACATATACATCCATATATGTGTGTGTATATATATTCACATATATTTGTGATCCATATTTTATAGATGAAGAAGGTGGGGTTCAGAGAGGTTAGACGACTAGTCCAAAGATCCGTAGATAGTGACTGTGACCAAACTCAAAGCCTGGTCTTCTGCCTTCAGCTGTGGATGAAGAAGATAGGACACAAGATGTGCTGCTAACCATGCAAAGATTTCTGGTCTTGGAACCAGTTTGGGTCTTGGTCTTTTCTCCAAACTGTGACTTTAGGCGGGAGTCTTAATCTATAACTTGAGGCTTCGTTTGTTCATCTATAAAATTATTTAATACCTTTTTTGATGTTTCTAATGTTTAAAAAATTTTTTTTTTATTGGGGTATAGTTGTTTTACAATGTTGTATTAGTTTCTACTGTACAGCGAAGTGGACTTCCATGTGCTATACAGCAGGTTCTACATATTGGTTATCTATTTTATACATACTAGTGTATATATGTCAGTCCATTTAATGTCTTCTTTCACTCTGAAAACTGCGATTCTAGTCCTAGAATCTAGTCCTGTGAATCTTATCCTGTGAATTAGAACAGATGATACTTTTCACATCTTACAGATGGAGAAACTGAGGCACAGAGGGGCCTACTGACATACCCAGTAACTCACAGTGATGGTGGAACTAGGACTAACACTTGCCTTGATTCCTAGCCCAGAGTTCTTCCTGCCATAGCCCATTAGTGCTATAGCTATCATAGTAGGCTTTCCTATATGAAATGCCCTTTAAAGATCACTAATAAAATATGGTTAAAAAATTCACTTGCTTGATTATGTATAATTGTCTGCTATGTTCTATTTGATGATAACAGTCACCACAAGCAATAGTATTTGAATTAACCTCTCTCAGTAGAGGTTTTGTTGAGTTTTCTGCCTGTCAAAGGGGTTTTCTAAAGGCACTTGCTTCATAGGGTCATTGTGAGAACTAAAGACAATGAAGATCACTTAGGACAATGCCCAGAACATACCAACCAACCAAGGATGTTGAGCTCTGACTGTTAGTAGCAGGTGTGCTCACTGGATTTCCTCACAGAGCAGCCAGTAGGTGTGTGGTCATATCTTAGGTGTCAGCTTAGAGAGGTATAAGCTCCCATGTAAGGGATGCTAAATGCAAGGGCCTGATATAGTACCCGCAGCAATGTTGATATAGGCAGACAGTAGGCAGAGGAAGGACAGGCAAATTCATGGGCAGGCAGGGGGACTTTTGAAACTGAGCCTTAATGATATTTGTATCTATTCAGAGAAGAAGAAACCTCTTCACCCTCCTCAGATAGCCCACATCCTCTACTTTATCCTCTGTATGTAGGGAAGCTGGAGAGACCAGCATCATACAGGACCCTCCAGAGCCACCCTACAGGAATAGACTTTGAAGTCTTGGGACCCATCTTGTCTGCAGGAGAGATGAGTGGAGAGGACATGGTTCCAGGACCTCAGTTGACTGATAAGATAGCCTTTATCTTTGCTATCATTTTATTCCTTTTGTGCTTGGTGGCAGTGGTGGGTAATGGCTTAATCACCGTGGCACTGGGCATGGAGTGGTTGCTGCAGAGAACTTTGTCACCCTGCAATAAGTTATTGGTCAGCCTGGGAGCCTCTAGCTTCTATCTGTGATGGGTGGTGATAAGAACATTTATATTTTCCTGAATCCAATAGCCTTCCCATACAACCCTGTATTCCAGTTCCTAGCCTTTCAGTGGGACTTCTTGAATGCTGTCACGTTATGGTTCTCCACCTGGCTCAGTGTCTTCTACTGTGTGAAAATCGCAACCTTCACCCCCCTGTCTTCCTCTGGCTAAAGCAGATGGTGTCTGTGTTGGTTCCATGGGTGCTGCTCAGCTCCATGGGGTTCTCCAGCTTCAGCACCATTCTAGTTTTCATAGGCAACCGGAGAATAGATCAGAACTATTTAAAGAGGGTTCTGCAACCTTGGAATGTCGCTGGGAATGCTGTGAGAACATATGAGAGACTCTGCTTCTTCCCTTTGAAAATTGTTACCTGGACAGTCCCTACTGTTGTCTTCATCGCTGGCGTGGCTTTGCTCATTCCACCTCTGGGAAGACACACCAAGAAGGTCTCCCTGTCCATCTCAGGCTCTCATGATCCCAGCGCCCAGGCACACATCAAGGCTCTCCTGGCTCTCATCTCCTTTGCTGTCCTCTTTGTTTCCTATTTTCTGTCACTGGTGCTCAGCGCCTCAGGTGTGTTTCCATCACGGGAATTCAGGCACTGGGTGTGGCAGGCTGTGATTTATCTGTGCACAGTAGTCCACCCCATTGTTCTTTTCTTGAGTAACAGCAGGCCGAGAGCTGTGCTAGAGAGGGGCTGCTCCTCAGGGCATGGGGCATCTTGAGTTGCTTTGATGAAGAGCCTCAGAGACTCTACTGCAGAAGGCCTGGGTAGAATGGGACATTGCTTCTTTAAATCTCTTTGCCACGTTTAATGCTCTTTCCCTCTTTGATGCATTTCATGATTTCAGTGAAATAGGATTTCAAGGTGAGATGGAATGTACTGAACTAGTGGTCTAGTGTCACTGATTTCCACCTAGCAAGGGTGTAGCTGATATAGTAAATGTCCCTGTGGGACTTGATGTGGCCAAAGAAGCAGGAAACTTTTATTTCCCTGTGACTAAACTCGGTGTTTAAAATTATCCCTCTGGAAACTGGATGCAAGGATCCGGACACATGATTGACTTTTTTTAAAAAAATTAATTAATTTTATTTTTATTTATTTTTGCCTGTGTTGGGTCTTTGTTGCTGCATGCGTGCTTTCTCTAGTTGCGGCGAGCAGGGGCTACTCTTCATTGCAGCTCACGGGCTTCTCATTGCAGTGGTTTCTCTTGTTTTGGAGCACGGGCTCTTGAGCGCAGGCTCAGTAGTTGTGGCACATGGGCTTAGTTGCTCCGTGGCCTGTGGGATCTTCCCGGACCAGGGCTTAAACCTGTGTCCCCTGCACTGGCAGGTGAATTCTTAACCACTGCACCACAGGGAAGCCCACGATTCACTTTTTATCTGTTGAATCAGACTGGAGAAGATTTTTGGAAACTGAATTTTCCTTTGGCTTCATCCTGTAAAACCATATTTCCTTTTTCATCCTTAACTGATTTCTAGCCATCTAGTGCAGTGAAGCGCTCTCTCCTTTCATGCAAGAGTTCCTGGTGTCTGAACTCTCTGTACAGAACATGGTGTGATTTGTGCATGTGTGCAGCTGTGTGTGTTACCTGGGATTTGTATATTCACAGATTACCTTTTGAGATCCCCCTGAATTCTAGGGGTTTATGATTTATATATGGTTTATGTCCTCTACAGTAGCTCAGTTAGTCTGTTCTATAAATGTTAAGGTCCATGAACCCAGATGTGACTTCTTTTATTTTACCATTGGGACCTACTAAAATTTTTGACATGGAGAGGTTCATCTGTTTCTGATGCATAAGATTTAAGAAGGCTCCCGTCTTGGTTTGGTGAAGCATGTAGACTGCTTTTCTGCCTTTCACAGATTTTCTCAAACTTTCCTTAAGCTCAATGACCTCTTGAATCATTCAAACTGAGATCCCTCAATGTCCCTGTATCTGCTTTGAAATCTCTCAGCCTCATTTCCTCTTTTTCCTCCCCTTTCCCTCTGTATTAGAAGACAGGTCCCTGCTTTTGACTTTTCAGGGCTAACATTCATGCTATCCTAGCCCCATGCTCTCCTGCCTCTTTTCTATCCCTTGCTGAGTCAAGAATTCCCACTTCTACACCAGTCCTCAACCTTTTCCTATTTACTGTCCTTCCCTTCTTCAGTGTGCCTCTTACCTTCCCCCACACAAAAAAGTCCCCTCCACTCTTTCATTCCCTCAAGTTATCATCCTACTAATTAGTCACTTGCTGAGAGTCTCCCCATGGGCACTTACAACCTCCTGCTGCCTTTTCTGTTGAAATGTGTTTCTAAAGGACGCACATGGGTTCCTGATCCCTAAATGTGGTATTATCCTCAGCCCCCATTTTCATGTGTCGCTGTAGTATTTGCCTCTCTTAATAGAAAATGATTTCTTAAAAAAATGGATTAAAATATTTTACAAAAAGTAATACCTGATTTTGGTAGAAGATTTTAAAGCAGGAAAATAAACATCACCAGTAATTGCTTACCCACATGTCTTCCTAAAAGTCCTTCTCTTGGCCTCTCAGATGCTGCACTAAGTTCTGTTCCCTGCTCTGCGGCTCCTTTCGTGTCTTCCTCACTGTCTGTTCATCATCTTGACTCGGTGTTTTCCTTCACCAGCCCTCTTCCTTCCTTGACATGAATCTTCTCCTTTTTCCTTCATGTTTACATCTACTCATGTAGTTTCAATTATGACCTTCATGTGAATAATCACCAAAGCCTTGACCTTCCTCAAAACTCTAAGCCTATATTTTTTCCTGCTTGCTGAGCATTTCTATCTGATAGTACCATGAGCACTTCAAACTTAGCAAGTTTGTAACAGCTGTCCTTTTTTTCTTCCTCCTTTCTTTCCCTCCACCACCCAGTTGAATCTATTTTTTTCTATTATTGATATCTAATAAATCAGACTTACCAAGTCTGAGCTAGTTTTCACTCCTCACTCTCCACTGAACCCTTGTATCTGATCAGCAGCTTGTCTCCAATTGGTGCCCTTGTAGTATCTCTGTTATCTGTTCCTTTCTTCCTGTTCCTGTAGATCCTACCTTAGATTAGACTGTCCTCTTCTCCCACCTAGACTGCTTATATTTCTTTTTCACCACTTGCTTCATTACAGTGTCTTCTTTCGCACACTCCCCCGACCCCCAATCAAAAGTACCATTACCAGATTGATCTCTTGACAATTTCACCCACACCTTATCACTGTTCAGTGCCTATCAATTAAAGCACATGTCCCTAAATTGGCATTCATGGACCTCCACAATGTGGAAATAGTTTTATCTTTCACTGCTTCCATTCTAGTAGAACCAACCCTATTTTGCAGCAAAATTTGGGTTATCATTGTTCTGGACATGCCTGGAACTTCCTCCATGACGTGCTGAAATGTGTTCTCTTATCCCACATCTACCTGTCAAAATCCTATTTAATTTTTTTTCCTGTTTAATTTTTTGTGTGTGGTACGCGGGCCTCTCACTGTTGTGGCCTCTCCCGTTGTGGAGCACAGGCTCCGGAAGCGCAGGCTCGGCGGCCATGGCTCACGGGCCCAGCCGCTCCGCGGCATGTGGGATCTTCCCGGACCGGGGCACGAACCCGTGTCCCCTGCATCGGCAGGCGGACTCTCAACCACTGCGCCACCAGGGAAGCCCTCCTGTTTAATTTTAAAGGTTAATTCAAATGGCTTCTCATCAGGGAAGCTTTTCTGGATGCCCCCACACCTCAAGCTTTGATCTCTCACTTCAGAGGACATACAAGTGGGGTGTTGCTCAGTTGTGACATGAATTCTGCCTTGTGGTGGTACGATCTGTATACTCATTTTATTCTCCTTAGTAGATTTTAAAGTTCTGGAAAGTGTGGGCTGCCTCATAGTCTTCCATGTGTCCCTGAAGCACTTATAAATACTTGCTACATTGAACAGAATGGTTCTCTTGCATCTGGAATCCAGCTGTAAGCACATGTACTTTTGTCTGTATATATATAATCTGGGCTACCCACTACTACCAATTACATTTTTATGGTTCTATTGGAGCCGTATGCCGTTCACTGGCCAGCTTGTTTTTGGAGGTCAGACATACATTCTGTTTCTCTTGAGTTATGCACAATGTAGGAATAATAAGTGGATGAGAGAGTAAAATTTGCCTGATTTTGTGATACCTTTACCTTCCTTCTTTCTTATGCATTTACATGTTGTTAAGCAACTGTGAAGCTCCTACCTCTGGAAATATAAGGGAAGTGCCATTTCTCCCCTTGGTTACTGACCCAGTGGACCTTTCCTAAGCAAACTGTCAACTACTCTTTGTTCCTTCCACTCTGTATTATTAGGCTAGGAGATGGGACATCTACCAGAACCTGCATGATCTCCCCACAGGGAGAAGTTCCCTTGGAACTTGAACACACAGGGAAATATAAAAGAGAAGTAGGATTTGTTATATTTTTAAAATACCTAGTAATTATAAAGCAGAAACTAACACACCATTGTAAAGCAATTATACTCCAATAAAGATGTTAAAAAATACCTAGTAATATTATTATCATTAATTTTTGCCTATAGTCTAATTTCATCATGCTTTATGGCGGCATTAATAACAATCATTCGTGAATGCTTATCTTGTGAGGCATGGGGCCACAAAATTTATTTACTTATATCCTTTATGTACTTAATTCTCAAACAAACACTGCAAAGTAGAAACTGAGGTTTAGAGGAGTTTACTGAGGTGTCATGGTCAGTGTATGATAGAACTGTGATACTTTAGTGCTATAATATGTAAAACATTGTGTTATTGGTGTAGGAATAGGTAAGTACATCAGCAGACAATCCAGATAATAGTTACATGGAAAATTATATTTGATAAGGAAGGCATTTCAAATCAGTGTGGGAAAAGATAGTCATTTAATAGTGTTGCAGCAAATATAGAGCCAACATTTTATCCTAGATCCTACATAGATGATCTTTAATGTAAATGTTATTTAATTTTTTAAAAGCTTCCCTTTCTTCCTTTTTTTTTTTTTTTTTTTTTGCGGTACGCGGGCCTCTCAGTGTTGTGGCCTCTCCCGTTGCGGAGCACAGGCTCCGGACGCACAGGCTCAGTGGCCATGGCTCACGGGCCCAGCCGCTCCGCGGCATGTGGGATCTTCCCAGACCGGGGCATGAACCCGTGTCCCCTGCCTTAGCAGGCGGACTCTAAACCACTGCGCCACCAGGGAAGCCCAAAAGCTTCCCTTTCTTGATAATTTAATTTTCTAATATTTTATTCCATAAAATACTGCCTTTATATTTTACAGAAATATTGACTCTTTTCTCCCCACCCTTTTGGGTGTCATCAAGAGTATGTATTACCCTTCAGCTCCTACAATTCTAAACCCCTGTTTTCTTAGGTCTTCTTAAGTCAGACTCAAAATATTGTCATAATGGAAATAATTGGTAAATTTGACTACAGAAAAATTTTAAACTTTTTAAATAACAAATTCTATAAATGTAAGGATCACTGAAGTCCTTTTCAATTTTAAAGGACAAGTAACAGAAAGGTAAATCTAATATCTCTAATATACAAAGAGCTTCTACAAATCAATAAAAGGCAAACTAATAGAATGTTGATTAATGATGAAAATATATAATAAAGATTGTCAAGTAAACATGTGAAAATAAGATTATCATCACTGTTGATCAAGGAAATGCAAACTAAAACAACAATAAGACTTCTGCTATAAACACAGCTGCATAAGTCAGTGTTTTTCCCTCTTCTTTCCCTGGAAAGCACATACAAGCAATAGAAAGTTTAAAAAGACTTTGAAAACTGCATTTTCAGTAAAGCTAAGAGACAAATAATCCAGAATTTCAAAATATGTGATACCACTACCAATCACAGATGAGATCAGTTAAAGTCAAGAAAGTCAAGAAACAACCTTTACTACAAACTCATAGCTCTTGTAGATCAGGAATCCAGGCACATCATAATACAGTTGAGAATTTCGGCTGTATTCTCTGGTTCTGGGTCTCACAGGCTACAGTCATCTCCAGGCTCAACTGTGAAGGAGCCACTTGCCAAATCACTCACATAGCTGTTGGCAGGATTCACTTTCTCCTGGGTTGTTGGACTGAGACGTCAGCTCCTCATGAGCTGTTGGCTGGAGGCCTCCTTAAGTTCCTGGCCACAGCCTTTTCCATAGATCAGAGTGAATAAATGGGAAGGTGACACAGAAAGTGTCAGCAGGAGAGAGTGCCAGCAAGATGGAAGTCACAGCCTATTGTAACATAGTTAATTATTTTTTTCATTATTGCTCATAGGTAGTAACCAACAGATTTGATCAAAAGAAGCAGAGGACTAAGAAAATTATATAAAATTATAAAGGTAAGCACTAGAACAAAAAAACATACTTTCCTTAGAATTAATAGAACCACAAACAAAAATGAAGAAACATGCAACAAATATAAAAATCCTAAAGAAACCCTTTAAAAACAAAACACAAAACATAAAATAATGTGGTAGAACCAAGACTAAGCATATTGGATATATAATTAAATAAAAATGGGCTTTACACCTAAAAGACAATGGTCTTCAGATTGTCGAAAAAGCAAAAATAACTTTATGGTATTTCTAAGATCCATAAAAAAGAGAGAGTTGAAAATAAAAGAATGAAAAATAACATGTCAAGTAAATGCAAACAAAATAAATTTAAACCTAAATGATCAATGAGATAAGTTTTTAATGTTAAGAGGTAAAATGCAAAATTTAGATTGGTGTGAATATATGATAAATAACATAGCAGCCTTATAAAGTACAAATTACAAGAAATATAAACAGAATCACTAAAAGACTTTACTGTTGTCAAAAAGAGAAAAAAAAAAATCAAATAAATTAGCTTTTATTGATAGATGTCAAACTGTACACACTCAGAAAACACAACTTCTTTGCAAATACCAATGGAATAGTCATGAAAACGAGCCTAACAAACAAAAAAAATTAGAAAGCAGAGTCCAGCAGTACGTTAAATCATTACCAAATAGAGTTTAATCTAGGAATTAAAGGATGATTCATTGTTAGCAAATCCATTAAATTATCTTATAAATAAATCTAAATGAAAATTCATATAACCACCTTCCAAAGTGCTGTCATTTGAAAAAATTTAATATGAATTTTGATAAAACACTCAATAATATATGTATTCAATAACGATGCATATATCTATGTCAGCCCAAAACCTGTAGCATATTTAATGAATTTAGACATTCTTATAAGACTCAAGATATTAAAAGAATGAGTACTATGACCACTATTTACACTTTTTTTTGGCGGTATGCAGGCCTCTCACTGTTGTGGCCTCTCCCGTTGCGGAGCACAGGCTCTGGACACGCAGGCTCAGCGGCCATGGCTCACAGGCCCAGCCGCTCCGCGGCATGTGGGATCTTCCCAGACTGGGGCACGAACCCGTGTCCCCTGCATCGGAAGGCAGACTCTCAACCACTGCGCCACCAGGGAAGCCCTCCCACTATTTACATTTTAAAGTGATAATACCTAATGTAATCAAGAGAAAGAAATTATTTATAGACATGGGAGGCAAAATATATGTTTGCATAGTTGAAAAATCCAAATAATCAACGTTAAAAACTACTATAGAACAGTAAGAATTTTGTAAAGTAGTGGGGAGAAAAATAAATGCACAGAAATCAAAATTTTCTAATATATACAAATAGTCACCAGTTAGAATGAAAGAAAAGATTCTGTTTGCAATAACAACAAAAAGACAAAATACTTTGAAATAAATTTTGTGAGAAATATGTAAGACCTACATGAAGGAAGCTTTAAAGCACTCAGGAAAACGTGGAAGAAGATATGAATCAATGGAATACAATACCATGTGCTTGGATGAGAAGGCTCAGTACTGTAAAGATGTCAGCTACTCTTAAGTTAATTTCTTAATTTAATGTAAGACCTATAAAAATGCCAACTTTACCCCTCTTTATAAACCTATTTAAAAAAGGGCTAACATCTAAGGCTATTATGGAAGCTGGAAGGAACATCCCCCCCCAAAAAAGGTAGATAAGCTCTATCATACATTAAAAACCATGGTTTGATTTGTGGTATGAACCTCAAAATTTTAAAAGAGTGTGTGACTATACAACAGTAGAATAGAGAGTCCAGAAAACAAATATTTATAATATGGGACTTTAGTATAAATTCAGTGAATAAAAATAATAGATCAGAAGTAAATGGATTATTCAGTAATCGATACTGAGATAACAGGATAGTCATCTGAAAAAAAGAATTAAGGTGCTGCCATACACTGGGATAAAGTCCAAATGGATCAAATATTTTAATGTTAAAAATGATAGAGTTGGGCTTCCCTGGTGGCGCAGTGGTTGAGAGTCTGCCTGCCGATGCAGGGGACACGGGTTCGTGCCCCGGTCCGGGAAGATCCCACATGCCGCGGAGCGGCTGGGCCCGTGAGCCATGGCCGCTGAGCCTGCGCATCCGGAGCCTGTGCTCCGCAACGGGAGAGGCCACAACAGTGAGAGGCCCGAATACAGCAGAAAAAAAAAAACAAAAAAAAAACCCAATAGAGTTGGGCTTCCCTGGTGGCGCACTGGTTAGGAATCCGCCTGCCAATGCAGGGGACACCGGTTCGAGCCCTGATCCGGGAAGATCCCACATGTCACGGAGCAACTGGGCCTGTGTGCCGCAACTGCTGAGCCTGCGTGCCACAACTAATGAGGCCCGCACGCCTAGAGTTTATGCTCCGCAGTGAGAGAGGGCACCACGGTGAGAAGCCCGCACACCGCAATGAAGAGTAGCCCCGCTTGCCGCAACTGTAGAAAGCCTGCGCACAGCAGTGAAGACCCAACGCAACCAAAAATAAATAAATATATTAAAAAACCAAAAAAAACCCAATATAGTTACTGGAAAAAAGTGAGAGGATGAAGATTCTTTTAAAACCTTGGTGTGTGGAAAACCTTTTAAGCTCGTAAAAGAAAAGATTAATTAAAATGAAAAAGTTCTGCATGGTAAAAATTCATAAGAAATTTACAAAAAAATATAACAAGCTGGGAAATGATCTGCATTCATAGCCAAAGTTTAATCTCTACTATATAAAGAGCTTTTAGAATCTTTAGGGAAAAGATCAACAACCCAAAAGAAAAAGAAAAGACAAATAATATGAATATGTAATTCACAGAGAAGGAAATACAAACGGTTCTTAAACACAACAAAGATTGTCAAACTAATTTATAATAAGAGACACGGAAATTAAAACTATACTGAGATACCCTTTTTTAACTATCCATTTGGCAAAATTCCTAAACTTTGGAAATACTTTTCTGTCAAGTTATTGGAGAAATTAGTTTTCTTACACATTGCTGATGGGAGTATAAATTAGTTAATATGGAGGGCAATTTGTCAATATCTGTCGAATATACTAATGTGTACACCCTTTGATCAGCAATCCCCCCCACCCCTCGACAGGATTTTGGTGTGTATTACCTTCTTACTGGTCACATTTTATGTCTTACACTCTTGGGCATGCTGGGACTTGAGTCTGGTTATAGTTCTAGAAGTAATGAGGGGAGATAGAGTGGGTTACTAGTAGGATCAGTAATGCCTTGCAAGGAAACTACCATAGGGGAGTGGGTTACTAGGAGGATCAGTAATGCCTTGCAAGGAAACTACCACAGGGGCCTCCATGATGGGCTCTGCAGGGAAGGAGTGACCAGTTTCCTCAGATAAGGGAGGAAGAGTTGCCTCTATTGATAAAGAAGATTTGACAGAATTTAAAGGTTCAAGTTTCTAGCAATCTATACTCCAGATCTCCCTATAGTATCAAACCAAGACTATATTAACGCTCAAACCACTTTTTTTTTTTTTTGTCTAGCTTCTTCCCCTGCCCTATCGTTTTTTTCTTTTTAACATCTTTATTGAAATATAATTGCTTTACAATGGTGTGTTAGTTTCTGGTTTATAACAAAGTGAATCAGCTAAATGTATACATATGTCCCCATATCCCCTCCCTCTTGCGTCTCCCTCCCACCCTCCCTATCCCACCCCTCTAGGTGGACACAAAGCACTGAGCTGATCTCCCTGTGCTATGCGGCTGCTTCCCACTAGCTATCTGTTTTACATTTGGTAGTGTATATATGTCCATGCCACTCTCGCACTTTGTCCCAGCTTACCCTTCCCCCTCCCTGTGTCCTCAAGTCCATTCTCTACATCTGCGTCTTTATTCCTGTCCTGCCCCTAGGTTCTTCATAACCTTTTTTTTTAGATCCCATATATATGTGTTAGCATACGGTATTTGTCTTTCTGACTTACTTCACTCTGTATAACAGACTCTAGGTACATCCACTTCACTACAAATAACTCAATTTCGTTTCTTTTTATGGCTGAGTAATATTCCATTGTATATATGTACTACATCTTCTTTATCCATTCATCTGTTGATGGACACTTAGGTTGCTTCCATGTCCTGGTTGTAAATAGAGCTGCAATGAACATTGTGGTACATGACTCTTTTTGAATTATGGTTTTCTCAGGGTATATGCCCAGTAGTGGGATTGCTGGGTCATATGGTAGTTCTATTCTTAGTTTTTTAAGGAACCTCCATACTGTTCTCCATAGTGGCTGTATCACTTTACATTCCCACCAGCAGTCCCTGCCCTATCTTGTGTCTCTTAATTTTCTATAGGTTTCTCCTGAAAGCAATTCCTCAAAAAATCACTTGCACAAGAACCTCCATTATAGGCTCTGATTCTAGAGAGCTTGATCTAAGTGGTCTGATCTTCAGATTGTATCTCTCTGATCTACATTTGTATAACGCTTCTTGAAGGTCTACATGGATGTATAACAGGCATTTCAAAGTTATTATATGCAAAACTGAACCCCTGACATCTTCTCACTTCAGTATGCTTCTGTTACTATTTTTCATGTTTCAGGATGCGGCCATTCTTCTAGGTGCTCTGGACAAAACATTTTACATTACAATCATGCAGCAATTCTGATGCTAAGCCATTTGACTTGTAGCTAAACCATTTTTAATTTTTTTTAAACTTTTTATTTTATATTGGAGTGTAGCTGATTGACAATGTTGTGATAGTTTCAGGTGCACAGCAAATTGACTTAGCCATACTATACATGTATCCATTCTCCTCCAAACTCCCCTCCCATCCAGGCTGCCACATAACATTGAGCAGCGTTCCCTGTGCTATACAGTAGGTCCTTGTTGGTTATCTATTTTAAATATAGCAGTGTATACATGTCAATCGCAAACTTCCTAACTATCCCTTCCCCCCACCCTTCCCCCCACCCCGTAACCATAAGTTTGCTCTCTAAGTCTGTGAGTCTGTCTCTGTTTTGTAAATAAGTTCATTTGTATCATTTCTTTTTAGATTCTGCATATAAGTGATATTATTTGATATTTCTCTTTCTCTGTCTGACTGACTTCACTTAGTATGACAATCTCTAGGTCCATCCATGTTGCTGCAAATGGCATTATTTCATTCCTTTTAATGGTTGAGTAATATTCCATTGTATATATGTACCACATCTTCTTTATCCATTCTCTGTCAATGGACATTTAGGTTGCTTCCATGTCTGGCTATTGTAAACAGTGCTGCAATGAACATTGGGGTGCATGTATCCTTTAGGAGCATGTTTTTCTCCGGATATATGCCCAAGAGTGGGATTGCAGAATCATATGGTAGTTGTATTTTTAGTTTTGTAAAGAACCTCCATACTGTTCTCCATAGTGGCTGTACCAATTTACATTCCCACCAACAGTGTAGGAGGGTTCCCTTCTCTCCACACCCTCTCCAGCATTTATCATTTGTGGATTTTTTTCATTAAACCATTTTTAGATAAACTGCTTTTGGGTTGGGGTTTCGTATGCAACAAGCATCTCCTTCACTGCAGTCTATTAAAAGTCCGCCCTTGACACAAGGGTTTGAAAAAATTAGTGTTAGAGTTGTTAACTCAGCTTTCCAAATGAACTTGTAATTCTACCACTTACCACCACCTTCATTGCTACCACTCAGTGCAAGCCACTATTATCTCTTTCTTGGTTTACTGCAATGGTGTCCTAATGGGTTTTGCTGCTTCTGCTTTTGTTTGCCTTTGGTCTGTTTTCAATACAGCAGCTAACAGCATCCTTTAAAAATATGTCACATCTCTTTCATGATTCTCCACCTTCTTTTCAACCTAGAGTAAGAAGCCCAAGTTTTCATGACGAACAAAAATGCCCTTTATGATTTTGTCCTCCACCTCATACCTCTGAAGCTGCCTCCTGCAATTCCGCCGTCCTCTCACACTGCCCTAGCCACTTTGGCTTCCTTGATGCTCCTTGACTGCTAGGCACATGCTTCCCCAGAGCTTCTGCCTTTGGTGATCTCTGGTTGGAATGCTCTTCGCCAGATATGGGCATGGCTCGCTCCCTCTCTTATTTCTGGCATTGTCATTGCCACTCCAAATTGCAATCCTCCATAAGACTATTCCTTGCTCTGCTTTCTCTCTTTAACGTTATTATTATTTTACTTATTTTTTTTATCATTTGTTTCCCTCAATCTAATGTAAACTTCATAAGGACAGGGATTTGTGTCTATTTTGTTCCCCACTGGCAAATGGTAAACAATAAATATTTGTTGAACACACGAATGCCTTATTTTTTTATAATTAACTAGATTACTTTATTAATGCAAAGTTTCATTATTTCTATGCCTGTAGAAGTAACTATGGCTGCTAGAGAATGGATCATCAATGGACATTCTCTTATAAATTCAGACACTTTAGTGATTTTTGCTAGTTCACTAATATAATACTCAGTCTTCATATTTTCTGCAGTTGTTGTTATAGGTAATTGCTGCCATGCTTCCTTTACATTTGAACAAGAATTTATTGATCATCTAGACATGGATGTCTAGGTATAGATCTCCTTGCTAAGTGCAATGGAGATATGAAAGCAGGATTTAAACATTCAAGAAATCTACCATGTACCATACTAAACCAGTTAGAGGAATATAGAGCAGTTAAGAGCTAGTGACCATTGTCAAGTACTAATAGTTCATATAGTAAAGAGAGAGAGAGTGAGTTTTCAGTAGAGAGAATTCTAAAATGGAAATTAATCAGACACAGTTGTCTAACATTATCTAAAATGTTTCGCTGCAAATTTTATATGTCTCAGATACATGATATTGGGGAGTTTCCATCTATCTTTGATAATAGTCTGTTTGATTTTTTATTTCTTTTTGCGGTACGCGGGCCTCTCACTGCTGTGGCCTCTCCCGTTGTGGAGCACAGGCTCCGGACGCGCAGGCCCAGCATCCATGGCTCACGGGCCCAGCCGCTCTGCGGCATGTGGGATCTTCCCAGACCGGGGCACGAACCCGTGTCCCCTGCATCGGCAGGCGGACTCTCAACCACTGTGCCACCAGGGAAGCCCAGTCTGTTTGATTTTGACATTTCTTAATATCACCAATGGCCTCCTTTTCTGAATTCCTATAGAATTGTAGCCTGTATCATGGGCCACTCTTGTGTGATTCACTCAGGTGAAGGGCAATAATCTTGATATTTAAAAAAGTCACAAGAACAAGGGCCCACATGGGAGGAGAGTTGTGAGGGGAAATGAATCCTGAAATCAGGTCAGAGTTGTGAAGCAGGAGTGAACCAGGGTGTGGCTTCTGGTGGCTGCTCCTGGGGCTGGCCTCTGTCACAGGCTTATGATGAATCTAAGTTCCACTGGTTTGGATGGTTGGCCTTAGTAACAAAGAAAAGCTTTTGAAGCTGGGCTTTAGCAGTGGGCAGCCGAATGCCTTTTGAACTTCAGTAGGCTAAGCTGACTGACATATCTTTTAACTATATATAAATAATACTTGTCCTGGACTACAGTGATGGAAACTCAAGGCCAGGGAGGGGGTGGTGGCATTTTTTTTTTTTTTAGGACTTTTATTTTTCTTTCAATAAAATTAAACTGTTTTTAAGAAGAGGTTGAATTAACTATTTAAGGTACACTATTTACATAATAGTATTCATTCTCTGTTTTTCTTAAGACAGTTTTTTTTTTAAATGACTCCTTTGTCATCAGATTGTTATATCACATTAGAACTAAAGTGCAATGATTTTTGAGAGCAACATGGAAATTCTTCCTTCAGGGAGAACTATAGTTTTCATAAGATAAGGGATTAGGACTACGTTTTTGAGGTTGGTAGCTTCCTACCCTGCTGGCAAACTCTGTGGGAGCCCTGAGGTTTGGGTCAGCACCAAAAGTAGGATCCATTCAATCCTGTAGGGATCAGATTCAAGGAGACTGTTGATCTTACTGCGGGAGAGTTTCAAATGGAGAAGGAAAATATCTGGTTCAAAGCTTTAGAATTGGAAAGCATTTACATTCGGACTCCTCTGTACTGAATAGAGAAATCCATGAGGAAGCTAGGGGGAAGGCTGCATTTCTCAAGTTAAAGCCAATGACTGTATTTATGTGAGTGAATAACATACTTTACCTTATCTGTGTTTGAAATTTTTTGTTACATGTATTACTGTGGTTGAGTTTTTACTGATCAGTTATTTTTGGGGAATATCATCACCAACCTTTAGTAGCAAGACCAGACTTTCAGGGCTCTAACAAGTAATACTGAAAACATTTTTGTATGTACAGCATACCTGTTTCTTCTCAGCATTTCCAAGCTAGATATAAGCATTACTGCTTCTATCATCACAGCGTTTATATAAAGTCTTGCTAACTCAGTCTCCTCAAAGAACCAAATATTGAAAACATCTGTAACAAAATATATCAGTAATGCAATTTGTTCAAGGGTGACACAAAGATTATTTTAAAACGGGGAAGCAAGCAAGCTCATTTAACAAATATTTCCTTAGTGCCCACTGTGTGGGAGGTGTTGGGCGCTGGAGAAGACAGTTTTTGTTTTTTAAGGGAACAGCATACTTTCTAGTAGACCGAGAGCAACATCTCACATTGAAGCACGAATTTAAAAGATTAAGACCTATGTTGTGCCCAGAAAATATTCTTTGAGAAAATACTTTTTTTTTTATTATGGTAAAATACACATAACATAAAATTTGCCCTTTCAACCATTTTAAAGTATACAGTTCTGTGGCATTAAGTACATTCCCATTGTTAGGCTGCCATTGTCACCATCCATTCCCAAGAACTTTTTCACCCTGTCCAACTGAAACTCTGTATCCATTAAGCAATAACTCCCCATTTCCCTCTCCCTCCCAGCCCCTGGCACCCACCATTCTACTTTCTGTCTCTATGAATTTGATTGCTTTGGGTACCTCCCATAAGTGGAATCATATAGTATTTGTCCGTTTGTGACTGGCTAGTATCACTTAGCCAGATGTCGTCAAGGTTCATCCATGTTGTAGCATGTGTCAGAATTTTCTTCTTTATCAAGGTGGAACAATATTCCATTGCCTGTATATGCCACATTTTGTTTCTCCATTCATTTGTTGATGGACGTTTGGGTTGCTTCCACCTTTTGGCCATTGTTCATAGGAGAATAATAATTCTATGAACAAAGCAATGGTAAGCCAGTCTTCAGAAGAGTAATATACAACTCTGCATAATAATGAGACCTTGAATACTGCTACCAGTTCTATCCTCCCTTACCTTCCCTTGCCCTATGCCAGATCAATCAGTTCTTAACTAGTTTCAAATCAAAGGGTCTTGTAGGCCAAGGTTAATGTTGAAGACAAAGTATAGTTATTTAGTCTCCCTTACTTAAATATATCACAAATGGTTTATTAGTTTTAAAACGTTAGTATTCTTTTTTGATAATTTATGATTATTGTAGGAAACTTGGAAAATTTAGACTATTGTAAAGAAGTTTCAAAATCACTCAAACTTTCATTATCTGAAGATAACCACCATTATCACTCATTATTTCTTCCAGACATTTTTTTCTCACATAAAATTGTATTTATATATATATACGCATCTACAGAAATAAATAATGCTAATATCTCAGACATTTAAATGATTTTTTATAAAATTGGGATAATAGTTTATATTTTTATGTATTATGAATACATCCCTTTTATGCAGTTACAGACATAAGCCTTTAAATAAGTATTGAAAGCTACTTTGAAATTTATAAGTGAAAAAGCATGCAAAATATAAAATGAATAATGAGCAGAATAATCATTAATTTCTCATAAGGAATCATCATTTCTTTTCATAGATGGCAGTGTTCTAGGATACCCAAATATTTTGTGGAAAGTATGGCATGAAACATGAAAAATAAAGCTTATGAGTAAAAATATTTTATTCAATAACTTAGCCAAATAAGCATGTTTTTATTATAAACCTTTTACAGTGATTTTAAATAGAACTAGGACATGATAAACTTGGTGATGTTGTTTTCATAATTATTCCATCATAGTGGTGCTCTCACTTCCTAGAACACAGCAGGACAGTCTGAAAAGGCAAAGATTCTGAATATTTTATTGCAGGACATATTATTATATCTTTTGTTCATTGTTTTGCAATCTACATTGTGATGAAATTTTAAATGTTCCATTTCCTTTCTTCAGAGAGGGAATCATGGGTCAGTTCTACCTAGAATCTCAGCCAGTGTGTTTTGGCATTATACTTTTATGTCCCAAGGAGCATGCTTTCAAGCATGACTTCACATTTACTATTTTTAGCCACTATAGACAAATGTTATGTCCTCTAAGACTGTCCTAGAGACCATATTTGCTGACTCCGCCTGCCACTTTGGGGATATTTATTCTGACTATTCTAGTTTGCATCAAAAGTATCATTGGTTCTCTCCCTCTCTTTCTTATAATTGCAAATTATGTGTTTATCCTTGTTTCCATTCATCCTGTCATAGACATATATATTTGAATGGTAATATAATAGTTAAAAAACATCATATTGTGTTCTACCTTTCTTAGTTAACATTCATAGTTAGTTTCTGATTGACTCCAGTCTTTTTTTCAGCTTTATTGAGGTATAATTGAGAAATAAAATTATTATATATATAGAGAGAGAGTGTACAACATGATGATTTGATATACATATACATTGTGAAAGGATTCCCATAATCAAGTTAATTAACACATCTCACTTCATATTTACCTTTTTTTAATGAGAATACTTAAGTTCTACTCTCTTAGCAAATTTCAGTTATACAATGCAGTATTATTGACTGTAATCACCGTGTTTTATGTTACAGAACTTATTAATTTTATACTGGAAAGTCTGTATTCTTATCAACCTCTCCCCATTTAACCCACCCCCCAACCCCTGGCAACTACCATTCTACTCTCTGTTTCTACAAATTGAACCTTTTTTTTAAAGATGTGCAGTTGTTAAATGGTCGCGCAAGCACCCCCAGCTCTCTCTGGGCTCAGGGCAGAGGGAGCCTTTTCAGTAAGTGGTGCTGTGAAAACTGGATAGACACATGCAAAGGAATTAAACTGGATCCCTATCTTACACCATACACAAAAGTCAACCCACTGAGCCCACGTGCTGCAACTACTGAAGCCCACACGCCTGTGAGATCACACGGTATTTGTCCTTTTCTGTCTGGCTTATTTCAGTTAGCAAAATGCCCTTCAGTTTCATCCATGTTGTTGCAAATAGCAGGATTTCTTTTTTTAAAAGGCTGAATAATGTTCCATTGTGTATTTATGTATAGATATACATGTATGTATATATATATCTTTATATCTATATCATATTTGCTTTATTCATTCATCCATCAACAGATACTCAGGTTGTTTCCATACCTTGGCTATTGTGAATAGCCTGCAATGAACATGAGAGTACGGATATCTCTTCGAGTCAATGATTTAATTTACTTTGGATATATACCCAGAAGTGGGATTGCTGGATCATATGGTAGTCCTATTTTTAAATTCTTGAGGAATCTACATACTGTTTTTCATAGTGACTGTGTCAGTTTCCACCAACAATGTACGGGGGGTTCCCTTTTCTCCACATCCTTGCCAGCATTTGTCATCTCTTTTTTTTTTTTTTTGGCTGTGTTGGGTCTTCGTTGCTGTGCACAGGCTTTCTCTAGTTGTGGTGAGCAGGGGCTACTCTTCGCTGTAGTGCGCGGGCTTCTCATTGCGGTGGCTTCTCTTGTTGCGGAGCACGGGCTCTAAGTGCGAGGGCTTCAGTAGTTGCAGCACGTGGGCTCAGTGTGTTGACTTTTGTGTATGGTGTAAGATAGGGATCCAGTTTAATTCTTTTGCATGTGTCTCTCCAGTTTTCGCAGCACCATTTATTGAAAAGGCTCCCTCTGCCCTGAGCCCAGAGAGAGCTGTGGGGAGGGCTTGTGTGACCATTTAACAACTGCCTTGTTTGCTGCTGTCCTGTGGGACTTACGAATGCAAGTCACATTAGCCCTCAGAACCAGGTGATTTGGGCGGGGGGGCTGTGCCTCAGATGGCAGCCTTAAAAGTTGGAGTACTAGATGTGTGTTCCAAACCCTTTGTTCCTTTGGGAGAAGCTGGTAGTTGGGGTCTCCCTCCTGATTACAAGGCACTATGCCAAGGGTGGGGTTTATGATGAGAGAGTGTCTCAGCCTTTTGAACCCATTTCGATATGGGTATTTTCTCAGTTGCCCAATGTGTAGGAGTCATTCAACTAGTTTCTGGATTTCTTTCATGGGGAATCAGTCCATATGTAGCTGTATATTTGGTGTATCTGTGGGAGGAAGGAAAGTCAGGAGCCTTCTATGTCATCATCTTGGGGATGTCACCGTGGTTCTCTCTCTTTTACTCTCAAAGCCATACACACACAGTGGTGGTTGATTAGATGACAGCAGAGTGTAGAGAACAGGGCTTAGAACTCAGAGTGAGAAAATCTAACTCATTAGAAAATCTTCCTCTAGTGACCTTGAAGCAGTCACTTAAATTCTTTTAAAAATTTTACTTACTTAGGGGCTTCCCTGGTGGCACAGTGGTTAAGAATCTGCCTGCCAATTCAGGGGACATGGGTTCGATCCCTGGTCCGTGGGTTTGATCCCTGGTCCGCGAAGATCCCACATGCCGCAGAGCAACTAAGCCCGTGCGCCATAACTACTGAGCCTGCACTCTAAAGCCCGTGAGCCACAACTACTGAAGCCCGCATGCCTAGAGGCCATGCTCCGCAACAAGAGAAGCCACGACAATGAGAAGCCCGTGTACCTCAGCAAAGAGTAGCCCCCACTCACCACAACTAGAGAAAGCCTGTGTGCAGCAACAAAGACCCAACACAGCCAAAAAAACCCCCAAACAAATAAATAAATTTAAAAAATTTACTTAAAAAATTTAATTTTGGTAAAATATACGTAAATAAAATTTACCATTTTAACCATTTTTAAGTGTACAGTTCAGTAGTATTAAATATATTCACATTGTCATGCAGCTAATCTCCAAAACTCTTTCATCCTGCAAAATTGAAACTCTATAACAATTAAACAACAAATCTTCATTTCTCACCCCTCCACCCCTCAGCCCCTGATAACCACCATACTATTGATACTTTCTGTTTTTATGAATTTAATTACTTTAGACACCTAACATAAGTTAGTTACACAGTATTTGTTTTCTTGTGACTGGCTTATTTCACTTAGCGTGTTCTCAAGGTTCATTCATGTTTGGCATGTGTCACAATTTTCTTCCTTTTAAAAGCTGAATGATATTCCATTGTATGTATATGCAACATTTTGTTTATCCATTCATCTGTCCATTGATGCTTGGGTATTCCTACTTTTGAGCTTTTGTGAATGATGCTGCTATGAGCAGGGGAGTACAAAAATCTTTTGAGATCCTGCTTTCAATTCTTTTGGGTGTATGCTCAGAAGTGGAATTGCTGGATCATATGGTAATTCTATTTTTAATTTTTTAAGGGACAGTCATACTGTTTTCCACAGTGGCTGCACCATTTTATACTCCCCCCAGCAGAGCACATAGGTTCCAGTTTCTCCCCATTGTCATTAATATTTGTTATTTTCTGTTTTTTGGCTAATAGCCATTCTAGTGAGTGTGAGGTGGCATTTCATTGTGGTTTTGATTTGCATTTTCCTAATGATAAGTGACGTTGAGCATCTTTTCATGTGGTTGTTAGCTAAATACCACTGTTAGTATATTATCTTTGGGAAAATACCTGTTCAAGTCCTTGTCCCTTTTTTCTTCCAGTTTTATTGAGATATAATCAATATACAGCATTGTATAAGTTTGAGGTGTACCACATAATGATTTGACTTATATACATCATTAAATGATGACCATAATAAGTTTAGTAAACCTCTATTATCTTATATAGATACAAAATTAAATAGAAAAATATATATTTTCCTTGTGATGAGAACTCTTAGAATTTTCTCTCTTAACTTTCATATATAATGTAGCATTGTTAATCATATTTATCGTATTTATTGTATATTACGTCCCTAATACTTATTTATCTTATAACTGGAAATTTGTACCTTTTGACCGCCTTCATACAGTTGCCCCTCCTGTCATCCCCTGCCTCTGGTAACCACCAATCTGATCTCCTTTTCTATGAGTTTGAGTTTTTGTTTGTTTGTTTTTGAAGTATAATTGACCTATAACATGATGTTAGTGCACAACCTAGTGATTTGAGATTTCTATAAATTTCAAAATGATCACCATGAGAATTCAGGAGTTTTAAAAAATATATTCTGGATATTAACCCCTTATAAGATATATGATTTGCAAATATTTTTTCCCATTGTGTAGGTTACCTTTCACTTTGTTGATTGTGTCCTTTGATGGACAGAAGTTTTTAAATTTTGATATAGTCCAATTTACCTGTTTTTACTTTTGTTGCCTGTGCTTTTGGTGTCATGTCAAAGAAATCCTTGTTAAATCCAGTATCATGAAATTTTTCATCATCATAAATTTTGAGCATAAATTTTATTATATATAAAGTGATTATGATAATTCTTGTCTCATTTCTTATGAGAATAAAATGTGATAATCAAGATTAAATGCTTAACATGGTGCTCGATGAACATGACAGGTGTTCTGCAAATGTTACTAGAATTTAAATGAGGGTGAGATTTCAAAATTTATATATCTGTGCCAATATTATATTCAAGCATCCACATAACAAAAATATCTGTAATTTTTTAACCTAAATATTGGGGAATAACACAGAGACAACCATTCCTGCAATTGACAGACCCATGATGCTTGGAATAGTCTGGGAAATTATAAGTAGAACTGGTAGGTCTAGCCTTGAGAAATATATGATTGTAAAATGAACTGTTGTTAATTGTTATTGCCGAAATTGGAATGGTGGCCGCACCACCACTGATTTCTGATCCTCAGTCCCCCTGCCCTCTATTCTATTGCAATGTGTTTCTCCAATTCTGGGTAGAGGGGTGAAATTTCCATTGGTCAGTATCTCATGTTTCCATGCAACAAGTACTGCATAGCATGCTTAGCATGTTTCTCCTTTTCAGTTCTGCCTTTCTGTTTGGTACCCATGCCCGTGAAGCTGCCCATTGGAGCCTCTATGGCTCAGGCCTCTTGTGAGACCGCCAACATCCATATCAAAGGGGCTGTCCCTCAGTGCACCCAAGTCACCAATTTCCAGGGTACCAGAGCAGTGCTGACTCTGTACAGAGCTGACAAAACACTTTCCACCTCTTAACTGGGCCCAAAGCGTCCCATCCATGACTTTGTGTAGGGAGTCACAAAGACAAAGAAGTGTGCTACAAAGCAGAATTTTCTTCCTTTTCTTGATCAAGTTTTCAAAAATGGTTTCCTGTAAACTTCACTATAGAGTCCAAGAACCTGATAATGACATATCAGGAGCTTTGTGGTCTTGCCCCTGCCTACCTTTCTGACATCACTTTTGCCATCTGCTCCCTTCTTTCCCTATTTACATAACCTTTCTTCAAACTCCTGTCGTTCTGAACTGGCTTCAGCTAGCTCTCCCTGCCTGTACGTTTTCCTATCATGATCTTTTAGCCTTAGCCTACATCCTTCCTTTTTCCATCCTCAGCTGCCTTACTGAATCCTATGTGAAATTCAGACTTCAAGTCAAGCCTTGTATCTTTTTGCAAGGTCTCCCCAGGATCCACCTGTTTTTCACCTTTCCCCTCCACATCGCACTAGATTTTATGCAGTTTTTAATGCTTTCAGAGCAGACACCAGGTACTGTAATGGTGAAGAATACAAGCTACATAGTTAGACTGCCTGGATTGAAATTCTAGCTCTGCCACTGACTATAGCTGTAACTAGGAGATGCTACTTCTCATGTACCTGTGCTTCCTTATCTGTAAAATGAGGGTAACTATAGTACCTATCTCACTGGATTTCTTTTATCTGCATTATTTTTAATTTCAATGCTGAAATTTTCCCAATGGAACACTCTGGAGGCAGGCTTCTAGTGTCTTTTGGATATGTCCATCAGTTTTTTAAAACAACTTTATTGAGATACTATACAATTCACCCATCAGTACTTCATTTCTTTTTATTGCCAAATAATATTCTACTTAATGGATATATCCCATTGTGCTTCTCCATCAGTTGATATACATTTGGGTTTTTTCTATTTTGGGGCTATTGTGAACAAAGCTGCTATGAATATTTATATACTAGTTTCTGTGTGAACATATATTTTAATTTTTCTTGGGTGTATACCTAGGGATGGAATTTTTGGATCATATGGTAACTATGTTTTACATTTTTAAAAAATTTATTTATTTTTGTCTGCATTGGGTCTTTGTTGCTGCACGCGGACTTTCTCTAGTTGCGGGGAACGAGGGCCACTCTTCACTGCGGTGCGCGGGCTTCTCATTGCGGTGGCCTGTCTTGTTGTGGAGCACGGGCTCTAGGGCGCGCAGGCTTCAGCAGTTGTGGCACACGGGCTCAGTAGTTGTGGCTCGCGGGCTCTAGAGCTCAGGCTCAGTAGTTGTGGCTCACGGGCCCAGTTGCTCCGCGGCATGTGGGATCTTCCCGGACCAGGGCTCAAACCCATGTTCCCCGCATTGGCAGGCAGATTCCTAACCACTGCGCCACCAGGGAAGTCCCTGTTTTACATTTTAAGGAGCTACACTCAAGCAGTTTTTCAAAGCAGCAGCCCCATTTTTGTAATCCTACCAGCAATGTTTGAGGGGTTCAATTTCTTCCTATTCTTGTCAACACTTGCTGTGACAAATCAAAACCATGTGAAGTAGCATCATGGTTTTGATTTGTGTTTCAATAATGACTAACAATATGGAACATCTTTTTGTCATTTGTGTATCTTGGCCATTTGTATATCATCTTTGGAGGAATGTCTATTCTAATCCTGTGGGCATTTTAAAATTTGGTTACTTGTCTTTTTATTGTTGAGCTGTGAAGTATTCTTTATATATTCGGGATGCAAGCTCCTTATCAGATATATGATTTGCAAATATTTTTTCCCATTATGTAGTTTTCTTTTTACTTTGTGGATGGTGTCCTTTGAAGCACAAAAGTTTTGATTTTTATTTTTATGAAATCCAGTTTATTTTTTCTTTAGTCACTTATACTCTTTCAATGTCATGTCTAAGAAGGCTTTGTCTAACCAAAATCATGAAGATTTACTCCTGTGTTTTCCTCTAAGTGTTTTATAGTTTTACTCTTACGTTTGAGTTAATTTTTTAGTATGGTATGAGGAAGGGGTCCAGTCTATTCTTTTGTATGTGGAACCTAGATGTTACAGCACCTTTTTTTTTTTTTTTTTTTTTTGCGGTACGCGGGCCTCTCACTGTTGCGGCCTCTCCCATTGCAGAGCACAGGCTCCGGACACGCAGGCTCAGCGGCCATGGCTCACGGGCCCAGCCGCTCCGCGGCATGTGGGATCTTCCCGGACTGGGGCACGAACCCATGTTCCCTGCATCGGCAGGTGGACTCTCAACCACTGCGCCACCAGGGAAGCCCCAGCACCATTTTTGAAACTCATTGAGTTTTTATGAGTTGCAAAAAATTAATATCTGTAAAGCGCTTAGAATAGTACATGGGGATGCTAGCAGAACTGAGTAAACAGTAGTAATTATTATTTTAACACTTATTATGCTAAATCATCATCATAAGTCTACTTGTCTTTCTCTCTCAAGACCACCTTAATCTTTGTATCTACGTGCTTGGCCTAGCACCTTACAGACAGTACATGCTACATGCCGAATAGATTTTTTTGAATGGATGAATGATAAGTAGGGCTTCTATGCTGATGCAATCAGTGGGTAAAGCACACGACGGATACCAATTTCAACACTGACATTCTGTGCTAACCTTGGGTCCGAACCAAAGGGCCTCTCAAACTTAGAACATGTCTGCCCTAGGGCATGTCTCCAGAGAGCATAGCGCAAAACCCCTGGGTTCAGATCACTCTGGACAACTAGAATCTCTTCAGCATGTTTATCATTCCCACTTGTTTTTTTCTTTCTCCTCTCGTCCCTGAACGTGAACTCAGGGAATGGAATCCCTCCCTAATATTTGTTTCAGCAAAATCTCCTCTGCTGGATCCTTTGGCTTTCAACCCCTAAAAGTTGAAGAGTGCAAGGCTTACTCCCAGCACCTTAACTATTTCCGTCTACATTCTTTCCCCACATGATCTCATCTGGTTTAATGGCTTTAAATAACCATGTAAGTGCTGATGACTCCCAAACCTGTTATTCCAGCCGTAAATCTTCACTGAGATCCAGACTTATATTTCAATTGTCTCCTTCACATCTCTTCTCAGATCTCTAACAGGTATCTCAAACTTAACATAAAGGTAACAGAGTTTCCCCACATCTTCTCTCAGTCTTCCTCACCTGAGGAAGTAAATGGCTCCATAAAATTCTCCCGGTTGCTGATATAAAAAATTTAGGATTTGTCCTTGATTTCTTTCTCTTACCTTCATATCAAGCAAATTCTATTGGATCTGCCTTCAAAATATGCCAGCATTGTATGCCCATTCACCGTCTCCCGCGCTTCCACTTGAGGACAAGCCCTCTGCTTGTACTCAGTTTAATGAAGTAGCTTCTGACTGCTCTCTTCCACTCCTGCCTCTTTCAATTCCATTCTTTACATAATAACACAGAGGATATGTTTGAAAACATAAATTAGATTATCCTACTCCTCTCTCTAAACCCCTCTAATGGTTTCAGTTACATTGGGATAATGTCCAAATTTCTTACCATGACCAACAAGACTTTTTTTTTCTTTTATGTGGACCATTTTTAAAGTCTTTACTGAATTTGTTACAATATTGCTTTTTTAAAAATGTTTTTTGGCCTCGGGGCATGTGGGATCTTAGCTCCCTGACCAGGGATCAAACCCCCCACTGTGTTGGAAGACAAAGTCTTAACCAGTGGACCGCCAGGGAAGTCCTCAACAAGACTTTCTTGATTTTGTCCTTTAAATAACCAGATGTTAAAGGTTGAAATTTCTACCAGGTGCAAAGATTTAATAATATGAGATTTCAAACTGAGTTGCCAGTTCACAATATGCAGGTGTTCAAAGGAAATGGACATAAACTTTTCATAACTCTTGAAACCCTTTGATAAAATAAAAGAGTTGAAACAGTAGAAGAGAGAGGATTTTGTGAGAAATAAATACTTAGAAAAAGCTACATTATGAGTCCCATTCCATATTCTGCCAAGGAGGACTAGGAATGCCTCCCCCTCACCTCAAACCTGGTGGTGGTTGAGAGCTTCCATGGGGCCACTTGCAAAGCTTATAGGGTTATTTCTTCTGTTGGGAGGGACAGTGGACTTTCTTCTGCCTGAGGGATTAAGAGAACGAGAGACAGACTGACTGGGTAATTTTGGGGGCAGAATCAGGAGAATGTGGCTACATTAGGATTGTGGAGGCAGGGTTAGGGGCCAGCTGTGGGCCACAAGGGAGAGAGCATGTGTGTGAGGGTGTCTTGAGATCTGACTAACGGGGCTGTCCAGTGGAGTGTGGAAACTCCAGCAGCAACTATTTGGTGGTGAATGCCTAGGGACTGAGGAAGGAGTCCTGAGGGAGCGCTCAAAATAGAAGTGCTTTTGCCCCATCACAGGGAACTGCAGAGAGAGGGCTCATTAGGGAACCTCCAGAGCCCTGAAAGTTCCCATGAGGAAGAGAGTCAGCATTAAACGTCTGCCAGGCCTGGGAAATGCAAAGCCAGATTACTTTGGTTGTAGTCCAAATAAGACCCTTCCAGCTCCTTTTCCAGTCTCCCTATGCATCAGCCAATCTCAGAAGGGTTGAAGCTGCAGTTACCTAGTTTTCAATGTGCTGAACTGAAATGTCCAGTTTCTGGTTTGAGGCTGTTTTGTGACTTGAAGTGATCTTGGAACAACCTGTTTGACAAGCGTGAAAAGTAAAGTCATATGACACGCTGGAGTTCTTTATGTCTGGCTGGAGAAGTTTCCCTTGCTAAATAAATTTGGAAGAAAAAGTAGAAAGGAATGAATAAAATTACGGTTTAATAGTATTATAAGTACAGCCGAAGTACACATGGCGAAGGCTCTACTTGCTCAGCCCCTTAAGCCACGTTATCCCCTGAGAAAGCCTTCCCCAGCCTGCAAGTCTAAAGCAGCAACATTTTTTTCTCCACCTGTTCCTCAGCAATTTTACTCTTCTTTTTTTCTTCAAAGCACTGACTACAGTATGAAAGTACCTTGTTCAGGTGTTTGCTTATTATCAGTTATGTTCCCTTGGATTATAAGTTCCATAAAAGCAAGAATCCTTCCTCTTTGGCTCACTGCTATATCCCCACTGACTACAACAGGTGCCCTGTGTATATAAGTGCTCAATAAGTATTTTTTGAGTGAATGAATGAATGAGTAAAAACTGTATAAGGAACATAGATCTAAGAGTGAGAAAAATGTGTATTTGCCCAACTTTAATGGAGTTTTTCTTTTCTTTTCTTTTCTTTTTTTGTGGTTTGCGGGCCTCTCACTGTTGTGGCCTCTCCCGTTGAGGAGCACAGGCTCAGCGGCCGTGGCTCACGGGCCTAGCCACTTCGCGGCACGTGGGATCTTTCCGGGCCAGGGCACGAACCCGTGTCCCCAGTATCGGCAGGCGGACTCTTGACCACTGCGCCACCAGGGAAGCCCTAATTCAATGCAGTTTAACCCCATGTATAGGTTTGTGTAACCACAGTCAAGACACAAACAATTCCATCATCACAAAAGAACTCCTTCGTGCCGTGCCTATGCATCTGTACCTGCCCCTCACCATACCCTTTGTGGTTTTGTTTTGTTTTTGTTTATGCTTCTTACTTTTATAATAGTGGCTTGTGCCACACAGAGTTTTTTTATCCAAAACAGTTTTAGTAAATGTTGAGATTTTTGTCTCAGAAGGCATTCCTCACATTGATATCATAAAAAAAACTGCCTTTTGGTTTCTTTTAGCACTTTTATGCTATCATTTTTAAAATATTTGACCGCTATGGAATTTACTCTTATATAAATTATCATGTATAGATAAATTTTACTTTTTTTTCCAGATTATTAGCTTGTTTCCCTAACACTATTTATTGATCTTTTTCTTCACTAATTTAAAATGCTACCTTTTATCATTACTAAATTCCTGTATATATTGGTTTATTTCCAGACTTTCTATTATGTTTCACTGCCTTGGTGTAATCATGTGCCATTACCATGGCATTTTGACTCTTTTAGGTTTATGATGTTCGAATAACTAGTACACTAGTCTGTCTTCATTAATCTTCTTTTTCAGAAATTTCTTGGCTATTATTTTTAAAATAATAGTGTCTGGTCTCAAACAAAAATTTCTTTTTTGTTATATAAAGTTGATCCTATTCAATTTACCATAAGGAGACATACACATCCACAATATTGAGTCTTCTATTCAAGAATATGGTATGCATTTCCATTTGTTCAAGATTTCTTTTATTACTTTCAGTAGTGTTTTAATTTTTAAAATATAGATCTTCTGCATTTCTTGTGATGTGAATTCCTAGGTATAGTTAACCCTTTATGCCTTAGTTTCCTGGTATATTAAATTTTGTAATAATAACTGTCTTAGAATAATTGGCAAAGATTGAAATGTGTAATATATGTGCATGACATATAAGTAGTACTCACCATAACTTGTTAATAGTATTATAATAATGCATAGTTAATATTATTTTTTCAAATTATTTTCTGTATCTGAGTCAGTATGAAGAGAGTAGGGGAACTAGGGTGTGGCAAGGACTTTTCTAGCCACAAGGAAAGACCAGTTTTTCTTTTTCTTTCTCTGACTCCTGTTTTTTTCAATATTTTGAATTGCCAAACAGGGCAAATATACTAAGTGTGACTGAGATAAAGGAAAACCGCTTGTGGTGGATAAGAAATCACTGAGAAGGAAGTCTGATGCTAAAGAAGGATATTGGAAGTTCACTAGAGGGTGTGGCTGAGAGAATAATTTACTTAAGTAGCATTTTGACATCAGCTGAGGGAAGTGAAAAAAGCTAGGAGTTGTTTTTTGTTTTGTTTTTTCCTTTGAAGAAATAAAGGGGAAAAGATGGAATTATGATAGGAATAATAAGAGTGTTACTAAACATTATGTAGCTATTCTCTTTAAACTAAATTCTATATTATATTTTGTAAGGTTGCTATGTTACACTGTTATACTGAAGAAAGAAATGAAAAGACTAAGAAAATGTATTAGAGAAATCAGATTAGATCAATGGGAAACCAGGTTGACTGATGGACACTGGACCACATGCTCTCTTTGGGCAGTATTTTTTAATGGTAAGTCCAATTCTGTACCATCAGGGAAGCTTATCTAAAACCCCCATCTTATCAATCAGTGGCAAATATCACAGCTGTCTAGTAAAGGTTTTATAAAACACATTTTCTAAAATTTAAAAACGTTAATACAAACCAATACATAAATCGGGACGTGTTAACCTTTTGTGGGGGCCACAGATTGTTTGAGAATGTATTCAGTTAGCAGATATTTTTTGAGTGCTTACATGTAGACAGCGCCCTGAGCTGGGGATAAAGTAGTATCACAGAAAACGCTTCTCCTGCCGTGGAATTTACAGCCTTGTGGGGAGTCAGGAATAAAGCGTCTAGTCATACAAGTGAGCATGTCGTTACAAACTGGGACAAGTGTGAGGACGGGAAAGCATGGAGGCCTATGAGTCTGTGTAACAGGAGGACGAGGCAGAGAGCTGGGGTGGGGGAGGGCCACTAGCAGAAGGACTTCCTCAGGAAGTGAGAAAAGTTGGATGAGATACCTCTTTAGCACACAATTCCAGAGGGGTCGCAGACCCCAAGCCTGTCAGTGAGCTCCGGGCTAATAAGCCCTGCTCTCCAGTGGTGGTCCTGGTCTCGATTGTGTGAAGCAGAGAATGCTGTAGGGGAGATTTTGTTCTGGGTAGAAGAGATTGGACTTGTGCCTGAGGAGCAGGGAGGTTCTGCAGTCAGGGAACCTCTGTCATGGGAATTCCCAGGTGTGTTCAGATCCATGTTGCGTCACACCTGTTTGCTCCCTGCCTCGTCTCTAAGTGACTGTAAAATGCTCTCCTAATCTAGTTCCCGTCTTGGACCCTGAGCTTTGTCTCCTGGGCTTCATGCACTTATTTATTCTCCATTAAAAGTATAAATCTGAAGGCTTTCCCAGGCTAGTGTCTTGGTGAGACTCAGACTCATTTTGTGAACCTGCATTAGAAAAGCAAACTCCAAATCCCTCCTGACAGGGGTGGGGCCTATCTAACCAGGGTGTTGCTGCTCGAGATGTGACATCAGACAGAAAAACAGGCTCATATCAGAGCTAACACTTAAAGAAAACACCAGGTAAGCTCTGCTTATTTTTGCTTGGTCTTCAGATGTTACTCAGATGGCATGGTTATCTTCTCAATTAAAAAAAAGGAAAATAGAAAGTGCTTTATCTATAGTTATACCCTCTGTTCAATTCTCAATTTGAAGATCTGATCATTCATTTTTACGTCTAACATTTCCCTGTATTCTAAATAACTTGTGGTCTATATCCACTAGCTTCCCAATTCTTGGTCTTTCAACCTTACCTTAAACTCTGCCTGGTCTATGAAGTTTACCCTAATTAGAGGAAGTTGAATTATAAATAGTTGATTCACTTACTCCCACTAGTGAAGCATGAAATAGAGAGTTTTTTGGACTAAAAGAAGAAAAAAAGTTTGTCCTATTTATTTTTGTCTCAATTAGTCTAACAGTCCTGGTGGAGAAGAAGAGGATAACTTCTAGAACATCATATATTAGATGTGCTATTTCCCACATCAGAAACTGTGCTAACTTGCTATTGCCTCTAATGCAAATTCCATGGCCTTGTTTTCAAAGCCCTACTATGCACACCATCCCCACTTTCCAGCCTTACCTCCTCCGCAGGACTCCTCAAAATGAAATCTTTGCTCTAACCAAACTGGTTTGCTCACTCTTTCCCAGACAGACCTTGGTATTTTTTATCTCCTCACCTGGCTTACGTCATTCCCCCATGAGCCAAGAATAAACCTCTCTCTCTCTACTCCCTCATCTATCCAAGTTCTACCATTTTCTGTAGCCATTTTAATTTTTCCTTCCTCTTCAATTCCTTTGCAAACGACCCAGTTTTTTCCCCTTCATGGGGGAATTTTGTGAATCCCATGGGCTTTTAATTTCTATCTCATATTTGGCAATTAACCAAATGTTGCCTAATTATACTTTTCCATTGCTGGATTGTGTTGCAATTTCTTTTTTGGTATTTATCTCTTATCTTTCCAAGTAATCCCCAGGTTATGGGGAAGGACCTCATATTAGACTCGGCGTGCCTCTTGCAGCACCTGGCATGGTGTATTGAGCACAGTGGAGCTTGATACGAATGTGTTTACTGATTGATATTTCTTTCCAAGTCCTGCCTTTTTTCCAGGGCACCATGATGCTCTCAACACTAGGAGGGAGTTGTGATGACAACTGTGGTGATGAAAGGAATCAGGGTGAGCACAGAAGAGAGGTTCATTAAATGTGCTATTTGACTGATTGACTAGATGGTGAAGTTGACATTTAGGACAATGATGAAAGTGGTTGTGGGAATTATTCTGATGTTCACTCAGTCAGCAAATATTTAACATTTCTGATTGGTGTAAACTGCTTTTGAATTTCGGTGGAAAAAAGCAGAGTTACAAAGAAGATTCCAGCGCTTAAGTCATTATTTGTCGATACCTTCAAAAACAAAGAGTACATCTTTCACACACACATGTACTTGTGTGTATACAGTTGCAGAAACACTTTATCCCTTAGTACAAGCTTCTTTGTTCTCAGGGGAAACCCTCCTATTTCTGTTTCTGAGTTCTTCTGTATTTCTCGGTTTCTACAACTGAATTCCTACCCAGCATTCAGCTCAAGGCACCAGCAACACAACTCCACTAGAGTCCACCAGGACACCCTAGTGTGTGTGACATCCACACAGGCAACATGATTCAGCACGTGGTGCCCACAGCTGGGCAGGTGCATGGTGATTGCCATCTCCACTACAGAATTAGCCATGCCCACAAGCCAAGAGACCACTGTCAGCCTTGGGCCGACTGCTGCCCTGTAGTGCAGGGGGTCACCCACCATATAATGGTCATAGGCCATTGCTATCAGCAGCAGGAACTCAGGCCCCTCCAGAGCCAGGGAGAGGAAGAGCTGGGCCCCACATTGAGTAAAGGAGATGGTCTTCGTCTGCAGGAGGAAGTGCACCAGCATCTGGGGAACCCCACAATGGAGAGGTTGCCGAGGAGGAAGTACATGGGCGGGTGGAGGCGGGCGTCCAGCTGATCAGGAGGGTGATGAGCCCTTTGCCCAGCAGGGTCAGCAGATAGGCGGCCCCAAACAGGACAGAGTTCAGCCTGATTCTGCCTGTCCCTGGGGAGGCCCATGAGGACAGACTCACTCACCCAGGTCAGGGTATCCCTCCTCATGGAGCAGGTGGGTCAGGCTGCAGGAGGAGGTGCTGGGTTAGAGAGGCCAGAATCAGGATCAGAATTCACAGTCTGCGTTTGAACAAAGGACTTTAAGTAGGACTGCAAGTACTTTTATTTTTCCTCCGTTAGACTCTGAGTTTCTTGAAGTCAGGGACCTTTTCTGATTTTTCTTTTTGTACAAAGAAAGATTTCTAACAAATGTTTCACAATAAAAACATTTTGTTGGGTAAATGAATAGAAAGAGTTTAAAGTAGTAGTCTTGAGGATTATTATCTGATCCCAAGATGTAGGACTTGTATTCTGAAACCCCCCCTTGTCCTTATTACTCATGCTGGAGCAGGTGGTTTTCCTGCTTCTCCCATTATCCAGGCTGGGTCAGTGACAGAGCAAAAATCCTTCATTTGGTTCTCAGTGTACTGATGAATCAGGCTTAATCCTAGGATGATAAGATCAAGGCATCATTGTAGAACATTATACCAACTATAATTATGTCCCAGCTTCTGTGATTTTGCTGTTTCCTTGATGAAATGCTGGCGTTTATTTGAGTGCTAAACTAAGTGATTAATGTAAGATGAATGCGCACATCACTTACTTGCAATGACGTTTGGAAACTGACGGTGCCCACTGGTGAAGGCAGTAAGGGAGTGCCTCTGAAACCCTTGGGGCTTTGTTATGTGTAAATCCTTCTGTCATAGCAAAGACATGTTTGCCCTTGGAACACCTCCCTATTTACTTTGCTTGTCTTTAGCCTCTATCAAAGGATAAAGATGTCTTTTTTTTTTTTTTTTTTTTTTAGTAAAAAGGTACTAAGCAATTTTATAGTCTGTATTTCTCTGTTAATAACAAGACCCTCTAGTCCCATTTCAATGTTCACCTCATGTGTCTTTACAACACGTCGGGAGAAGGTAGTGCTATTGGCTAGTATGAGAGTAAGTAGAGACCACAGAGACACATAGAAGAGTCTGACTGCTGGGAAAGCCCTTTTGGATGTCCATTTGGGAAAGTTTGAGAGGGAAGGAAAAAACTCCATGTTAAAGGGTTTGCCTATGAAAATCCCACAGGACCCAAGGTGGAAACCAGAGCGGTGCTTTCCACATTGGCTACACATTAGAATCACCTGGGGTGCTTTGAAAACTCCAGAAGCCCAGCCCACACTCCAGAGTAATTAAATCAGAACCTCAGGAGGGTGAAACCCAGACATGAGTATGTTAGTAACTTCTTAATATTTCCTGGTAACTAAAATGTAAAACTTTAATTACAAGTTTGAGAATCACTGCTTTAGAGGGAACTTTTAACCTTATCTTTGAAAACTTAAGACGTAGTATTTTTGAGAGAGGAATATGTTTAGAGATAAAACCAGTAGAGCTTTTGAGAAGGAAAAATCTTTGACCTAAACTTCTCATTCTTTGTTTGAAAAAGTTGAGGCCAAATCCCACTGAATAGTGAAAAAGTGATCCTGCATTTCTTGCCGTTTGTGTGCTGGGTCTCCCCTTAGCTTTAGCCTTCTGAGGTCTGTCCAAAACAAATGTTTTAGAATGTCTTAGATCAAGGGAAGAACTAGTTAGTATCAACTGAGACAATGTGTGAGAAAGCCCTTCATAACTTCAGAGCATTATCTAAATAAAAAGGATTTGTATTAAAGATATGAGAGATGGGTCACAGAATCCAATGAAATGGAAATGAAAACAATTCACCCCAAGTCTTTCTAACAGGGTTTGAAGATAGCGCTGTGGTTGGATGGGGGTGAAGAGGGCAGAGCAGCTGGATGCTATCCTCCGTCTTTCCTACTAGCTAGTTGGAACTTACAACTTTCTTCTTTCAGTCCTTTTGTGGCCGGAACGTGTCACTGTAGAAAATGCCCAGAGTAGAAACTGGCTTTGGCACAATACCCAGCTGAGTTTCTGAACCCTGCACCTGGGATGGGAGCCCCTGGCTTTCCACAGAGCCTATTTCTTTTGTCAGTGCAATAGGTAACCAAGCTTTAGTCCCTGAATGTGGCTCATGAGTGCCAAAGACAGCAACTGAAATTCTCACCACTGAAGAGAATAAAATGCAAAGTGAGAGTCACAGAAAAGAATGTAGGCTGGAAGGAAATTCTGGGATCACCATTTCAACCTCATCATTTTACAAATGAGGAAACTGAGACTCAGAAAGCAGAAGTGGTTTGCTCAAGATCATTCTGCCAGTTGGAAGCAAAGCTGGAACTGAATCTGAAATCTGAGGACCACAGTCCCCATCTTCTTCTTGCTACATCACATTATGTTACCACGTGGAGCATGAAGAGTGTATCGCAGCTGCTAGTGGGGAGCAGCGTTCCCACAGAATGAAATGTAGCACAGGTTTGATTTATGGGGGGAGGGGAACGTCAGAAAAGGTGTGGTGTTTGGATGCCGCTCCTGGGGAGCCAGGTGGAAACTTTGAACTGCCACAATGTAACACAGGGAAACAGGCTGAAGAGTAGTTTGGACAGATCAGTGGACTGGTGGTCCAGTTCGTCAAGTACCAGCTGACCTCTTTCCATTTTAGCTGTAAAAGGGAAACATCCACCCCGTAGTGTAATGGGGGGATAGAGCCCACATACCTTGACTCTTAACTTATTCTGAAGCCAGGAGGTGGAACTGGAAACCCCCCTCCACTAAGCCCAGCTCTTTCACTCCTCTTTTCTGATTTCTAGCAAACAAACTGCTTGAAGGGTAGAGAGGGTATTTTTTCTTTTTATTGTGCCCTTTCTAGTTCTAACAGAGACTGGCATATAGAGCCGGTGGACTGAATGAATGAGTGAACATCATATCGAGGAGGGTTTCTTTAAAATTCCTCCTCTCATCTAGGAGCTCAGTGTAGAACCTTGTTACTGATGTTTTCAGAGTCTGCTCTGTGATACCGGCTCAAGAATGACTCTAAACGGAAGGGTCTTTTGAGGAACCAAACAGTTGTTTCCTCCTGATTAGTAAGTGCCCTTCAAATACATTGAGTCTCTCTTTAAAGAGGCAAGGGCCAAGAAAAATTTCTAAATTCTAAAACTCAAACAGTGGGATGAGTAGGAAAATATTTTGGACATTTCCCCCCTCTTTTCTAACCTACAACCTAATGAACTGATGTCTTCTTTGGATAAACTAGATGTATGCACTACTGCTGCAGACAATACAATCTAAATTTTATTTTATATATAAAATATATGCTTTAATTATTAGGATTAGAAGGTGTCAATAGATTATTGTCCCAACTACGTCATAATTTAATGAAGGATTATAGCTCAACAAGTATAGAACGAACATCAGTTGACTCCTTGCAACTTTTAGCTGGTTTTATCCAACATAGACAAAGTTTGTTCAGTCAGCTACTTGGTGAGCATTTCTGTAGCCAGGTTATGTTAGAAGGTGTACTAGAATACCACACTCCTCAAAGCTGGATGTTCCATAGACATGTGATGAGGGTAAAGGAAAATACATCAAAGTATAAGCACTGTGGGTTTTTTCTCACTCACTGACGAGGAAGAACTCCGGAGGCTTCTTTGCTGTAGAAATCACAGACACTGGGTAAAGGGAGGGCAAATGCCTAAGTGTGGAGGCTTTGGTTGGGGGAGAGAACTTTGAAAAGGAATAGAGAAAGGAAAAGGTAATCTGTTGATTTAAGGGGAGAAATTAATAGTCTAAAAATGAGAAGTCTAAAAATGAGAGTTAAAATATGTTTCTCAGGGGATGGAGCTGAGTGCCTCAGATGGGAGTTGGAGCAGCAGGGGAAAGGACCAGGGAGGGGATTAAGAGGAGGATGGAGGCTGGTGGTCATGGTCCTAGGGGGAGAGGGAGGCAGGAAGGGGCTGAGGGAGTGAGTGAAAGGGAGGGAAGGGAAAGGGAGGTCTTCAATAAAATTAAAAACAAAAGTTTTGCTGGACATATCTCCAAAGAAGATATACAAATGGCCAACACACACATGAAAAGATGCTCAACATCGTTAGTCATTAGGGACATGCAAATTAAAAACATAATAACATATCACTTCATACCCACTGGGATGGCTACAATCAAAGAATCAGAACGTAAGTGTGGTCGAGGAAGTAGAGAAATTGGAAACCTCATTCATTGCTAGTGGGAATGTAAAACAGTTCAGCCATGGTGGAGAACAATTTGGCATTTCCTTAAAAAGTTAAACATAGAGTTACCGTATGACCCAGCAGTTCCACTCCAGGGTATGTACCCAAAAGAATTAAAGACAGGTTTTCAAACAAAAACTTGTACATGAAAGTATATAGCAGTACTATTCACAATAGCCCAAAGTTGGAAGCAACCCAAATATCCATCACCTGATGAATGGATCAACAAAATGTGGTTATTTCCCTACAAGGGAACATTATTCAGCCATAAAAAGGAATGAAGCCCTGCTACATGCAACAATATGGATAGACCTCAAAAACATTATGCTAAATGAAAGAAGCCAGACACAGAAGATCACATATCGTACGATTCCATTTATGTGAAGTACCCAGAACAGGCAAATCCATGAAGACAGGATGCAGACTAGTGTCTGTAAGGGCCTGGGAGGGGGGATGAACGGGGAGTGAGTGCTTAAAGGGTATGAGGTGCACTTCAGGGGTGATGAAAGTGTTACGGAACTAGATAGCATGAGGTTCTGCAACGTTGTGAATATACTAAGTGCCACTGAATTGCACATTGTAAATGTTTAAAATCGTGAATTGTATGTGATGTGAATTTTACCTCAATTTTTAAAAAAAGTTTTGCTAGGAGTTTTCAAAGATACTTCATTTTCTCCTCCTCAACCTTTTGACATTTTCTCAACAGACTAAGTTTGAATTGTTCTCAATTTATATTTTGTATATTTGCTTGTGGGTAAGACAAACCAGAAATCTGTAATATTTAGGTAAGAGATGCTTCATTCTGATTTTTAAAAGTTGTTTTAAACATTTTTCTGGATCAAATATTATTGCCTCACTTTATTCTCACTTTACATTCTAGGATGTTTAGAGTTTGATCACTAACTGTGGGTTAGAAGAGTAGAGTGAAATGATCACTAACAGGGAGTTGTAATTCTTTTTTAAGTAGCTTGGCTTACCCCTAATGGTACGTGGCACAATTCTTAGTCAAGCATGTGTTCTGAATACATCCTTCAGTTTTCATAAGAGCATGTCCTTAGACCTGATTATGTAGAAAGATGTTTGTTTGAGGTTATGAACATTCACTTTCTGGCCAGCCACTTGCCACCCACTGCGCAAGTCTGAAGGGGAAGTGAGCAGAGTGATATCCACGTGACTCACACTGTGTCCAGTCCTGCTCGTCAAGGATGTGGGGATTATTACTATGACTTTGGCTCCAAGTCCCCATGTGAATATACCCCAGCCTGCTGAGTTGAGCTGGACCACGTGTGATCACATGATGACGTTTGTACCTCTGGCCTAAGACCTGTTTGATCCCATGGGCACGGTGAATCTTGTAACTTACAGCTTGTCCCCTCTTTTTTTCACTGATTTCAGAAAAGCTTAGACATATGGTTGTAGCATGTAGGAAATAGACTTTCTTAGCATAAATTTTGTGTACTGCTCAAGATTCTGATTTAGTCTTCCTTTCTAATTCATATGTGCCAGTATATCTTTCTTTTTCCATTTAATCTTCTGTAGGCTGTATGTATTTCTAAGTTGTTGTAATTCACCTTTTTTAGACTAAGTCAGGAACCAGAAATAGTGCCCAGAGATAAAATTCCACTTCTCTATTATTTCAAAAGATAGTATGGATTGTGGCCTCTCTCACCTGCTTCCTTACACACACGTGCACACACATGCCCACACATGCACATGCACACAGTAGGCGGAGGGCACGCTCCAGTGCCCACCGTCTTCAGAGTGAGGCCCTCTTATGACAAGGTCACATTCTAATGCTTTGATTCAGAGCGCCTCATCAGAGCCTGACTCAGAGCAGCCTTCATCTCCTTGCTCCTTAGACTGTAGATGAGCGGATTCAACATGGGGGTGAAAGAGCACCACCACCTTGTCCTGCTTGCCTGAGGCCGTGGAGCCAGGCTGCATGTAGGTAACCAGGGCCGGCCTGTAAGGCATGGAGACCACAGTGAAGTGGGAGGCGCAGGTCCCAAACGCTTTGCGGTGGCCCCCCGCTGGAGCGGATCCGCAGGATGGTGGCCACAATGTGGGCGTAGGACAGTGCGACCAGGCAGCAGGGCACCAGCAGCACCACCATGCTGGAGGCCACTGTGACCGCCTCGTTGAGGGTGATGTCCATGCAGGCCAACCTGAGGAGTGCCAGTGTCTCACAAGCCACATGGTTCAGCACGTGGTGCCCACAGGTGGGCAGATGCACTGTGACCACAGTCTCCACTGAAGCATTAGCCAGACTCACGAGCCAGGAGACCACTGCCAGCCCTGCACAGAGCCTTGGCCGCATCACTGCCACGTAGGGCAGGGGGTCGCAGACGGCCACATAGCGATCATAGGCCATTGCTGCCAGCAGCAGGAACTCAGGGCCAGGGAGAAGAAGAGCTGGGTTCCACACTGGGTGAAGGAGATGGTCTTCTTCTCCAGGAGGAAGTGCACCAGCATCTGGGGAACCCCACAATGGAGAGGTTGCCGAGGAAGAAGTACATGGGAGGGTGGAGGCGGGCTTCCAGCTGATGAGGAGGAGGATGAGTCCGTTGCCCAGCAGGGTCAGCAGATAGGCGGCCCCAAACAGGACAGAGAGCCCAGCTGCGTCTACCTGTCACTGGAGAGGCCCATGAGGACAGACTCACCCAGGTCAGGTTGTCCCTCCTCATGGAGCAGGTGGGTCAGGCTGTCAGGGGAGGAGCAGAGGCAGGGAGGGGCAAGTAAAGGTCTCACTCCAGGAGTCTGGGAGTAAGTCGTGGGCCAGGACTGGAGCACCTCCCGTCAGGTTCCTTAACCTAGGTGCTTAGGAGAGAATGCAGTGAAGATGGTGGGGAAAAGGACATTTGAGTTCTCACACTAGACTCAAGGATGAAGTCCCTGTTCTGGTCGTCCTTTTACATCTAGGATCCAGCAGTTACAGTTATATAGTACATAAGCTATTGGTATAGAAGGAAAGATAGAGGGAAAAAGTGGCGGAGAAAAGGGAGAAAGAATGATAGGAAAGAAAAAAGGAAGGTAAAAGAGAAAGGAAAACTAGGGAAGGAAGGTAGGAAAACAGGAAAAGGAGGGAAGTGAAGTAGAAGACAGGGGAGAAAGGAAGGAGTCTCCACTGTGGGGTGGCTGTGGGAAAAGTATTACAAGCAGATACTTGAGACCAAGAGGAGCGCCTAGGGGTCCAACCCTAAAAGGCTGAATTCATTTGCTCTGTATGTTTCTTCTGGGGTTCAGGTCTGGGTCACTGCCTTGAAAGGAGTCCTCTCACATCATTCTCGTGCCCATCAGTCTGGACGAAGTTTAAATACTTGAAATCAGTATAGGTTAAGCCCCTGCTGTGTGCCAGGGACTGTGCTAGACATCAGACACCTGTCTGTGGACCAGAAACGCAGAAGCGCGAGTCTTGCTCCTTGGTTCTTATAATTTAATCGGGGACATAGAGATTAAATTAATGATTACAAAAATTAATTAAGTATAATTGTGCTAAGTGCTATGAAGGAGAAGAACAAGGTTACTAGTTGGTTAATTAAATTTGCAGTTGTAATTAAATTATGACTGCAGTTATGCCTTATTTCTCAATAATATGCAATTTATGCAGTAAGTTAGATGTTTAAATAAATGATAAAAAAATAATATAATGAGAGCATCTGGAAACCAATGATACTTAACATGTCACTAGTGAGTATGAAGTGACTGACATCCACTGATTCTTTTCAGGGGGAGTGAATTCTTTCTTAGCTAAGTTTGCCCTGGGTCATTTTCCTTCCAACATATTGACCAGTCTTCTATAAACATAGAATTAAATGCCATCAGTTTTTCTTAATAGAAATGTAATATCAAGGTGTATTTCCTGCTCTTATAATATGAATAATTAGTACCTTAATTAACTCAATTATTTAAAAATATTTATTGAGCATATGAGGTACTATGCTTTCAAACAACCTCTAGGAAATACTGCCTTTCAGTGTTAGGAATTTGTTTTAGAAAATCAGCAGTGCCACAGAATCAAATAAGAAATTTTTAAAAAATTGGGTCTTGGTAAAATCTATGAGAATCAAATGAGACAGCGTAACAAAGGACAAAAGCAATATATCAGTGTTAAGAAAACCAGAGTGGAGCCACATAATCAAATGCAACAGAATTGAAAAGCATAATCCAATTCAGATTCTCTCTAGCTCGGAAGGGGGTCTGGGTGCTGATTGGTGGAGGGAGAGAGCAGAGAACCTGGATGGATCAGGCATCTCTTGCCTTCCACTCAGGCCTGGTCCTGCAGTGGCCAGCAGGTGTCACTGTAGAAACTGCTAAGAATAGAAACTGGCTTTAGATTCTCAGGATTGGAGACAAGGTTCTGGGGCCTGAGTGCAGTAGTTGGTGGTTGGGATACTGAGCGCTGCCCCAGGAAGCCTGTGGCTACCCACAGAACCTCGTCCTTCTAACAGCAGAGAAAGCAGTTCAGCTCTGATCTACTACAATCCGGAGGCTGCGACAGCATCCAGAATCCTCACCTTCAGAGCTGCTGTCATGAATCCAGATTCCCTTCAGAAGGGCCCTGTTACTATATAAGAAAATTTAAAAAAATGTTAGACACAAAAGGAATCATAGGGATCATGTATTTTATCCATTTAATGCTACAGACAGGAAAACCAAGGAACAGGGGTAAGGTGATTGACCCAGGTGTCAGATCTACCTGGGACACAACCTGGAACCAGGTTTAAGGCTGTGCTGCACGTTCTCAGTTCTCACTGAACCTGTTTATGAGGGACGGGAAGGGGTTCTAAAAGGATATGGTCTAGGAAGGGAGGCGCCTAAGGAATCTTAGATTGGAGGCCCAGGACACCTATCTTGCCATGCAGAGAAATGCTGTGTGGTGAGTGGGAAAATCTTTGAATGAGAAGTCAAGGGACCTAAGTTCTTGTCTGCCTCTTCCATTAGCCTGCTATGTGCCCTGGGCAAGTTACTTGTCCTCTCTGAGCCTCAGTTTCTCCATTTGAAATGTGGGGATAATAATAATGCCCAGCTCACAATATTCTGAGTAAGATCAGATGAAGAAATGAATATGGATGGGCTTTGTAAAGTACCAAGTAAACACAAGTGGCTATTGTTATTATACTCAATGGGTGAGGTCAATTTGCGTGGTCATCGGGTGACAAGAAACAATGTGAATTTGTGCTATAAAGGCCAGAAATTTAACAGAATGTGAGCCGTAAAGCCCCTCTGCAATACATCTTATTGCCTAAATCACTTAATTAAAAAGACCCTGTTACTCAATACTATAACCTATATGGGAAAAGAATCTGAAAAAGAATAGGTATATGTCTATGTCTAACTGAATGACTTTGCTATACACCTGAAACTAACACAACGTTGTAAATCAACTATACTCCAATATAAAATAAAAATTAAAAAATAAAGAAAGAAATAAAAAGACCCTGTTTAAATAAAGTGAAGAATAAGGTAGAGTCTGTTTATACCAGGTGGGTAGTACCATGCTCTACACACAATATAAATGCAATATATTTTTCTCCAATAAAAATTTGATGCTGTTTTTAGATGATAAAAACATTGATTTTTATTAATAGATGGGCTTGTTCTCAGTTTTGGGGGATAATTAGAGAATTTCTTTCCATTTAGCTTGACTTAGTAAACATTCACTGAGCACTGAGTAGAACCTGGTCCAGTGGCAAGTGCTGGGGTGAGAAGGATCAATACAGTCTCGTCTCCATCTCTAGCAACTCGGCCTGGCAGGAGGATGGAGAGGATGAGTTATCATGATCTTATCAGAGTTTTCAGAGGAAGCTTGAGTATCAAGTCTGGTAACAGGAGACATAGAGTAGGACTGTGTAAATAGCCGGGAAGATATGTAGAAGTACTAAAGTAGAAGCAAAGAAACAAGTGCATTTACGTCTTGTAAAAGTAGATGTGGTTTACAGTGTATGTAGATTGGTGGTAAGGAGGCATGGTTTTCAACCTGTATCAATAAACCATGTAGGTATGGTTGTAGGTCACTACCTTTCTGAGCCATAGTTTCTTCATCTGCAGAACGAATAAGTTAGGTAAACACTAAGATTTCTATCAGCTCTGAAGATCTGTAGTAAGTGAATATACATAAGCTGTAGTTTAAAGCAGTATAAAAAGAGGGAAAAAAATCTTTGGTCTTTGATTACTCTAAGTATGCATAGCTAGTGGGGCTGTAGGAAATAAGATATGGGTTTCCGGGGTTGGGGATCAAAGCATTCGTATCACACATAACTGTCTGGGGAAGTGCCAATGAGTGAGAGACCATGTTGGCTTGAAAACCAGAGGCTAAGGAAATAGGGACGGCACCATACAAATAGAAATGGGAAAACTACTTGGGTCAAGGCTGAAAGACCTGTAGGGTTTTGACACATGAAATTCTTTCCAAAATTGGACCCAGATATTTCTTACATAGTGTGGTAATCCATAACAACACTAGATCAGGGACCAAACCTGAGAAAAGGAGGGGTCCATGTCTATCTTCTGTTCTTATACCAATCCCACCTTCTCCATTCCTCTTTTTATCTCCAGTATAATGCAAATGCCTCGAAGCTAAGAAAAGAGACTTATCTCTTTTGATCGCCACTCTTCAGCTCTTTGAATGTATGTCTGTATGTACTAAGCACTTCAGTTTATACTGTTAATTGGATGACTGACCAAGACCGAGCACTTGATTGAGTGGAAGAATCAAAGCGCCTCCAACTGCAACCAGTGAGAAAAACCAAGTAGAGGATCCTAGGACAGTCCTGGCTGCTCCAGGGGTTTGGGCTCTCCTGTCTCACCCTCCTCCTGTTGTTCCCTGTGGGGAGGACTCACCGAGGCTGAGTCCTCACCTTATGCACAGAACTAACTCACTTTGGTTGGGGAGGCAGCGCATCTTTCAGGAAGTCCTTGAAGCAGTGGTCCATCCTCTTCTTGGGGATGGAGGTTTACTTTGTCAGTCTTAGCTGATAACTTTCCAGAACCTAAGAATCCCCAGAGGGCAATTACTTGCTCTTGCTGTGTTTCTTTACTCATTCTCCCCCCAAGCTTCTTCTTAGCAACCACAGCTCCCTACTCTTCTAAGTTCCCAATGGGACAAACATTTTGAAAATGTTTTATCTCAACTTTTAATTGTCTTTCTAGTTCTCAGAGCCCTTCCCTGACTTTTTTTGAGTCTTTCACTGCTTTTCAAGGCTATGGCATTATTGGAGACTTTTGACAGGAGTCAGGAGACAAGAATATTTACACCTCTGACCTGATGGGAAGGGACTGAGATTAATTGGGAAGGAGAAGTGGAACTAAAATCCAAGTGTGACCTCCTTTCTAAGAGAAGATGAATGCGTCTTCTCCCCTCCTTCCACATATCTAGTTTTGGCGACCAGGGAGTGGGGAGTAAAGTAGAAATTGCCAAGTAGAACCATCATGTTCACGTCCCAGAAGTCATTGAGAAGTCCCAAGTTCACAGTCATTAAAATACTCCCACAGGCTCCTTGGTGGTCTCCAATATCACATAGCTGTTGAGTTGTGTATTCTCACACTATCAGAAGTTTTTCAGGCTTTCCCTAAGCTTGATCTCCCAGTTCTTGATCATATTGCATGAAAGTTTTAATCTCTTCACTGGAATTACTAGAAGGAGCAGAGAAAACAGTGGGTTGGGATTCGATTTTGTTCCTATTTACTTATCCGTTTCTGTAGTAATAGAACACGGTCTTTGGTAAGATGGAAACAGATATATTGTTAGCAAGTAACCCATTAGAGTTTTTCTGTAATAATTGGTCAATATTAGCAAGATAAAATTTAATTATCTTGAAGATTTGCCACTTTAATGACAATGGACTGGGGAACGGTAGTTTCACTGCATGCTCTTCCCTTTGTGCAGGACCTGTAATCTCAGGTTCACCTCTGTTCCTTCCACCATCCAGCTGTGCTCAGGACCCAGAGGACCTGAAGCTCTCCCAACCTCAAGCATTGAAAACTGATGGGGCCCTTTGACAGAGTTGGAGCCAAAAGTTGAGGGGAGGGCAGAAGTAAAAAGAAGTCTGAGGGTACCATGAGGGAGAAGAGAGAGAGAGATTGACACGTGAGAGGTGGGACTCCGGAAGTACATCAAAGATAGACTTAGTATAAATCAATACAGGTGACTCAAGTGTAAAATAACTGCCGGGTACCATCTTCCAGACAACATAGTGTGTGGTCTTCTAATAAAAATATTTCCTTGCTGTTAAAACAAAACTTCATCATTCCTACTTTTCCAAGCACTAAGGTTACAGATAATATGTAACTGGGTGAAAACAATAGGTTAGAAAATAGTAGGTTCAGAACAATCGTAAATTGAAAAGAATATATACATACAATTAGATATGCATAAAGACAGAAACACAAAGAAAGAACTGAAAGGATAATCATAAAATGTCAATAGATTATCTCTGGTAATAAGTTTGTAGGTATTTTTATTTTCGTCTTTTTGAAAAATGTCTATAATAAACATTTTTCTAATATGAGCCCAAATTAAAATTTAAAAATTATTATTGATATAGATATGTCACATTGAGATAGGGATGCTGGGAAATGAACTTGCTGGCTTAATGTCCCACACTACTGAATGGTCTTTGGAAAACGGGTGAGTGTTATGGGGTGGAGGGAAGGTATAATTAAAATCCTGCCTCAGCAAAGTAGGTATGACTACAGGTTTAAAACCATTTATACCATGAAAGGTGAATCTGTAAATATTCTGTGGTGGCAAACACTCTGGACTAGGGACAAGATAATTGGTGTTTGCCGGGGCTTTGGTGTAAATAGCTCTTTGCCTTTGGGCATGCTGTTTAATCTCCTTGGGCTTCAGTTTCCACACTTGTGAAACAGAGATTCAGTGAGACTGTAAGGATCCTGCAGCTCTGGAAGTCTATGTTTTCCAGTGTGGACATTGCTATATTTTCCTAGATACTGACATCTGAGACAGGAGTTAGACCCTCATGGGATCCAAAGAGTGGTCTTGAGGACATAGGGGTAATTATCTCCTTTGAGCCTGATTCACAAGAGGAGGGAGTTTCATTGACAGAACCAATATTTTATGTACTATTTGGATCCCTAGCCCTTGGAGATAATTCACTTCCTGCAGTGTCTGTGCAGCCCCTGGCCTGCTGCTTCCCTGGGTCTTTCCCTTCATTCCTTTGAAATTGCCCCACGACTACTGCTTCCCCACCCCTTACTTCTCCCCACTGATATCTCCTTGCCACAAGACTTTCCTGTTACTAGGAATAGTTTAGTTCACTCCCAGTGAACTACTTTATTGGGTTCTCAGTTATGCACCTACCTCCCTTTTTAGTTCTTTCTACTTTTTTTTTTTTTTTTTCCTTAACCAGAGATAGCTTTCCCACATGAAATGTCAAGAGGCAGCTTCTAGGAAGCAGGTTACCTGGGCCGATGGTCTCTACACTTGACAGCTGATTCAGTAGCTTTGGCTGCAACTCATCACAAATTATCTCTGTCATGAGAGGGTCTGGATACTTCTCTGATCCCTACCTCTAACACACTAGGAAAATGTAAAATGATTTCTGTGATTTGGTCTTCTCTTTGTGCATAAGCAACTATGTGACTTGAGGGAAACCGCTTAGGTGGTGCTGGTGGGAATGAGAAAGAACATTCTAATGTTCTAATGGCAACTAATATTTAACGAGTACTGAATGCTTTATAAGAATCATCTCCTTGAAATTTTATGTAATTTCCTTATTTTATATTAACATTGGACAGGTTCAGTACAGCTCATTTCTAGAAAAGGAGTCTCTCCTTAATAGATTACTAGCACACACAAGGAGCTCAGACCTACCTTTACTTCAAGATCAACTTGCCTGTGTGATGGTGAAACAACTTTAAATACTCTTCATGGATGTTATATGAAAATGTAGCTTATTTGTTTTCTATAGTGATCTTATCATCCCAAGTTTACATTCTGATGCTTGGTATGGAAAGAGGAAAAAAGCAAACAATATAATACTGCCAATTGAAAATATCTTAGTTTCCTACAGTATAAACAGTATCTTTTGACTAAAAATAATCTTTCCAGGTAAATAGTTAATTAATTCAAAGTTCAGCCTTTGATCAGAATGGTTTATTTCTTTCTTTTCTCATTGGTGAATTCTGGGTATAAGAGAAAACTGCTACTATGGGATAACGTGGAACTTGGGATGAGGGTGTAGAATCCCTCTTGTTTCATGCTGGTCCTGGTCTCAGCAGTTGGGCAATCACTCTTATCTGCGTGTGTACATATGGCAGGTTTCTGCTGAGACATGGTCAATCTCAATCTAGCCCGTGGCATCCAGTATTGAAGTCTGTGGCTGAGGGACACATGGGCAGTTTGTTGTCTTGGCTTTGTCAGGGTTCAGTGGCAATCCTTTTGTTGAAATGGTTCTGCTTCGGGGTTTCTGATGTGATTCTGACCCCCGTTTTCCACACACACACACACCACCTCCAAGAACTGACCGTGATTCCTTTTGGGGGAAGTCCACCTTGTAGTCCTTTTTCTCCACCAAGTTGATCCTACTCTGGCAGGTTCTCTGGTGGAACTTTCAGCTGTCTTCTGTACCTCGCATTTGAAACGTGTAGGAGCTTGAGGCATCCATCCCGTGTTCTAGGAGCCAGGAACATGTCTCAGACCTGTTTGGTGCCCTCTTCCACTGCTGTGCTGTGGCCTCCTGAGCTACAGTCTCCCTTGAGGTCTCCAAGTGGGGATCAGGTAAACGTTTCTACCTTTGACGATCTCCTCCCCCTATCGCTTGTCTATCCTTTAATCTCTGTGCTCTATATGTATCCCAACTCTGATCTAGCAATCAGCAGTCACTCTGTTCCATTCATTCTTCCATGCATGCCATTGCCGGGGGGCGCTGTGGAACCATGTGGGTAGAGGAGGGATTGAAGGACTATACCTGGGCAGCTCTGACTATGGGATCAGGCAGCTACACGACAATCAGATTGTCATCACTAAGCATAAGACGTGAAATACTTTGCTAAAAGAGCCTGTTTGGTTCTTTGTGAGAGTCACTTCCAAGTTCCCCTAGCTTGGTATGGGCTCGACCCTAAAGCGGGACTTGGGTATGTGCCATGTCCTGGGGAGTGAGGAGAGGATAACAGTGTTCTGTCAAATTCGTAACAACTCTGTGAGGTAGGCACAGACTTGGCCAGAGCTAGACGATTGGTAAAGAACCAGCTGAGATGAAAATCATTATATGACCGGTTTCAAATGTTAGACTCTTTTTAAAAAAACATTTTTTTCTTTTAGGCCACACCACATGGCATGCGGGATCTTAGTTCTCCAACCAGGGATCGAACCTGTGCCCCATGCAGTGGAAGCGCGGGATCCTAACCACTGGACCGCCAGGGAATTCCCATGAAATTTTAGACTCTTTTCACTAGACCAAGCTGCCGCCACCATTATTCTTTTCTTTCTGAAATAAAAGGGTTGCAAATGGAAGAGTGTAGAAGTCTCTTCATGCCCTGATGTTCTGAACTTCACTACATAGAGGTCAGCAGAAGGAGAAGCGGTTGGGATCTCTTCCGTGCCCCAGTTAAGCAAAACCATGCCTCTCACCCAAAAGGAGCAGGGAAAAGTTCTGGCCGGGTGTTTCCTGCTACTCTTAGATACAACTGTCTTCCTGGCCTTTAGACGAGGAAGCTGACTTGCTTTTTGCTCTGGAGTCTTCCTACCACCTCCAGGTCTCTACATTTGCCTCAAGCTTGCCCTAACAAAATTGGCTATTTTTAGTACTGAAATGGGACTGTTTGGGGAACTGAAAGTGACTGTAAACCTTTATATTTTCTACGGGAACCAGGACATTATGCTACATGCTATGGATTTAGTCCAAGCATACCCCACAGTTCGTTTTAATACATTTATTTATTTATTTATTTACTTATTTTTGGCTGCATTGGGTCTTCGTTGCTGCACATGGGCTTTCTTTAGTTACGGCGAGCGGGGGCTACTCTTCGTTGCGGTGCGTGGGCTTCTCATTGCAGTGGCTTCTCTTGTTGCAGAGCAGGGGCTCTAGGCGCACGGGCTTCAGTACTTGTGGCACGCGGGCTCAGTAGTTGTGGCTCACAGGCTCTAGAGCGCAGGCTCAGTAGTTGTGGCACACGGGCTTAGTTGCTCCACGGCATGTGGGATCTTCCCGGACCAGGGCTCGAACCCGTGTCCCCTGCATTGGCAGGCGGATTCTTAACCACTGCGCCACCAGGGAAGCCCCACGGTTCGGTTTTGAAGGTGTGGGGGTGAGCAGGAATAAAGTTATTTTCTGCTTATACCCTGAGAATTCAGGATGTTCAGTGAGCCAGTTCCTCTTAGTTCCCAGAACACAATAGATCTGAGATCTGGTGGTCTGGAGCCTGGGAATCTCATCCTGGCTCTGACCTTTTCCCAAGACTTTTAAGCCTTTTAAAAGTCTCAGATGGATTCTGTGTAGCAGAGATGGTTTTATCTACTTAGCAGATCATGATGTTGCTGGAAGAAGCAAAGCCTGGTGGTGAAGAGTATAGGCGCCTAACCCTGATTGCCAGCGTCAGAATCTTGGCTCCCTACCCTGTGCATTTATGACATTGGACAGGTTAAAGTCTCTTTTGCCTCAGTTTCTTCAAATGTAAAATGGAGAGAATGATAATATCTGTCTCATGTGGCTCTTGTGAGGATTAAATGAGAGAATCCATGCAAAGCCCTTAGCACAGTGTCTAGTCTATGATGAACCTTCAACCAACGTTAGATATTTTTATGTTTAAAATACTTTCAACACTTTAGAAGAAAGGTGCTAGTCAAACCTATGATACAGATAGAAACTATCCCCCCCCGCCCCTCATACATTTACTTCCATCCTGTTGAGGCTTGTAAACTCAACATTTTCTTTTCTTTTGCAAAATACAAGCTGTTCCAGCAGTTCTTCGCACCAGATCCAGAGTGTTTCATGCCGTCCTTGGGATTTTGTGAGAGCTGTTTTGGAAGTACCTTTTAAGAAACTGCACTGGTTGGAACTGATGCTCAAGCTTTGCTCTAAGTGTAGAAAACTTCCGAGCTCCTGTCCTGTGGAACTGGAGAGGGCAGCTGGAGGCTATCCAAAGGAGAGGATAGATTCCAGCCCAAGAAGCCTTCTTCTGGCCAAGAGGGGTGGGCACGGGGAAAATGAAGCCTGAAGGGAGGTCAAAGAGGAAAGTGAGTGTAGGGGCTGGGAATGATTATCCAGGAGCAGATATGGGTCCAGAAGCTATTCACAGGGGCGACAAGAGCCCTTTCCGTCTTGCCTCTGTTCAGGTTTAATAGTGAACTTACTGCCAATGTCCTGAAGAAAGGGTGAGAGGGTGAGGAGTGCTGCCCCAGAAACTGCCTTACAGACTTCCATCCTCTCCTATCTCCAGGCCCAGTGCGAAAAAGATTCAAAGAAATTCCTTTGGCTCCCAGAAGAAAAACAACTCTCCAGCTCTGATCTTGCTAGATGGGAGTTCCTCTTCTCCTTATCCTGAAAAAGGAAAAAAACCTTATATTTATATCATGCTTAATTACTTTCAAGCAATTTCATAGACACAATCTCATCTGAGGAAGGAGAAAGTTGAGGCCATTAGGCTACACAAAGTTTGTCCATTATCAAGTATTTCCTAAGTCTGACTCCAAAGCTTATATTAGGTTGGCTCTTTTAAGAATTCTAGTGGGAGAATACTGTAATCATGATTAATATCACCACCATCAAACATATATTTAAAATCCTACTCTACTAGTTTGAATAGCATTAAAATCAGTGGAATGTCTTTAAAGGAATTTTTTCATGTGCCTGTTAAGTGGGCCTTAGTTTAGATGTGGGCAACTATCTCATACATAGGGAAATTTCATTAAAGATTTCATAAGCATCTTCCATTCTCACTTCACCTTTCTTCATCTCTTCTGGATGACCGTATTCTAGTTCCCTCCCCCTGCCCTCTTCTAACCAGCTTGTCCCTTGACCTACCTCAGGTGGGGAAGTATTCACTGACTGGGAACTGCTAACTCTTAGCAATCTAGCCATCACCTCCCCAGTTGGAACTTGCCGCTTCAAGGAAAAGGACCTTGTAATCAGAGTAATTGGAATTTTCGTATCAGAAAGATGTTTATATGCTCGAGTTCGAGGCCTGGGAGATGTAGCAGTAAGTAATGTATGAGCCCTCCAAGGAGGTGGGTAAAGATGGAATCTGGAGCCCAAGGAGAAGGATTATATTGATTCCACACACACTGTCTCAGGTATCATTTGTAGAGTTTGTGTTTGTATTAATCATGTTTTTATATTTTTCATACTTTATGATGTTTTGACATCTTAGGGGTCTTGCTGGTAGGGGATAGGCTGCCCCTCTCAGAGCTGACTAATTTCTAGACATTGCAAACCAACTTCCTTTTGATTACAATTTTCCTATGCAAATCAACCAATCCAAAGCCCACATCCCGGTCACCTTCATTTAACTCTCAGGCACCAAGCCACCATCTTCCCTGCTGTTATCACCTCAGGGCCAAGTCAGCTAGACTGGACAGCTAGAGGCCAGTCCTATGGCCCAGAGCCTGCTGAAATTATTCAAGCTATCCAAGCCTAAGTTTCCTCCAGCTTTCCTAACTGCCTAATCCATTCCTTCCTCAGAAACCACAGTAGTGTCTGAGGGTCGTTCTCTCTCCTCTCTCCTTCTGCCTCCTGACTGACCTGGTGCTTCCCCATGGGCCGTGCGTGGTGTGGCCTGCCCCCTTCCCTTGCTATAAGCTCTTCTTTCAAAGGCAGTTGTCTCTGTGTGTGCCACCTTAACCATACCAGAGTAAAACAAATCCCAGGTACAGGTCTTAGAACGGTGTTAATGATTTCAGCATTTAAAATGAAAGCCAGTGTAACTTTCTACTCCGGCAGGTGATTAAGCACAATTTGAGTTGGTTCTACATGTTTCTTCAGTATTGGCTGGAGTCAGGCAGTCCTTGCATGATCTCTGGCTAGACAGCCTTTCTGGAAGTGGGCTGTGTAGTTTGGCTGCCAGGCCTTTACACATGCTTTGCTGAGGTTTGTACGAGTGAGCTTGGTGCTCTTTGGACCAAATTAGACATCTCTAAAGTCATCTCTGGCTCCAGCATCATATTATTTAGAAATAGCGGTATCATTTGGCACTGTTGGTCACTCCATCCTTGAAATTGTCTTTCCTTGGTTTCCATGACATCATGTTCTCTTGGATTTTCTTCTGCTTTTTTGATTGCTCTTTTTAAAAAACTCCTCTGTGCATTCCTTTTCCTCTGCCTAGCCTTTATTTTTTTTTGAAAACATTTATTGAATAAATAATGCATATATGTGTTTAAGGAAAGTATTAAAAAAAGTAAAAGTTTGCTCCACCTCTGTCACCCAGTTCCACAGACTCTTAATTTGATTACAAGTGTGTGTGTGTGTGAGGGTGTAAAACTATAGGACATACACAAGCACACACATATGCTCATACACACATGATACTCTGTGTGTTTTTATATGTAAATGCTATCGTACTGTAACATTTATTTATTCACTCATTCTTTAACAATTTACTGCATGCCGGACACTGTTTAGATCCCGGGAAGACCATGTGAGTAAAGTAGACAATTTTCATAGAGTTTATATTCTGTTGGGAGGAAGAGACAATTTAAAAGAAAGTCATTTAAAAGAAAGAGAATTTTCAGTAATGAGAGATGATTAGAATTTAAAGTGTGCTAATGTGAGAGAGGACAGACAGGTGACATGTAGGGTGCCCAGCGAGGGCCTCTCTGAGAAGCCAGTATCTGAGCCAAGACGGCATCTGCGTGATGAAGAGCAGCATTTCAGGAGTGGACATAATAAGGAAAAGGCCAGAATCAAAGATGGGCCAGAATCAAGGATGACTCCTTAGTACATACTTCCATGTACCTTGCTTTTTCATTTAATAGCATGTATGAGAGATGGTTTCAGGTCTATAACAGATAGAACTGCTTCATTCTCTTTAGCAATTGCATAAGATTCCATTATAGGGATAAAACCATAATTTATTTCATCAGTCCCATACTGCTGTTTAAAAAATCTTTAATCTTTTGCTGATGCAAGTAATGCTGGCATAAATATTTTTGAATATACATGTTTGTCCACAAGGCAAATACATTGGTAAGGTCAAACTCCCAAAGTAGAGTTATTGGAACAAATGATATGTTCTTTAATTCTCATTTTAATTGATGTACACAATTGGCCTCCATAGAATTGAACAAATATATTTTACCACCAACTCTGTATGAGGGAGTCTGTTGTAAATATCCTCCGAACTCTGTGTTCACATTTTTGAGCAGGAAGTGCTCTAAATAGCATTTTCTAATTTTATTTTGCATTCCTCTTATGAGTGAGGTTGAAACTCTTTTCCTGTTTAAAATCCATTTGCATTTCCTTTTCTGTGAACTCTCTATTCATATCCTTTGCCCATTTTTCTTTGTGATTGTTAGTCTTTTTCTCATTGATTGGCAAAAGTTTCTTATGTATTAATGAAATGAACCTCTTTCATACATTAGGTATGATCTTCCCAGTTTCTCTTTTCTCTTTTCATTTTGTTTAGGGTAGTGTCCCAGGAATGAAGTTTTTGCTTTATTAATATAGTTAATAAATTATGCATTTGTGTCATACTTAGACAGTCATCCATCCTTCATTGTTGGTCTTCCTCAGAGTCCTATCTTGGAACTGCTCTGTTCTTCCTCTGCTCACTCTCCCTGGATCATCTCAGCCGTGTCAGTTGCCATTGATGTGTGGATGATTTCTAAGTATGTTTCTCCTGACACATACCCAACTGCCAAGTGTACATCTGCACAGCCCAGGTCAACATAATCAATACTGAACTCATCATTTCAACTTTGTCCTGTATTCAGACTGGTCACTCTTCCTGGGTACTCCATCTCAGTGAGCCCAATGTGTCATCTTTTCCAGATCAGATAATCTATATCATCAGTGAATCCTTTTTTCCTTTTATCCCTAAGCATTCAATCTGCACTAAATTCTATTATATCTACCTTCTAAATATTTCTCAAATCTGTCCATTTCTCTCCATTTCCATTACCACTTACCTAAAATGGGCCAAGATCATCTCTAACCTGTGTTTCTACACTAGCTTCCTAATAAATATACTTTCTGTCATGTCCTTCTTCAATTCTTTCTCTACACAGTAGTCAGAATGTTCAGACTGGATCATATCACTCCCCTGCTTAAATATCTTCAATGGCTTCTCTCTTTTCTTCTTCTCCTTCTCTTCCTCCTGCTTTTTTCTCCTTTCCCTCCTCTATATTCTCATTCTTCTTTAGGGTAAAATCCAAACTCTTTAACATGGCATACAAGGCTTACATGATCTGGCCTGCATTTGTACCTCTAGCATAACCTCTTAATACCTCTCAGCACACAGCACCCCACTTCCCAACATCACCATCAATAAGAATCAGTCCTCTTGACAAGTCCTTGGAATGTATCATGGCCTCGTACCTTGGGGCATTTGCACATGCTGTTCCCTTTGCCTGGACTCTCCTTTCTCAGCTATCTTTGTCTGGCTCTAGCTATCACAACGTGCCCTTAGATCTTACACATTACTTCTTCCATAACCTCCTGATGCTCCCACCACCCCAAGACCAGGCACAATGCTTCCAACAGGATCTTGTCACACCATAGTACTCATCACTTAGTAATGCAGTGCCTGTTTATTTGCCTGAATCCCCTAGCAGATTTCAAGCTCCACATGGGCCTCACCTTCATCACTCCAATAATTTGGAATGCCATGTTAGGTATACAGTGGCGTTCGATCAGAGTTGAATCCTTAACTCTCCAGTCGCTGGCATGGAACCATCACTCAATAAACAGTTATTTGTTGCACGTATGGATGAAGGAATAAATTTTAGAATTTTCCTAATGTAGCCTAAGTTTTGTGCCAATTTGTTCGCTTTACTATAGGATATATTGATGTAGTAACACTGTATAGAAATAGTCACATTGAGGGAATTTCTCTAGTCAGTTTTACAAGGCAGAGTGTTTAGTAACTCTTCCTTTTAACGTCTCCTCACTTTATCTTTGACGGTAATATCTCCACCCAGCTACCGAGGTAGATGAGAGCACGTCAGTGCGCCCCTGCTCTTGTGCTGCGTGGTAGAATTCCCTTCCACTTCACCCCAGAGCCTTCAGGAGACATCCTTCAGGTATTCATCCTGGGGGTAGAGGGGAAGAAGTCTCTCTGATTCACTGAGGCACACCAGTATTATTTGTCTTAAATAGTAATTTTTATATATAAGTGTAATATCCACTGAAAATGATTATGAGAAATTTGGAAAATATATAATCAATAAAATATAAATCACCTGTAATCTTATCACATAAAGAGCAATTATTAGCTTTCTGGTGGGTGGCATCACTTCCTTGTCTCAGTAGCTGTCTGTAGTCTCAAATCTGTCCCCCCTCTTGAATCTCTCCCCTGAGCTCTAGACTGGTGTATTTGCTTCCTCAGTCGCCATCTTCGCTGGCTTGTCCTGGCAGCATCTCAAGTCCACACGTTCTAAGCAGAAGTCCCCATCCTCCTCCCTCCTCACTTGCACCTGCTCCTGTGTCCTTTTCAGCAATTGTACCACCATCCACCTGGTGACCTAGGTTAGAAATGATCCTTAGCTTCTCTTTCTTCCTTGCCCTCATATCCAATCAAGATTCTGTGGTTTCCTCCTCCTGCATATCTCTTTATTCTTTCCATGTCCCTTAATCAGCTGTGTCAACACTCTGGTCCAGACTCCATCACCTCTCTCCTGTAATATGGCAACAGCTTCCATGGGTCTCCATGCCTCCAGTCCATTCGCCACACTGTGGCCAGAGTGACCACTCAAGGAGGGGCAAGCTGTCGTATCACTCTATGAACTCAAATCCTTCAGCCCTTTACAAGGACCTTCCCGAAATGCCCCAGCCCCTGTTTAACCAGTTCCATTTAGAGCATTCTTCACTCTCCTCTTCACTTGGCTGGCCTCTACCCATCCTACAGTTCTCCATTGAGCCATCTTTGCCCCCCAAGAAGTTTTCCCTGACTCCCCTCTCCCCTGGAAAAGTCTAGCATGAGCCCCTCCATCCATTTCCTGTTTTCTCCTCACATCTGTCCTCTCTCCCCGTGAGCTCCCTGGGGCATGAGTTGTGCCTTCTTTGTCACTACAAGCCTGCTACCTTGCCCAAGCCCAGCACATGGGAAGAACTCTACAGGTACTGATGGATCCACTCAAATCAGGTCTAGGGTTCTATTCCACACAGAACTGGCGGAGGATGGGGAAACTGTTGGGAGACTCTCTTAGAGGGACACTTTTCCAGATTATCTTTTCTGAATCCGGTTCTTGAGCTCTCCCGGTGGCGTCCTCAGTGCAGACACCTGCTGATAGGGGGAAGTTTAGGGAGCAGAGCCGCCCCCCCTGGCCTCGTCCCTGCCGGCTATCATGGCTCACACAGATCCTGCCCTGGGGTTCAGCACCCAGCGGGTGGCGGCCATGATTTTGCCATTGCGCAGGCTGTAGATGAGCGGGTAGAGCAGTGGCGTGACGTTGGTGTAGGTCAGCGCCAGCGTGCGATCCTGCCGTGGGGAGTAGCTGGCCTTGGGCCGCATGTACGTGAAGGTGGAGCAGCTGTAGTGGAGGAAGGTGACGGCCAGGTGCGAGGCACAGGTGGAGGCAGCCTTGCGCCCGCCGCGTGGGGAGCGCAGGTGGCTCAGGCGATAGCGCCTGGCTCAGGCGATAGCGCCATGGAAGGCCAGGATGAGCAGCGAGGGCCGCAGCAGCAACACCAGGCAGGCGCCCAGCAGACGCAGCTCCTCCGCGTAGCTCTGCGTGCAGGCCAGGTGCAGCAGCGCTGTGATGTCGCCGAAGAAAGGCACTAGCAGGTGGGAGCCGCAGAAAGGCAGGTTGAAGACGGCCACCGTGAGCCCCACGGACACCGCCAGTCCCCCGAGGCAGCAGCAGGCCAGGGCCAGCCGCGTGCACAGCCCAGGTGCCACCACAGCCGCATAGCACAGCGGGTGTCAGATGGCCACGTAGCGGTCATAGGCCATAGCGGCCAGCAGGAAGCACTCGGCCCCGCCCAGAGCCACAAACATCTGCACCTGAACAGTGCAGCCCAGGAAGGAGATGGGGCTGCCCCGGCCACGGCCTGGCGAGGCCAGGTGGGCCAGGAAGCGGGGCACCACTGCCAGCATGTAGCAGAGCTCGATGGCTGACAGCTGGCACAGGAAGAGTAGCATGGGCGGCCGGCTGGGCACTAAGGCCACGGCCACCAGGATGAGCAGGTTCCCGCTCGGGGTAGCCAGGTGCACGGCCAGCAGCAGCAGGAAGAGCATGGGCCCCAGGTGGGGAGACTCTGCGAAGCCCTACGGGAGAAAGCCGCAGGGCATGGTGGCATTGCGGGCGCTGTCCACGCACTGGCTGCCCAGGGGTACCTGTGGGGAAAGAAATGTGGGAAGGGAGAGGTTGTGGGCTACGCTCCTCGGGCGCTGCTGGTGAAGAAAGGGCTGGGTGGAATTTAGAGGGTAGGAGGGAGTAGGGCTGCAGAGAGGGAGGTGGGTTGATGGGTCCATTCCCATCCCCCCTCCCCATGAGGGAGTCTTATTAACTTGTTCTAAACAATGGTCCAGTTTTTCCTGCCTCTGGGCTAGAATTCTTACAGGTGCTTTCTCAACATGCTGCTTCCAAAGAAACCTTGATTTTAGGCCCTTCCTTTACAGTACATCTCTCCTGACCTCCGCCTATGGAGAATCCCCTCTCTTCAGACTCCACGTATGTCGTGGGTCCTATACAGCCACCGGTATTAGTCCACCTCAGCCTCAGCTCCCCGAGGCAGGAACTGTGTCTTTAGGCTCTATTTCCTCCTCCCTGCTCTACTCTGCCACTTCTGAGTTGCTTGTCTAGTGTCTCAGAATCACAAAGACGTAATGCAGATGAGGATCTTAGCCATCATCTCATTCAGCCTCAAAATTTTAAAGAGAAAAAAAAAAAAAAAAAAAGCTGGGGAGGAGCAGGATGAAGGGCTTAACTGCTCACAGAAGGTTAGGACCAGAATCTGCATTCCTGAGGCTGAATCCAGAAATTCCCACGACCCCATCTGAGGTTGGTAAAAAAGGTCACTGGCACCAGTCAGTCAGTCCATATTGATTTAGCCTTAAATAGAGACCCGAGTCTGTGCCTGGCACTGAGGCAGACACTTAGGCAGCAGGGGATGGTTAGCAGAGAGGCCTAACCGGGCACATCAGGAACAATATGTCCTAACAGTCTTATTAATACTCTGCCAGCATGAGAAAAAGTGATGTGTATCTGTTTTAACTCGCCCTTCAGAGGGAGCAGTACATTCCAGATATGCTGTCGGAACACAGTCTCTTTCTAAGCATTATCCAGTGACTCATGCAGGCAACATTTGGAGAACATTTGATAGCATGTAGGTTGGCTGCAATTGTTATAAACCTCTGGAGTCAGGGAACATGAGGTGGTAAGAAATTCAAGGCCATGACAACTAGAGGAGGACGTTTGATTTTTCCAGTAGTTCTTAATGCTATCTCTTTTTAATTTTAATTGTAAGTTCAACCATTATTTCCTCTTAGTGACTCTGAGTCACTGTCTATAATCAGTGTTGGAAGTGGAGTTTGTGGCCGTTGTTACACTACAGAGTACAACGGCAATAAAGCTGGGCCACGGGCGACAGGTAAATTGGATGCAAGAACCAGAAAGAATGCAGAGAGCTTGGTTTTTGCTATTAATGCTCCTTTCTGAGATAGTTCTGGGGATTTCTATTTAGCAGCGTCAACCTGTGCTCTCTTTTTTGTCATCCGAGGGGAATGCCTTCAAACAGATGTTTGCATTGCAATGGAGGAGGAATAGGGTGGGGTTGTGGGTGGGTCTGAGGGATGTGGAATCACTTCCCATCATTTTCCCCCCAATATTCAGCCACCTGGACAAATTTAACAAACCTGCGTTGAGTGCCTCTTCCCTGCCAGGTGTCTTAGCTGTGGGTGTGACCAAGAGAGAGAAGGCTGACTGTCCTGGAAGTTCAGACAGGACGAAGCTGTTGAAGTAACCGGCTCTCTTCGCTCTGCCTCTGCTTACCCCTCGGTCTTTTACTTCTTCCTTTTCATCTCCTTAGAGAAGCAGGGTGTTGGGGGTAGAGAAACACAGACAGTACAGTTCTTTCGCCTTCATGCTCATGCTTCACAGAAATGGAGATGACGTGGAAGGCCGGGCAGTGGCTCCAGTAACTCTAAGCTCAAGGTATACCACGTTTACAAACAAGGCCATGGAATGCAAGCCAGACAGTTCAGTTCAGTCAAAAGGAGACTGAGGAGTATTTCTACTTTGTCTAGAGTTTTTAGGGAGGATTTGTCACAAACTCTAGGAATGTATGTTAGAAATGTCTTTTCCCTGGGAGGGAGAAGGGAAACAGACACTTTCACAACTTCAACAATTTGGTCTGTTCAAAACCAGGCTCCAGCCTAGTAGGAGAAGCTACAGAGGGAAAAGAAAACACCCCCTTCCTCCTCCAGGGCCAGAAGGTCTGTATTCTCACTCTTCAACAGTAATAGCTAGGAGAGTGTCAGGCAAATGCTCATAAGGACTTAATACATTTAACTCACTTAATCCTAGCAACAATCTGATGAGGTATGTGAACTCTTATTGTACCTATCTTACCGGTGAGGAAATTGAGGCCTAAAAGAGTTAAATGTCATGAAGCTAGTTAGCAGTAAAGCCAGGTTTTCACTCAAGCAGTTTAGTCCCTGCTAGTCCATGGTCTTATCCACTATACTGTCTTCCTTACTTATCACTCTCCTAAAAATTCTTCTCACATAAGACACAACCTCTTCCCACATCTCCTACCTTCCCCTGTCCAGAACTTACCTGTACTCTCCTAGGCATTTCTATTCTCAGATTTCCCTTTGCTGACATTTCTTCTGAGGACATGTGGATGTGAGCAGTAATACAGATCATCTAAGACAGCAAATCTAAAAATAATTTCTCCTTAGCCTTGACATTCTTCATTCCTGTTGTTACTGTTCTGACAGATCTGCTTTCCTAATTGTGTAAGGCTTCGTGGAGCACCCACAGATTAATGGCTGGCTGGTGGCCCGGGACATCTGGATGCGGCTGGAAGCCTTGCTGGGCTGGGGCCATAGATCTGGGATTTGATTTTCACTGTGTAGAATAATTAAAATTATCTGTAATAATGATGTTTTTTAATCAGTCATTTAATAGCCAATCGAAACACTTCTAAGGAGAGGTTGTGGGGAGATTTGAAAGGCAGACAGGTCAGGCTCCTCTGGGTCTTGAAGATTCCATAAAATGCTGAACTAGCTTGAAGGTCAAATGGTCCAGATCCTCATGCTATAGCAAGGGATGCCCCATAGAGGACATACAACCAGCCTGGGACCTCACCACTGTCTGTTGGCAGCAGAACTGGACTCTCAACTCCTGTTTGATGGTTCTATTTCTGCCAGAATTGTCTTCCAGAGTAGACCTGAGTCCACTGATCTAGTATTAAAATTGTTTACAAAAACACCAGAGGAGAGGTCACAGAAAAATCAGATCATTGTCCCATAGGAGGTTAAATTTAAAGTTGTACATATGCCTGAATTTCCATAATTTGACTTAATAACCTGTCATGAGCATCTGGTCTATGAATTTATACAAATTGTTCTGAAGTCTATTTTTGTCCAGTGCTTTTTTTTTAAGGGAAAACACACACCATGCATTCAAAAGATTTTTCCTTTTTCTTTTCCTTAATCCTCAGTGAGGTAGAAAGGCTCCCCACAGCCTAAATTTTTGCTTTGTTATTTGATGGGTGCTTGATTTGGGTTGGGGACAAGCTAATTAACACTTCGGAAACCTTGCCTCCTCACTGTTGAATGGGGGTGGTAACAAAGGAGGGACGTGTGAGTGTTCCGTGAGACAGCATGCAAAAACTAGCACAAAACCCCACACAGAGCAGGTGCACAACAAGACTAAAAAGTATTCTCATCTCTGTTCTTCATGCCTTGACAGGCTTAGATTGTATTTCTTCTGAATATTCATCTTTCCACCGTGAAAATCTCCTCACCCCTTGATGGTGTCTCTTCAGGTGCCTTTTCCGTCTTTCTGGGATCCAGGAAACAAAGGTATACGTAGTACTCTGGATTTAGGGAAGAATACTTTTCTCATGGGGAGAAAAGTAGAGATAGACATAAATAAGTCTATCTCTATCTTTGATCATTATCATTACCATCATCTTTCTCCCCCCACCTCTCTTTCTATCTTTCAACTTTTTTTTTCTCTTTGGTTTCCTATCATCTTTATAAGACTGTACAGACTATGGAAGAAGACATCTATGAATTCAAATCCTGGCTCAACCACTTACTAGCCACATTACCTGTGGGTAATGTACTCAATTCCCCTGATCCTCAGTCTCTTTACATCTAAGTGGAGATAACGGTATCTAATTCATAGGCATTCTACAAAGGAAGCTCACAGCACAGTGCTGGGCACAAAGCGGACATGAAGAGATGGTTATTGATCACATCATGTTATAACCCAACTTCTGCAGTATGATGTCAGCCTTTGGGCTCCACCTGCAGAGCAGCTGACAACTGTAATTACTATAATGACTCCTTTTCCTATGTCATGAGCCTTTTCCTTGGTTTATGACAGATAACTTGAAACTCAATTAACATATATTTGCATTATTATATATTTCAAATTTAGATGTGTGTTCTGAAATAAAATCCCTTGAATTAAAAAACTCATTTACCTTTTTCTTGCTTTGTCACGCAAAATTACATCTTTTAGTGTTTTTTTTTTTTTTCCTCATCAGTTTGGTAATTTCTTTACTCCAAGGAGCTAAATATCATCTTTGGTTGTAAAGATTTCACTGTGCTCCTTCTTCCAACCGTTTATAATCTCAGCCTCAACCCTGAGACAACCCTGGGACATGAGCCTCTTTTCTGGCATGATGTTTCTGTCTTGTGAACCAGTTTCTCTTACATGATAAAGCGGTCTACTGAGTCCGCATGACTAAATTTGGTAAGATAGCTTGTCAAAGCTTTTGAAAGTCTAAATAAAAGAAGTCCTTGCTAGTTTCTTGTTGGCATCTTTATCCCCTAAAAGCATTTAAGTAGATTTAATAGGGAATGTTTTCCTTACACAAACATTCTTGCTTTTCTCCTTCTACAGCATTTTCTGAAGTATTTGTTGATCCTACATGTTATAAAAATGAGATGCCCTTGATATTTCTGTGTCTGCTCTGGAGCCCTTCTTAAAATGATGGTTACAATTCTGAATCTTTTAGTTCTCTAGCTCTGGGTCGATATGTTACCTTGGGTTTTGCATTTTGGCCAACATTTTCTCCTCAGTTTCCTGACGATTCAGAGTTACATGACAATATGTGCACTTGTGTTAAGAGATCCCTGAATAGTTGCCACTGTTAGTTCTCTTTTCTCCAGAAATCAATTGTGGGATTAAAACTTTGAGTAAAGTGTCATTTCAGGTGCGCTGGTCTCTTTTATTTCCATCTGGAGAGGACATTTGAACCATACAAATCTAGGAGTCCTGCTGATTTTAGAGCTGGCTCTCTGCCTTTAATGCTTTTAAAGAAACTCTGCTTGAACAAAGCAGCACCCATTTAAACTAATATCTCTGACCCAGGCTTCCGCCAGAGGAAGAAGGATATGCTTCAAACATGAGCCCTTTAATCTTCAACATCAAAATTGTCCGGCAAAGAGACTGTCCCAATTCTGGAATTGTGAAGGTCAACTTTATCACACATAAATGCATGATCATTGTGCTGTTACATATTTTTTAAAGTATTCTAGGCCTGAGGGTCAGTTACTTTGTCTACTTGAATAAATATTTGCAGTTTTGCTCTATAAAAAATCTAATTTGGGACTTCCCTGGTGGTGCAGAGGTTAAGAGTTCGCCTGCTGGTGCAGGGGACATGGGTTCGATCCCTGGTCCAGAAGATCCCACATGCCATGGGGCAGCTAGGCCCGTGCACCACAACTACTGAGCCTGAGCTCTAGAGCCTGTGTGCCACAACTACTGAGCCCTCGTGCTGCAACTACCGAAGCCCGTGCATCTAGAGCTCGTGCTCTGCAACAAGAGAAGCCACCGCAGTGAGAAGGCTGCACACCCCAAGAGTAGCCCCCGCTCGCTGCAACTAGAGAAAGCTGGCACACAGCAGTGAAGACCCAACACAGACAAAAAAAAAAAATCTAATTTGTTTTCAAAATTTATTTAAAAAATCAGCTGTCGTTTTCCATGAATTTGGTTTTAGTAGGTTTGAGAATACTTTTAATTTCACTTCGTCTTATGCTACAAAATAGAGAATTCCCTCAAAAACCCAGAAGCCTCTGTTTCTTATTGGCCACAGACTGAGAGTTGGAACTAAGTAATGGGGCAAAGCAGCTGCATGGATGAGGAAATCAAGGCTACCTCAGTTCTGTCAGGGTATTTTCATGATTCATTAAAATGGGAAAAAAAAAACATGGTTAAGGAAAAAATGTTGATTTCTTCGGCCAGCCACCTTTCAGGAGAGAGAGCTTCTGGTATCTTTGGAATATTGTCTCAGAAAGCTATGGGCGCCTCAGAAAACCTATCATCTGCAAGAGTCATGTGCATAATTTTGGCTTCAGGACCTTTTCCAATAGGACACTCCCCCTACCATCCTACTGCTTACCCCTGAGTTTCTAGAAGAGACTCCTGCGGTTGCTGAGAAAGAGGAACAAATTACTAGATGAAATAAGATGGAATGCACAGGATTCAGCCTGCCCAAGTGTGGGCTCTGATGGGGGACTGGGTCTTCTTCAAGGGAAGCCCTGTGGCCGGTGTCTGGGGCCTAGGGATTTAGTGCTTTGTCCAGGATGGGAGGCATACAAGGAGCTTTTCCTGTCATGGTATCATCAGTGGTCAAATTTTTGTGTCCCATGAGGTAGGATGATAATCATAGGTAACACCTTTTTGAATACTTTCTTTTCTGCCTCTGAGAGTTGAAGAATTCATATTTTCTTCAATTCTGTTCTTACATATTATTCTAAAGAAACAAGATATCATTGGATGCCTCTCGCCATGAAAACTTCTGTTCATTTGAGAAGACAGAACTCTCCCATTTTTAGATGAGAAAGCTGAGGCAGAAGAGATGCATTGGGGCAAAGTCATTCAATAAAAATAGAAGCAGAACCTAACAGTCCTGGCATTTGTAGCTGCCTCGTGTTTCTCAAGCCCAGCCCTACCTCAGTGCACCCAAGATTGAAGGGTTCCACGGGTTACAGCACCTTGAACACCGGGTGCTCCATGGTTTCTTGCTGTGAGGCACCAGATCTGATCTAAGGAGGGTGGTCTTTCTCTCACCAGCAGTTATCTCTTTTGGGTAAACCTACTCGGGAAGTATTTTTATTTCCTTATTTTCATACTCTGCTCTCGATGTTTCCCTCTCTTCCTCTGCCCTCCTACCCCACAGCCTGGGCTCAGAGACAAGGGTGACTTGGAGATGGGTGGAGAGGAGGTTCAGATCATGGTGACTGGAGATTAGAGAGATCACAGGCAAAATGAAAAACAGCAGACTCTAGAGCTGCAGTGGGCAGGGGTAGAGGAGAAGGGCTTGAAAGGAGAAGAATGAGGGATGGAGACGCTGGAGAGGGGCGAGCGCCTGGAGGGGATTTCCCACGGCAGTTTCTGATTTGCTGTGTCTGGTCGGTACTATAACCTTAGCCTGCTTTATATCCCTGGAGAGTTGGGAGGATGGGGAGGAGAAGGTTATACTAGTCCCTTCCAGAGGGAGGGCAAGAGAAAAAGCATCCTGTGATTAATTCTCTCGTCATAAAATCCCTCCTCAAGGTTGGAGACCTAGGAGGGCTTGGCACACGTGCAGTGACTTTGCAGCTGTCCAGAGAGAAACAACTCCCTATTTCATACTGACCACCTGCCGAGTTCTCTCTGCCCCACTGGTGCCACAGTCTTTCCCTAGAGTGTTCCATACTCCTCTGTCATCACAGCAATTCTCATCTGTGCATGTGGTAGTTCTAGAACCTGTGGAGAAGGATCAGGTACCCGATAGGTCTAAGCTGTGTTAGTTTGTCCCATGTCTAGAGCAGGAAGCTAGCTGGATGTTGTGATGCATGAATGAATTGTCTTTAACTCTCACATGTGTCCAAGGACCCCAGAAACTGCACTAGGAAGCTTCCACCACGGGATACTCCTGACAACTCTGGCAGGTCCCTCTAAGTTTGAGAGCTGAAGACTTGCTCTTGATTTCTCGGTTATTATCCTGCCTGTCCACCTGTGTATATGCACCAGAATCACAGGACTGTAGAGGTCATTTGCTCCAGTTCATTCACTCGTTCACTCATACTTTGATTTAATTATTCAACGCATGATGCTTTTTGAGTAACTACTATGTGCCAGGCTTTGATCTAAGTACTGGGGTATAGATCAAGGAGCAAAACAGACAAAAATGTCTGTCTTCATGAAGCTTACATTCCAGGGAGAAGAGATAGACAATAGCCAAATTAGGTAAATTATATGGCATATTTGAAAGTAAGTCCAATGGAGAAAAATAAAGGAGGATAGGAAATGTGAGGGGGTGACACGCAATTTTAAATAGGATGTTTGAGGAAGGCTTTAGTGGAAAGGAGACATTTGATGCAAAATTTGAAGGAGGTAAAGAAGTGAATCATGTGGATATCTGGGGGAAGAACATTCAAAGCAGAATTAGTCAGAGATCCTGAATGGAGAGCAGGGCAGGTGTGCCTGAGGCACAGGGAGGGAGCGCAGTGTGGCTGCGGTGAAGTGAGGACAGAATAGTGGCAGATGAGGTCAAGAAGGCTGTGCACAGCCAGTAAGAGGTGCCTTGCAGGGGATTGTGAGAGACTGGCTGAAAGACTGAAATGATGTAAAAAAGGTCAGTCTGGTTGCTGTGTTGAGAATAGACTTTAGCGGGGCAGGGTGGAAGCAGAAATCAGCAATGCAGTAATCCAGGTGAGGGAATATGTGATCTAGATGAGAATAGCAATAGAAGTGCGAAGACATGGTTGGGTTTTGAATGCATTTGATTTATTATTTCTTTTTTAAAAATACATTTTAAATGTAGAGCCAGCAGAATTTCCTGATGGGTTGGATATGGGATGTGAAAGAGAGAGGCCAGAATGATTTTCTACCTGAGCAACAGGAAGAATAGAGGTATCATTACCTGAGATGAGGAAGGCCTCAGATGGAGCAAGTTTGGGAAGAAAGAGTGGTCAGAAGTTCAATGTGGGGCATATTAAGTTTGAGATGTCTGTTGGATGTCCAAGTGGATCTGTTTAATTGACATACAATCTGCAGTTCACAGAAGTTCAAGTTAGAGGTGTAAATTTGAAGTCATCAATTATAGGTGATACTTTAAGTTATGAAACTGGGTGAGATCGTTATAGGAATGAGTATAGTTAGAGAAAAGAAAGGGTCCCAAAACTGATGGCAGGGGTTCTCCAAAATTAGGGCTTTAGGAAGATGAAAAGAAACCAGAAAGGGAGAACATGCGGGGAGTCTATAGTCTCCATTTTTCAGCTTGGTAAACCATATAATTGTGTCTGCCTATCACCAAATTTGCACATCTCCATCATGGAATATTTACATGGAGAATGATTCCATGATATATAGTAGGATGACTTCCCCCATTGATAACAAACGATTATTTCAATCCCTACATAATTCTTCTGTTAAAGGTAATGTGGAGGGTTGAATGGTGTTCTTACAGGGAGCAGTGGACCTTCCTCTTCCCTTTTCCCCTTCTTCATAAAGTGTAAGGAGTTATACCAGAGGCTGGAAGTGAGGGCAGAACCCAAACCCCATGGTGAAGGAAAGAGTTGGAAACAAAAACTTCTGGGTTCTAAAATTGTAGATTTCTTTCCCCAATTTTTTTTTCCTCTGTATACTTTAGGAAGTAATTTACTTTGTCTGAGCCTTAGTTCACATGATTAAATATAAGAATGATAATACAACCTGTGTCTAATTAGCAGATTTTGTTTTGGCATTTTATTTTTAACAGTTTTATTGAAGTGTAATTGAAATACAAAGAAAACTGTACACATTTAATTTGTTCAATGTGATGTGTTTGGACGTATGCAAACACCCATGATACCATCACCATAATTAAGGGAATAGACATAACACAACACCTCCCAGAAGTTTCTTTGGGTCTCTCTTGCTCTCTTTCTCTCTCCCTCTTTTTATTTTTGGTGGCAAGGACATTTAACATGAGGTCTACCCTCTTAATCTCTTAACAGATTTTGAATACAGTGTTGTTATCTATAGGCATGATGTTGTGCAACAGATCTCTAGTATTTACTCACCAAGCATAACTGAAATTTTTACCCTTTGAATAACAACTCCCCATTTTCCCCATCCCTCAGTCCATGGCAACCACTATTGTAGTCCCTTCTGTGAGTTAGACTACTTTAGATTTTTCATATATGTGGAATTAAACAAATTGATATTTCTCCCATCTTATAGAAAATCTTTCTTGGTCCTATTTTTTCATCTAGTTACCATTTTTGTGCACTTGGAGAAAATCCTTAGGAGAGTTGTGTGCAGTTGCTCTCTATACTTCCTCTCCTCTTATTCTTTTTAAAAATAGCACTTCATTGAAAAAGCAACAACAAAATAACAGCTTATTGAGGTATGATTGACATGTAAAATGCTGTTTGGAGATTTTAAATGAGATCTTACTTATGAAAACTTTTATAAAACCTAAAGTACTCCATAAATGTCACTTATAATTATTATTACGTTGAAGAGCCTTGATCAACATATTTTCCAAACAGAACTCCATCCTGCCTTTGCCTGGCACTGAGTTTCAGCATGTAGAGTACCCTCCCATTCTCATTCTTTTTATGCCCATAGTTTCCCTGTAAAATGAGAAGCAGTTGGGAAGGGACTCAGTCTGGACAGGCCTCCTTAGTGGTCAGGACTCACGGATGTGACGATACCGTTCACAAACAGCAGTGTATCATGGTTCAGAATTTTGGGAATGGTGCCAAGAGGATCTTGGACATAATTTACAGGATGTATAAGCCCTGACCTAAAGCAAAATTTACCGGTGACAGGAGTTTAGAGTTTTATACATAACATTTTCTTTGGCTGGAGTCTGGCTTTATTTAAAGAGTTGTGTCAACACAGGGATTGTCTGCTTGGACCCAGGGATTCCTCAGAGTGTTGGTGCCTCTGTCACCTCTTGGAAGGTTGGGATGAGTTTTCTCAGACTCAGAATTATGTGGGTTCTGTGTTTGAACAAAGACTGGAAATACTTACATCATCTCTACATTCCTCAGCCATTTGTCACCAGATTGCAAATCCCTGCTTCTAGCGAGAAAAGATACTGCTGCTCTCTGACTTCAGCAGCGAAGAGGTCAGTCAGGTTATTGAGTTTGATTAATATCTATGGCCCTAAGGAGGAAAAGTTAATTTCTTTGCGGGTTTTGCATAATTTTTTTTGTAAATTTATAGAAATACAGGTGATAGGAAAAGAGCAATAAACTTAAAGTATCAAAAATAAATGCAATTATAATGCTACATAAAGAAATCAAGAGCACAGAAAAGAAACAAAACATCATAAACAAAACCTTAAGTTGATTCTCTGGCGATTCTAGGAAGACAGACAAATTTCTGGAATTTTCACCATGGAAAAGTGAGAAAAGATACAAATGAATTAAAAAATGAAAAGGTAGAAGTTAAAATAGATATAGTAGAGATTAAAAATAATATTATTAAATAGTATTTCTGGATGCAGGTGACACATACCTGAAAATAAAAGCCTAATTGGCCCAAGAAGAAATAGAAAATTTGTATAGAATTATGATCATTAATGACCTAGAGCTGCTACTGAAAATATACCCCTCTGCCCTTCTCACTACTCCGATGGAAAATACTTTTACTGATGGACTTTACCAAACTTTCAAGATGAATATAAATATAATAATAAATATAAATAAAATAGAATATAAATATACTATAAAGTATATAATCCACATATGTTTTTCCAGAAAATGAAAAAAAGCAAGAAAAATTGCCCAACTCATTTTATGACATCTGCATAACCTAGATTTAAAATAATTCTTATTAGTATATTATGTAAAACATATACACTAATTTTACAGATGAAAACATTTAAAAATATTATCCAAGGAAATTTAACATTTTTTTAAAAAACAACATATTTTTACCAAGGGACAATTTTCCCAGGAATACACAGATGATTCAACCTCAGAAAAATCTATAAATTCACTCTCATGTTGGTTGACTAAAGGAAAACAGAGTTATCTCAATATACATGAAAAAAACCATGAGAATTCTTAGAAAGCTAGAACTAGAGAGGAACTTCATAACCTAATAAAAACTACATATTAAAAATTCTACAACAAATGTGGTATTTAATGGAATCTGAGGCACTTCTTCTAAAATCAGGAGCAAGATACATACTATAAGTATAAATGATACTTAACAGCACAGTACTTACAATTCTAGCCAATACAAAAGGAATGAAAATAATAATTGTTATGGAGGAGAATATAATTATTTGCTGACGATATGATCAGTTACATTTAAAATCCGAGAAAATTAATAGGCAAATGAGTCACACCCATAAGAAAGTTCAGCAAGATTTCCTAATATAAGATTTACATATAAAAGTAAATAAATTTTTTCTAAACCAGCAGTAATCAATTAGAAAATATCATAAAAAATAAGATACCATTACAGTAGCAACACATTATAAAATATATAGGAATTAATTTAACAAAATGCACAAGAGCTTTGTAAAGAAAAATATATAAGACTCTAGTAAAGGACAAGAAAGGAAATCTAAATAAAGGTAGAAACCATATTCATGAATGGGTCATTAAAAATGCCTTTTTTCCTTGTAAAAATGTCACCTTTTCCAAGTTTGAGATATATTAAATGCATTTCCAATAATAATTATGATAGGAAACATGAGGTAAATTAGTATATTGGTTTAAATATACATATAGAAAAATAAAGACCTTAAAATAACTAATAAAAATGTAAAATTTTAAACATTTTTTCAAAGAGGAAAGAGGATGAGTAACCCTCCAGATATTGACATACTGCAAAGCATCAATTAGTAAAACATGTTGATATACATTTGTATAAGAAAAAAAATGGGCATTTGGTAAAAGATTGACACCTCAGAAACAGACCCATAAATTCAGGTGAACTTGGTAAAAAAAATTGATGGATTTGAGTACATTAAATATAACTATTTTGGTTAACAAAGGACAACCAACATAAGTAGAAATAATAGTCCAGGAAGTGATACTTGTATCATCAATAATAAAAAATGTATTGAGTTATTTAAGGAAATATCACTAATTAATTTTAAGAAAACAAAAGTGGACAAAGGATGTGATCAAGCTGTTCAAGAAGAGGAATTTGAATGAACAAGAAGTCATTGAAGAGATTGTCAGCATTGTTTTCAGCCAGGGAGAATAGCATTAAAATAGCCATGCAATCCCTCTTTTTTCTTTCTCCGTCATCACTGCTATGACTTGGATACTTGGCCTTCATTATTTTTTCTTTTTTTAACATTTTTATTGGAGTATAATTGCTTTATAATGGTGTGTTAGTTTCTGCTTTATAACAAACTGAATCAGTTATTCATATACATATACCCCCATATCTCTTTCCTCCCACCCTTCTTAGCTGGTCACAAAGCACCGAGCTGATCTTCCTGTGCTATGCGACTGCTTCCCACTAGCTATGTATTTTATATTTGGTAGTGTATATATGTCCATATATACACTACCACTCTCTCACTTTCTCCCAGCTTACCTTTTCCCCTCCCTGTGTCCTCAAGTCCATTCTTTAGTAGGTCTGCATGTTTATTCCTGTCTTGCCCCTAGGTTCTTCATGATCTTTTTTTAAAATTTTTTTAGATTCCATATATATGTGTTAGCATGTGGTATTTGTTTTTCTCTTTCTGACCTACTTCACTCTGTATGACAGACTCTAGGTCCATCCACCTCACTACAAATAACTCAATTTCCTTTCTTTTTATGGCTGAGTAATGTTCCATTGTATATATGTACCACTTCTTTATCCATTCATCTGTCGACGGACACTTAGGTTGCTTCCATGTCCTGGCTATTGTAAATAGAGCTGCAGTGAACATTGTGGTACATGACTCTTTTTGAATTATGGTTTTCTCAGGATATATGCCCACTAGTGGGATTGCTGGGTCATATGGTAGTTCTATTTTTAGTTTTTTAAGGAACGTCCCTACTGTTCTCCGTAGTGGCTGTATCAATTTACATTCCCACGAACAGTGTATGAGGGTTACCTTTTCTCCACACCCTCTCCAGCATTTATTGTTTCTAGATTTTTTGATGATGGCCATTTTGACCGGTGTGAGATGATACCACATTGTAGTGGTTTTTTTTGTTTGTTTGTCTTTTGCGGTACGTGGGCCTCTCACTGTTGTGGCCTCTCCCATTGTGGAGCACAGGCTCCGGACGCACAGGCTCAGCGGCCGTGGCTCACGGGCCTAGCCACTCCGCGGCATGTGGGATCTTCCCGGACCGGGGCACGAACCCGTGTCCCCTGTATTGGCAGGCGGACTCTCAACCACTGCACCACCAGGGAAGCCCCGCATTGTAGTTTTGATTTGGCATTTCTCTAATGATGAATGATGTTTAGCATTCTTTCATGTGTTTGTTGGCAATCTGTATATCTTCTTTGGAGAAATGTCTATTTAGGTCTTCTGCCCATTTTTGGATTAGGTTGTCTTTTTGACATTGAGCTGCATGAGCTGCTTGCAAATTTTGGAGATTAATCCTTTGTCAGTTGCTTAATTAAAAAATATTTTCTCCCATTCTGAGGGTTGTCTTTTGGTCTTGTTTATGGTTTCCTTTGCTGTGCAAAAGCTTTTAAGTTTCATTAGGTCCCCTTTGTTTATTTTTGTTTTTATTTCCATTTCTCTACGAGGTGGGTCAAAAAGGTCTTGCTGTGATTTATGTCATACAGTGGTCTGCCTATGTTTTCCTCTCAGAGTTTGATAGTGACTGGCATTACATTTAGGTCGTTAATCAATTTTGAGTTTTTGTGTGTGGTGTTAGGGAGTGTTCTAATTTCATTCTTTTACATGTAGCTGTCCAGTTTTCCCAGCACCACTTATTGAAGAGGCTGTCTTTTCTCCATTGTTTATTCTTGCCTCCTTTATCAAAGATAAGGTGACCATATGTGCATGGGTTTATCTCTGGGCTTTCTATCCTGTTCCATTGATCTATCTTTCTGTTTTTGTGCCAGTACCATACTGTCTTGATTACTATAGCTTTGTAGTATAGTCTGAAGTACAGGAGCCTGATTCCTCCAGCTCCATTTTTCATTGTCAAGATGGCTTTGGCTATTCGAGGTCTTTTGTGTTTCCATACAAATTGTGAAATATTTTGTTCTAGTTCTGTGAAAAATGCCAGTGGTAGTTTGATGGGGATTGCATTGAATCTGTAGATTGCTTTGGGTAGTAGAGTCATTTTCACAATGTTGATTCTTCCAATCCAAGAACATGGTATATCTCTCCATCTATTTGTATCATCTTTAATTTCTTTCATCAGTGTCTTATAATTTTCTGCATACAGGTCTTTTGTCTCCTTAGGTAGGTTTATTCCTAGGTATTTTATTCTTTTTGTTGCAGTGGTAAATGGGAGTATTTTCTTAATTTCACTTTCAGATTTTTCATCATTAGTGTATAGGAATGCAAGAGATTTCTGTGCATTAACTTTGTATCCTGCTACTTTACTAAATTCATTGATTTGCACTAGTAGTTTCCTGGTAGCATCTTTAGGATTCCCTATGTATAGTATCATGTCATCTGCAGACAGTGACAGCTTTACTTCTTCTTCTCCGATTTGGATTCCTTTTATTTCTTTTTCTTCTCAGATTGCTGTGGCTAAAACTTCCAAAACTATGTTGAATAAGAGTGGTGAGAGTGGGCAACTTTGTCTTGTTCTTGATCTTAGTGGAAATGGTTTCAGTTTTTCACCATTGAGGATGATGTTGGCTGTGGATTTGTCATATATGGCCTTTATTATGTTGAGCTAAGTTCCCTCTATGCCTACTTTCTGCAGGGTTTTTATCATAAATGGGTGTTGACTTTTGTCAAAAGCTTTCTCTGTGTCTATTGAGATGATCATATGGTTTTTATCCTTCAATTTTTTAATATGGTGTATCACATTGATTTGCATGTATTGAAGAATCCTTGCATTCCTGGGATAAACCCCACTTGATCACGGTGTATGATCCTTTTAATGTGCTGTTGGATTCTGTTTGCTAGTATTTTGTTGAGGATTTTTGCATCTATGTTCATCAGTGATATTGGTCTGTAGTTTTTTTGTGTGACATCTTTGTCTGGTTTTGGTATCAGGGTGATGGTGGTCTCGTAGAATGAGTTTGGAAGTGTTCCTCCCTCTACTATATTTTGGAATAGGTGTTAGGTCTTCTCTAAATGTTTGGTAGAATTCGCCTGTGAAGCCATCTGGTCCTGGGCGTTTGTTTGTTGGGAGATTTTTAATCAGAATATCAATTTCAGTGCTTGTGATTGGCGTGTTCATATTTTCTGTTTCTTCCTGGTTCAGTCTCGGAATGTTGTGCATTTCTAAGAGTGTGTCCATTTCTTCCAGGTTGTCCATTTTATTGGTATATAGTTGCTTGTAGTAATCTCTCATGATCCTTTGTATTTCTGCAGTGTCAGTTGTTACTTCTCCTTTTTCATTTCTAATTCTATTGATTTGAGTCTTCTCCCTTTTTTTCTTGATGAGTCTGGTTAATGGTTTATCACTCTTGTTTATCTTCTCAAAGAACCAGCTTTCAGTTTTATTGATCTTTGTTATCGTTTCCTTCATTTCTTTTTCATTTATTTCTGATCTGATCTTTATGATTTCCTTCCTTCTGCTAACTGGGTTATTTTTGTTTTTCTTTCTCTAATTGCTTTAGGTATAAGGTTAAGTTGTTTATTTGAGATGTTTCTTGTTTCTAAGGTAGGATTGTATTGCTATAAACTTCCCTCTTAGAACTGCTTTTGCTGCATCCCATAGGTTTTGGGTTGTCGTGTTTTCGTTGTCATTTGTTTCTAGATATTTTTTGATTTCCTCTTTGATTTCTTCAGCGATATCTTGGTTATTAAGTAGTGTATTGTTTAGCCTCCATGTGTTTGTATGTTTTAGAGATTTTTTCCTGTAATTGATATAACGTCTCATAGCGTTGTGGTTGGAAAAGATACTTGATACGATTTCAGTTTTCTTAAATTTACCAAGGCTTGATTTGTGACCCAAGATATGATCTATCCTGGAGAATGTTCCATGAGCACTTGCGAAGAAAGTGTATTCTGTTGTTTTTGGATGGAATGTCCTATAAATATCAATTAAGTCCATCTTGTTTAATGTATCATTTAAAGCTTCTGTTTCCTTATTTATTTTCATTTTGTTTATCTGTCCATTGGTGAAAGTGGGGTGTTAAAGTCCCCTACTATGATTGTGTTACTCTTGATTTCCCCTTTTATGGCTGTTAGTATTTGCCTTGTGTATTGAGGTGCTCTTATGTTGGGTGCATAAATATTTACAATTGTTATATCTTCTTCTTGGATTGATCCCTTGATCATTATGTAGTGTCCTTCTATGTCTCTTGTAATAGTCTTTGTTTAAAAGTCTATTTTGTCTGATGTGAGAATTGGTACTCCAGCTTTCTTTTGATTTCCATTTGCATGGAATATCTTTTACATCCCCTCACTTTCAGTCTGTATGTGTCCCTAGGTCTGAAGTGGGTCTCTTGTAGACAGCATATATATGGGTCTGGTTTTGTATCTATTCAGCCAGTCTAGGTCTTTTGGTTTGAGCATTTAGTCCATTTACATATAAGGTAATTATCAATATGTATGTTGCTATTTCCACTTTCTTAATTGTTTTGGGTTTGGTATTGTAGGTCTTTTCCTTGTCTTGTGTTTCCTGCCTAGAGAAGTTCCTTTAGCATTTGTTGTAAAGCTGGTTTGGAGGTGCTGAATTCTCTTAGCTTTTGCTTGTCTGTAAAGGTTTTAATTTCTCTGTCAAATCTGAATGAGATCCTTGCTGGGTAGGGTAATCTTGGTTGTAGGTTTTTCCCTTTCACCACTTTAAATATGTCCTGCCATTCCCTTCTGGCTTGCAAAGTTTCTGCTGAAAGATCAGCTGTTAACCTTATGGGGATTCCCTTGTATGTTATTTGTTGTTCTTCACTTGCTGCTTTTAATATTTTTTTCTTTGTATTTAATTTTTGATAGTTTGATTAATATGTGTCTTGGCGTGTTTCTCCTTGTATGGGACTCTGTGCTTCCTGGACATGATTAACTATTTCCTTTCCCATATTAGGGAAGTTTTCAACTATAATCTCTTCAAATATTTTCTCAGTCCAGTTCTTTTTCTCTTCTTCTTCTGGAACTCCTATAATTCGAATGTTGGTGCATTTAATATTGTCCCAGAGGTCTCTGAGACTGTCCTCAGTTCTTTTCATTCTATTTCTTTATTGTGCTCTGCAGTAGTCATTTCCACTATTTTATCTTCCAGGTCACTTATCCGTTCTTCTGCCTCAGTTATTCTGCTATTGATCCCTTCTAGAGAATTTTAAATTTCATTTATTGTGTTTTCATCATTGTTTGTTTGCTCTTTAGTTCTTGTAGGTCTTTGTTAAACGTTTCTTGTATTTTCTCCATTCTATTTGCAAGATTTTGGATCATCTTTACTATCATTCTGAATTCTTTTCCAGGTAGACTGCCTATTTCCTCTTCATTTGTTAGGTCTCGTGGGTTTTTACCTTGCTTCTTCGTCTGCTGTGTGTTTCTTTGCCTTCTCATTTTGCTTAACTTACTGTGTTTGGGGTCTCCTTTTCGCTGGCTGCAGGTTCGAACTTCCCGTTGTTTTTTGTGTCTGCCGCCGGTGGCTAAGTTTGGTTCAGTGGGTTGTGTAGGCTTCCTGGTGTAGGGGACTAGTGCCTGTGTTCTGGTGGATGAGGCTGGATCTTGTCTTTCTGGTGGGCAGGTCCACGTCTGGTGGTGTGTTTTGGTGGGTCTGTGACCTTTTAATGATTTTAGGCAGCCTCTCTGCTAACGGGTGGGGCTGTGTTCCTGTCTTGCTAGTTGTTTTGGCATAGGGTGTCCTGCACTGTAGCTTGCTGGTCGTTGAGTGGAGCTGGGTCTTGTTGTTGAGATGGAGATCTCTGGGAGATTTTTGCCGTTTGATATTACGTGGAGCTGGAGGTCTGTGGTGGACTAATGTCCCGAACTTCGCTCTCCCACGTCAGAGGCACAGCCCTGACGCCTGGCGGAGCACTAACAGCCTGTCATCCACACGGCTCAGAATAAAAGGGAGAAAAAAAGAAAGAAAGGAAAAGATAAAATAAAATAAAAGTTATTAAAATAAAAAACAAAAAATAATTAAGGAAAAAATTTTAAAGTAATTAAAGAAGAAAGAAAGAGAACAACCAAACCAAAAATGAAATTCACCAATGATTACAAGCACTGAAAACTATACTAAAAAAATCAAAAACAAACCAAAAAAATGGACAGACAGAACCCTAGGACAAATGGTAAAAGCAAAGCTATACAGATAAAATCACACAGAGAAGCATACGCATACACACTCAGAAAAAGAGGAAAAAGTCAAAATATATATATATCGTTGCTACCAAAGTCCACCTCCTCAATTTGGGATGGTTTGTATTCTATTCAGGTATTCCACAGATGTAGGGTTAACTGCATCAGATACATCATGTTAACTGTGGAGATTTAATCCGCTGCTCCTGGGGCTGCTGGGAGAGATTTCCCTTTCTCTTCTTTGTTCGCACAGCTCCCAGGATTCAGCTTTGGATTCGGCCCCGCCTCTGCGTGTAGGTCGCCTGAGGACGTCTGTTCTTCGCTCAGACAGGACGGCGTTAAAGGAGCAGCTGATTCGGGGGCTCTGGCTCACTCAGGCCTGGGGGAGGGAGGAGTACGGATGCGGGGCGAGCCTGCGGCGGCAGAGGCCGGCGTGACTTTGCACCAGCCTGAGGCGCGCCGTGTGTTCTCCCAGGGGAGTGTTCCCTGGATCCCGGGACCCTGGCAGTGGCGGGCTGCACAGGCTCCCGGAGGAGTGGTGTGAAGAGTGACCTGTGCTCGCACAGAGGCTTCTTGGTGGCGGCAGCAGCAGCCTTAGCGTCCCATACCCATCTCTGGGGTCCGCGCTGTTAGCCGCGGCTTGCGCCCATCTCTGGAGCTCCTTTAAGCGGCGCTCTTAATCCCCTCTCCTCGCGCACCAGTTAACAAAGAGGGAAGACAAAGTCTCTTGCCTCTTCTGCAGGTCCAGACCTTTTCCTGGACTCCCTCCCGGCCAGCCGTGGTGCACTAACCCCTTCAGGCTGTGTTCACGCCGCCAACCCCAGTCCTCTCCCTGCGCTCCGACCAAAGCCCAAGCCTCAGCTCCCAGCCCCGCCCGCCCCGGCGGGTGAGCAGACAAGCCCCTCGGGCTGGTGAGTGCCGGTCGGCACCGATCCTCTGTGCGGGAATCTCTCCGCTTTGTCCCCCGCACCCCTGTGGCTGCACTCTCCTCCGTGGCTCCGAAGCTTCCCCTCCGCCACCCGCAGTCTCTGCCCGTGAAGGGGCTTCCTAGTGTGTGGAAACCTTTCCTCCTTCACAGCTCCCTCCCACTGGTGCAGGTCCTGTCCCTTTTCTTTTGTCTCTGTTTTTCCTTTTTTCTTTTGCCCTACCCAGGTACGTGGGGAGCTTCTTGCCCTTTGGGAAGTCTGAGGTCTGCTGCCAGCGTTCAGTAGGTGTTCTGTAGGAGTTGTTCCACGTGTAGATGTATTTCTGATGTATCTGTGGGGAGGAAGGTGATCTCCATGTCTTACTCTTCCGCCATCTTGAAGCTCCTCTCCTTGGCCTTCATTTTATATCTTCACATTAGCTTCTCAGAATCCAGATATCTTTTGTCAAGAAACAAAAGCAAAATTGCCCTATTTCTCAAGGGATTTGTATAAAAATTACTAATCAGAGCAGGTATGATACCAACACTAGCCATGGAGAATAAGGAAGCTGGGTTTACATGAGGACAGCAGCCCACATGTTTATCTTCATTGATTCCACATTCTTACTAGACAGCTCTGAGCCAAGGACCTTTCATGGTAACTAGTTGCAACTTGGTGGAAAACATAACTTGTTGTTTTTTCCCCTGTTTTTTTGAAGTTTAGTAATAAATACATTTGATAACTTTTGAACTATTTTTATCCCTTAGTTTGTGAAATAACATATTTACCAAATGTGAGTTTGAGGCTACACCCCAACCTCACTCAGATGGTTTAATACATTGAATATCACACCTGACATTTACAAGATGCTAAACAAACTATTAAATGAAACAAGCAAGCAAAAACAAAAATCAACCAAGAATAAATGAGAAGCCCATTTTATAATCATCAAATTGGCAAAAATTAGAATGCCAGATGATATAAGGTCCTGGTGAGGTTGTGGAGAAATAGGAACCCTCCTGCACTGTGAGTGGAGGTATAATTAGTGCAGTTTTTATGGAGAACAACTTAATATTAGTGAAATTGCATCATGTTAATAGTCTGTGTCTGTGCAGTTTCACCTCTGAGAATATATCCCACACTTACTCTTCTGGAGAGACAGGAAAGATAAATTCTCAGAAGTTTACTGCAGCACAGTTTGAACCAGCAAAGAGCTGGAAATAACAGGAGTGCCCAATAGTAGAGAAATAGGTAGGAAAATGTGCCACATGCAAATAATGGAATACCATGCAGGGGGTTAGAAGTAATGAGCTAGAATTAAGTATGTCTACATTAATAACTCTCCAAATATAATGATGAGTGAAAACAGTAAGAAAAAGAGATGTAGCATAATGCCAGGTATCTTAATTAAACGCATGAGTGAGTACCTGAATAGAATAAGAAAAGAAGAACCTTGCATGACTGATAATGTAATTGTGCCGGAAGGTGATTATAGCCAAGTTAGCATTTTGCGTCACTCCCTGAGGCTTAGTTTTTCCCTTTATCCCCTGAAATGAGTGGGAATGGGAAAGGATATAATTGTTATAGCTAATTAATATCAAATAATGATTGATCCTTCCCTTATTACCGAGTCTTCTCATTTGAGGTCTATGGTATCACCAATTCATATCAGAAATTATTGTCACCATTGTTTACAAATTTCTAAGATTACTTTTACCATCTTTGATGATTTCTCATAATAATGACTTCGAAATGTGGGGATGAGGGCAATATTTTCAACCTCCTTGCAGTCACATAATTCGTTCGTTAGTGAAGCAGTACTGTCGAACCTTGTCCCTGATTTTCCTATCCATTCACCTTCTGCTGCATTTTCAGTGACTTCGGCACTTAAGTTGTAATATACTAACCATACTTCCCATCCTTGACTATTTCCACCTTTTTGCTTAACTAGTAGTGAGGAGCTGATTTAAACTTCATTACTATCACCAACACTCCTCTAAGATAACATCTACTAAACCTTTTAACTAGTTGCACCCTTGTGTAGTGTGACTGCCTACTTACTGAAATTTCACCCATTATACTAGCCTACTTTCTGACCAGACACCTCCCAACCTTTCCCAATACCAATGCCTGGCTAAACTTCAAGTGGGTTCCTACAGGTGCTTAATAATAGTTTGCTCATTTGCTGATGAAATCTCCACAGTTTCCCTGTCCACCAACCTTCTTCTATTCTTCTTAAGCTTACCTCTGCTCACTTTATTCTGAAACATATTTCTTATTGATTATTGCCACTGTTGCTCTGATTCCACCATCCCCACTATATAATAGCTTAGAAAAGTTCCTGGAATACAGTAAATGCTCAGTAAATGTGTCCTGCTGTTCTTACTACCACCACTCCTACCATCTACTGCTATTCAGTCTCCTAGGGTCACCATATGTCAAACGATTATTATACATTAAGGCTAGTGCCAAGGATTTTACGTATGTTATCTCACTTGATTTAATACATTTTTACTGAGAACACTGAAACCGTTCAAGAAAAATCTTTAGGCTGTTCAAAATTGATCTCCTCAAAATTTGAGCCCTCCTCTTATTCTTTTTATCTCAGAATAAGAGGTGTGTTCCTCCTCTCCAGGGCCAACAGTTCAATGTGTATTTCATTCTCAGTCCTTGTCTCTCACTCCCAAGACCATGTGTTCTCGTTTTCTGACTCTAGATTCTTTAGTCTCTCTCCTTCCACTGGCTCCTTTCTCAGACTTCAAATATGCTCAGGTCTGCCTAACTCGTCTTGAAAATCCCCAAGTTTGAACTGATTTCTGTATAAGATTCTATTATATCTTTCTCCTTCAGTTTTCACTATCTTAACACCTCTTCTTGCCTGAATTCTATGTTCCTAGAACCCACCTCTATTATTTCTGAACTAATCATAGTTGGTAATGATTTCCTAGTTACCAAATCCTCTTCTAAATTTTTAGTCTCATAGATTTTTCTAGTGCATTTGCCCCTTTGACTACCGTATCCTTAAAACTCTTCTTTCATTTGTATTACAGGACAGATTCTTGATTCTTGCATACCTTTCTGTGCACATTTCCTGGCTCTCCTTGCCTCTTAAAGGCCAGATGGTGAGCATCATATGAGGGTACCACCTGAGGGATGTTGGAAACAGAGCATGCACAGAAGGTCAGGGTTGAGGCAGCAGCAGAGTCATTATTCACATTGTTGCAGAGAAACCAAGAGGACACAAGAAGGTAGAGAAAGCCAGAAGGTTCATATTCCTGGCACCAATTGAGAGCTGAGATAGCTGCAGTTGTAGGTGAAATATTATGAATGTCTGGGCATAGTTTGTCAAAGGGTTTACAAAAACTGATGGAGCTGGAGGAAGGAAGGGCAGAAGGTGTGCAGGGAGCAGTTGGTTGCAGGTGTGCAGGGTGACAGGGAAGTAGGTTGGTTGGTGGGCAGAAGAACAGATGGAAAGCAAAAAAAAAAAAAGGGATAAAGAGAAGAAGTTTTGGCACCATTTACTTACCTCCTCCTAGTGAAGTTAATCTTGGCTTGACCTTGCTCAGAGGCCTGGGGGTAATTATAGCACGAAGCAGCAGACTGGGTGATCGTGAGAGCAAGGTGAAGACCTGGGTTGGTCTGATTATTGGCAGTGGAAAGAGTAGAACCTGGCAGAGGTACAGATACAATAAGCAAGGCACTTGGACCATCATCATCCTTCCTCTTTAGTAAACATCAGCCGTCCACACATTTTATAGCTTTTTATTGTAGAAAGTTTCACATATACTTAAAAATAGAATAATACAATAAGGCTTCATGGATTTATTATCCAGTTCAGCAGTTATCAGCATTTTGCCAATCCTGTTTAATCTGTCTTTGCCCCACACCCTTTGGATATTTGCTTTTGCTGCAGTGTTTTAAAGCAAATCCAGAGCATCCTGTTATTTCACACACAGATCATTGAGTGCACTCATTTGTTTTGTATCTAAGCACCTGCACACACTGGTGCATTTTCTGCCCTGGAACAATTATTCATGTAGCTCTTCAGTTATGATATTTGAGTACCAGATGAGTCTTAAGAAGGAGTAGTAGCCTAAAAGCCCAGTGGGTTCTGCAAATGGATGTCATAAGGACTCTGGAACTAGTATCTTCTGTCTCCTTTAAATTTTGTGGCTTTAAGAGGCCCCACTAAGGACTAGACCTTATTCCATAAATTAAAGCAGGTTATTCCTTTCTTAAGCAGTCTTTAAAGTTGAAATTTGTATTTTGGGTAAAAAGGATTTTGTTATTTGAAAGTCTCTGAGCTAGTCTGATAAGCAACATTAGAATTATCATTATAATCAACCTGAGTTATAGAGTAGCTAACTCTGGGAGATAAATAAGTACTAGAGATAAATGAGCCAAACTATCAGGAGAGATATGAAGGAATATAAAGCATAATTAACAACACAGTACTGCATGCAGTGCCTCCAATAAGCAGTACAAAAATAGGTGTGCTCAATAATTATAGTGAACTAACTATAAGTCAGCAATCAGAACATACAATTTAATAAAGGATTTTTTTCCTAACATGTGAATTTACTTACCTTAGAGATCCCTTCAAAAAAATCACATTTCATGCTATGTTTGAATCATCTTCGTTTAGAAGAATAAATCATATAAGCCCAGGGCCATGTGGACAATCTGGGACGAGTGAGCTGAGCACTCAACAGGCCTAAGGTAGTTAGAGAAGGGTAGTGTTGAGCTCAAAGGTGAGCTTGATCTTACTTGGTCAAGAGCCAATTTAAATTTTTTTTTTTTTTTTTTTTTTTTGCGGTACGCGGGCCTCTCACTGCTGTGGCCTCTCCCCTTGCGGAGCACAGGCTCCGGACGCGCAGGCCCAGCGGCCATGGCCCACGGGCCCAGCCGCTCCGCGGCACGTGGGATCCTCCCGGACCGGGACACGAACCCGTGTCCCCTGCATCGGCAGGCGGACTCCCAACCACTGCGCCACCAGGGAAGCCCAAGAGCCAATTTAAAGGCCAGGAGGGATTTGTACAGGGTACTAGTGGAAGGTAAGTTCAGAAAAGGATGTGGACCTGAGGAGGTAGATGTCATAAACTGTGTTTTGTGGAACATTAGTGCCAAGCAGATGTTCTTAAGTTTTCATTGAAAAAAGTGTTTTTCTCAAGTGCATTTTGAAATGCAAATTTAAAAAAAGTTTCCAGTCTTGATCACATATTCAGGCTGTTAGCTAATGTTCATGTAAATGGAGAAGAGATGACAATAGGTAGCATTTCTTTCTTTCCTTATTTTAAATGAAGTGTCTATTATCCAAAGAGCGTGTGTTTCTCAACACATGGTTTGGGAAACACCAAGGTAAGGAATTGATCTTATCTTAAAGGATATGAAAAGTTTTTCAGCAGGAGACGAAGTGACATGTCACCAGGATTAATCTGGTGTGGTTTTAAGATGGAATGAAAAGGGAGAAAATGGAGACAAAGAGAACACTGTAGTAATAGTTGAAAGGTGAAGTCATGAGGGCCTGGATTTGAGCAGTGGGTGTGTGAATAAAAGAGAAAGTTCACATACGGGAGAACCTTCAGGTTCAATAGATAACAATGAGAAAGGTGAGGGTAAGGGATAAGTCAAGTGTTATTCAGAGTTTTTGAGTGTAGGCAAAATTTGTGGCCGTTGACAGAAATGGAGGCATACGCAGAGAGAGAGCTAGTGAGCTGGAAAGGATGCTGAGGTCAGAACGGGACTCACTGAGCTGCATGTGGCCGTTCAGGTGATGATGCACAACAGCTGCTGATGTGGGTGTAAAGTTCAGGAGAGGGAGGGCAGGGCAGGACATGGAAGCTTGGAAATTTTTGTGGCTGGATTTTGAGCGGCGGAAGGCTGGTAGTAAGAGTCCATGCAGATTTTATAGGCAGTGTGGTACCCCAGAAAGAATAGACTGTGTCTGAAGTTAGAAAATCTGGTTTCTAGTTCTATCTCTGGCACTTTGCAACTTTGGACAAATTATTTATCTTTCCTGAACCTCGATAGATAGATAGATAGATAGATGATAGATAGGTGATAGATAGATATACAATAAAAACGTCTGTCTCGAAGGATTGTTGTGAAGGTTGACTTAGATAATGTTTGTACAGTATAAACTGTAAAGGGCGGTACCAATATTAGTTACTGCTATGAGTGTTAGAGTTAGCAAACTAAAATGTAAACTCCAGATTCAGAGATCAGTCCCAGAATAAGTGGGCAGTGAGTAAAGACCATTATAGTTCATGTCTACACAAGTGCCAGGGGCTTCCCTGGTGGCGCAGTGGTTAAGAATCCGCCTGCCACTCCCTGACTTCAGACTATTCTACAAAGTTACAGTAATCAAGACAGTATGGTACTGGCACAAAAACAGAAAGATAGATCAATGGAACAGGATAGAAAGCCCAGAGATAAACCCACGCACATATGGTCACCTTATCTTTGATAAAGGAGGCAGGAATGTACAGTGGAGAAAGGACAGCCTCTTCAATAAGTGGTGCTGGGAAAACTGGACACGTACATGTAAAAGTATGAGATTAGATCACTCCCTAACACCATACACAAAAGTAAGCTCAAAATGGATTAAAGACCTAAATGTAAGGCCAGAAACTATCAAACTCTTAGAGGAAAACATAGGCAGAACACTCTATGACATAAATCACAGCAAGATCCTTTTTGACCCACCTCCTAGAGAAATGGAAATAAAAACAAAAATAAACAAATGAGACCTGATGAAACTTCAGAGCTTTTGCACAGCAAAGGAAACCATAAACAAGACCAAAAGACAACCCTCAGAATGGGAGAAAATATTTGCAAATGAAGCAACTGACAAAGGATTAATCTCCAAAATTTACAAGCAGCTCATGCAACTCAATAGCAAAAAAACAAACAACCCAATCCAAAAATGGGCAGAAGACCTAAATAGACATTTCTCCAAAGAAGATATACAGATTGCCAACAAACACATGAAAGGATGCTCAACATCATTAATCATTAGAGAAATGCAAATCAAAACTACAATGAGATATAATCTCACACCAGTCAGAATGGCCATCATCAAAAAATCTAGAAACAGTAAATGCTGGAGAGGGTGTGGAGAAAAGGGAACACTCTTGCACTGCTGGTGGGAATGTGAATTGGTACAGCCACTATGGAGAACAGTACAGAGGTTCCTTAAAAAACTACAAGTAGAACTACCATATGACCCAGCAATCCCACTTCTGGGCACATACCCTGAGAAAACCATAATTCAAAAAGAGTCATGTACCAAAATGTTCATTGCAGCTCTATTTACAATAGCCCGGAGGAAAACAACCTAAGTGTCCATCATCGGATGAATGGATAAAGAAGATGTGGCACATATATACAATGGAATATTACTCGGCCATAAAAAGAAACGAAATTGAGCTATTTGTAATGAGGTGGATAGACCTAGAGTCTGTCATACAGAGTGAAGTAAGTCAGAAAGAGAAAGACAAATACCGTATGCTAACACATATATATGGAATTTAAGAAAAAAAAATGTCATGAAGAACCTAGGGGTAAGACAGGAATAAAGACACAGACCTACTAGAGAATGGACTTGAGGATATGGGGAGGGGGAAGGGTAAGGTGTGACAAAGCTAGAGAGAGGCATGGACATATATACACTACCAAACGTACGGTAGATAGCTAGTGGGAAGCAGCCGCATAGCACAGGGAGATCAGCTTGGTGCTTTATGACCGCCTGGAGGGGTGTGATAGGGAGGGTAGGAGGGAGGGAGACACAACAGGGAAGAGATATGGGAACATATGTATAACTGATTCAGTTTGTTATAAAGCAGAAACTAACACACCCCATTTTAAAGCAATTATACTCCAATAAAGATGTTAAAAAAAAAGAACCCGCCTGCCAATGCAGGGGACACGGGTTCGAGCCCTGGTCCGGGAAGATCCCACATGCCGCGGAGCAGCTAAGCCCATGCGCCACAACTACTAAAGCCCGCGTGCCTAGAGCCTGTGCTCTGCAATAGGAGAAGTCACCACAATGAGAATCCTGCACACCGCAATGAGGAGTAGTCCCCGCTCGCCGCAACTAGAGAAAGCCTGTGCGCAGCAACAAAGACCCAACACAGCCACACACACAAAAATGTGCCAGGATCTGAGGAACTGAACTGGTATGGGGGAGGTAACGTAGGGTAAGAGTGGGCAAATAGTTTGTAACAAGGAATTCTGTTAGCCATTATTAGAGATCTACGCATTGGGAATCTGGGGCAGGTGGGGGCCAGCCCCTGGGTGCACTATATGAGGGAAGAAATCTAAGCAGCAGGCCTGGGGTGGAAGATAAGGACACCCACTCCCTTGGAATGCCAAGAGCTCAGCATTAGCAAGAGCAAGGCTGGCAACAGTCAGAATTGGTCTCAGAGTTTGGAGCAGAGAATACTTATGGGGGTCCTTCGATAATAAAAATACAACAATAATAATTAACTCTCCAGCGCTTACTGTGTGCCAGGCTCTATTATAAGCTCTCCTCATACTTACTGAATCATTTGGTCCTTAGAGACCACCCTAGGCTTACCAGTCTTTTGCAGATGAGGAAACTGAAGCCCAAAGCAGTGAAGTGACTTGCCCAGGTTCACACTGCGGGTTAGTAGCAGGGTCAGGATTCGCAGGGAGCGGGCTGGCTTCAGAGTCTGCCTTCTACCTTGGGCCACAGTTCTAGTGTTAGGAGGGAGAGGAGGTTTCCTAGAGGGCGGATGATCCATTCAACAGCCCACATTCCCAGGGTCTGGAGCTTTTTACTGCTAATCCCTGTTGTTTACACCTCTGTACTCTCCATCGCCGCCATTGATTAGTGTATTCACAGCCACTGTATTAGTCCTGTGACAAAGGGTGGTGACTTTTCTTAGTCTACTGGATTCTCTATTATGGAGGCAGAGCAATGCGGGGTGGGCCCAGGGCTCTGAGAAGGCTGGGTTTGAGGCTGACCCCACTGTGTGTGGCTGTGTGCCCTTGGCTGTTACTTAAATTCTCCAAGCCCCAGTTTTTTCATCTGTTGCTTTAGACTAGTATTGTGTGTGAGGAGTCCATGTACAGGCTTTGGAATCACACACTTTGAATCCTGACCTGGCCTCTTATTAGCTGTGTGCTGTTGGGAAAATGATGGACTTTTATGTTTCTCTGTTTCCCCATGTATAATATTGGGATAATAGCAATCATACCTGTGCCAGAGAGCTGTTCTGAGGATTTAATAGAATATTAGCCCCGATACCTGAGGCTCAGTCAGTGTTCTCTATATGCCAATTTACAGGGTTATGGAGAGGGTGCAAAGTGCTCATTCTGTGCAGTGGTGAGTACAGTACATGGCACAGAGTGAGTCCTCACTAGACCTCATATGTTATCATCTCCTTGCTTATCCTAATGCTTTTACCACAGAACAACAGCAGTGCACGGCCCTCATTCTTTTCCTTGAGGACTGAACCTCTGCGTGTTCTCAGGGGATGTATCTCTTGAATGTAGACGGCCTGTAGGTAGGATTGAATCTAAAATTCAGTCTTGTTACTGATTCCAGAATACAGAGAGAGATTTTTGTCTTTGACTGCTGGCCGCAGGGCCACATCTTCCCAGCTCCTTTCTGTGGTCTCACCTGGAGCGCTCTCCTGCCCTTTGTCGCTCTCTGAAGGCTTTGCAGCAGGGCCCTTAGCCCTCCAGAAGAGCCCCCACAAGGCGTGGCTCTGTGGCTTCAGGAGTGATGGCTGGCAAGTCTGCCACCTCCACTTGCTTTTGGCTAGATGACCCCTTGTAAGCTTGCTTCATGAATCTTACCACATACCCTACCTCACCCTCAAGCTCCTGGCAGGAAAAAGCACTTCTGTTTTAGCTGGAGTTTTATTTTTATCAAAGTTAAAAAATAATTATGTAAGACTGAAAACAGTATTTCCCCTACTCTGCCCCTGTCTGCCTCTGACTTCTGCTCCTCAGTATCTTAGTCTATTATTGGTTGATATTTTTTTTCTTTTTTTTTTTAGTTTTACGTATTTCTTAACTTTCTATTGTGGAAGATGGGAATTTGGCTTTCTTACACTCCTCCCCAACACAAACACACACAAGACAAACACACATACTTCCTTTCCCCATAGAATAATTACATCATTATCTTGGTATAGGACAATATTCACTGTATCCATTATTGTAATTATGTTAAGAGTATTCATGATGAGCCGTAGATTACACTATTATCACCAATTGTTAAATTTCCTTTCTTGTAAAACTTTCATTTCCCCTGGAGTTAATAATTACCTCATTTTTGTTTGTTTGCTTAGCTTTCTGTGTAGCTATTAGTACTTCACCCCAGAGCACTGAGCCAATAGTGTAAAGCTCTGAGTACATTTAAACATATCAGCAATATGTCAGTTTCACCATTGTCATGGAGACATCCCCCCTGGAGTGGAAAACTACCGCTCCAGCCTGGCTGGTTGGTCTTTGCTCACTGTATGTACATCTGTCTTCTTCGCATTGATGGCCCTTTATGCACATCCTGGAGATTACCTTCACTTTCTCTGGGGTCCCTGTTTCCTGGATGCCCGATTTTTCTCTCTCTCATTTACTCCCTTATTTGTTGGAAAATATCCCCCTAGAAACTTCCTTAATAAAAGGAATATGAGAAAATAAAGTTGTTGTTGTCTTTAACATCTGTTAATGTCTATCTGTCCACACAATGGATTCATACTTCGGATGGGTATAAGATTTTGTGCTGAAAATCATTATTCCTCAGAATTGTGAAGGATCATTCTATTGTTTCTGGCCTCCAGTGTTGCTTTTGAGAAGTCCAATTCCATTCTGAATCTCAACCCTTTTCATATAACCTATTTCCGTCTTTCTCTCTGAAAACATTTTGTGTCCTCTGTTTGTCCAGAATAACCTGACATATCATGGCACTGTGCCTGTGGGTGGGTCATTTTAAAATTGAATCATGAGTACTTCAGTGGGTTCAGTCTTGAAACTCAAGGCTTTCGCTTCTAGGAATACTCATTTATTATGTGTTAGATAATATTCTTCACTTTCTTTGTTCTTTCTTTTTGGAACTTCTGTTCAGGACCCTCTGGACCACTCCTCTTTCTTTTTTTTCAGGTATGATTTTTCTCTAGTTTTTCCTGTATGTCTTTCTCTTTACTTACATAAGGGAGATTTTCTTGAATATCTTCCTAAACTCTCATTGAATTTTTCATTTCTACTGTCAAAGTTCTGATTTTAAAGAGCATTTTATTCTCTGTTGTTTCTTTTCCTTGTGTGATATGATGTTCAATTTGTTTTCACTTGATAGATGGAATATCTTTTGTAATTTCTCTGGGGAGATGCATTATATATATTTTGTAATAATTTTCTTTCTGCTGAGAATTTTTTGTGTGCATATTTTCTCTAATGTTAGAGGTTTTTAAAATGACTGGTGCTTCCTAGCTTTCTGTCATATTTATGAGTCAATAGAACTGTTTAGAAGCACAGTACGTACAGACAATTCTTGCTGATTGGTAGGCTTCAGCAATTGAGTGGTGCCTCCGCTACTTCGACAGGGGACCTCTCAATGTCACGATCATAAATTTCTTCTACTGACTTGTCAGTATACTCAGAAAGCAATTCACATATCTCTAGCTGGTAGGGTGTAAGTCTGGCTGCCAACATCTCGGGTGAAAGGGGTTTGAGGGTGAAATGGGGAAGAAGCCTCACTCAGTGTCTGTAAACTACCCCTGTTCTCGGATGTGTGTGGAGTCCCTGAGTACAGAGTTCCTGTAGTTCAAGCTCTTCATCTTCACCTGGGGCAGAGTAGGGGCAGCTCACTGACTGTATGGATCTCACTGCTTTTGTGCAGACTTTTTAACCAGACCTTATTTCTTCAGCTTTCAAATCCCGACTCTTCCCCAATTCCAGAGACTTTCTAGTAATCTGCAGCATAAATCTAGCCTTTAAGAGCTACTATATTTCCAGCTTGGTTTCTGTTTCCCTTGATCCGCTAAGTTGGTTACCCATCAATTTGTTTTGCAAAGACTAAAATTGTGTTGCTCTCATCACCGCTCCTGTTTTCTTGATCCCCTTGAAGATTTACACCTTTTGTAATTCCTTAATTGTCATTTTAGTGAGGTATGAGAGGAAGAAGAGGTAAATCTCATGCATAAGTGGAAGTTTCTTGAGAAGCACTTTCACCATCTTCTGCAGGGCATGTGTGGTTACCAAGCATGGAAGATAGTTTTGTTTTTGTTTTTTTTTCATTTATTTTCCTTCCTGACAGCAGCCAGATTTGGTTTTAGGATTTAACTCCTTCATAGTCAGATGAAACAATAACCACTGGTCCTGCTCTCTCCAGTCAGGGGCTGGGCATGTGTCCCATGCTGAGCCAGACTGATTCTTTCCCTTAAGATTTCAATCTTCAGAAGATGTAAGACAAGTCTGAAGATATTTGCCATTCCTCCATCCCATCCATGGCATCCTAACTAGATTTCTTCTTCTATTAGACAATTTCTGGTTTTCTTGCCTTCTAGATTTCAGAAATGACTGCTGACTTTAAAAACTGCACAATGTGAGAATTTCTAGTTAAGTTTTATTTGGGGCAAAATGAGTAATATAGCCTGGGAGACAGCATTTCAGATAGCTCTGAACAGCTGCTCCAGAGAGGTGGGGGGAAGGTCAGTATATATTTGTGATCTTGGTGAAGGGGGAGTACACGCAGTCAAGCACACATTTTTTGCAGAAGGTGTTTGCTGGTCGTGAGGAGCAGTCATCACCATGAAAGATTTTAGCGCTTTTCTAGATATGAGGAGATGCAAGAATTGGGATCATAAAATGGGCCCCTGAAAATATCTATCTGAAGACCTGTTCTGCCAGTTTTTCCCAGAGGCGCCTCACTTCTGCTCTCCACCCTGAACTCCTTTCAGGGGTGTTGAAAATCAGCAGCTGCAGCAGCACATGATTTAATCCTTGTAGAGGTAGGTGGCAAGTGCCCATTTGTAGTTGACACGACTTTTATTACTGTTGGTTTCAAATCTGATTCTATGGGCTTCCAGTCAATTTTATTAGCTTCTGATAATGTTTCAGTAATTTCACACTAGATTTTGTCATTACTCTAAGGCTGTGTAAAAGTTGCCATACTTTGATTTGGTGAGAGGCTGCTTCATTACCCAACCCTGCACGTTTCCAACTCACTAAATTTTCTCTAAATTCTTGCAAACTGACCAGTTCTTTCCTCAGTTCAGCTCTTTTAGGTAGCACCTCAATAATGTAGCTAGTAGCAGTCAGCTCATCTTTCAACATTCTTCTACAAAACATCTTTGCTTAATGTTATAATTTTGGTAAGGAATTTTTTTTTCCCCCCGGTACGCGGGCCTCTCACTGTTGTGGCCTCTCCCGCCACGGAGCACAGGCTCCGGACGCGCAGGCTCAGCGGCCATGGCTCACGGGCCCAGCCGCTCTGCAGCATGTGGGATCTTCCTGAACAGGGGCACAAACCCGTGTCCCCTGCACTGGCTGGCAGACTCTCAACCACTGCGCCACCAGGGAAGCCCAACGTTATAATTTTGTTAATGACAGTTTCTGTCTTACAAATTATCAGAGTCACAATTTATGCCAAATGTCTTGCCTCTATTTTTTCCAGCTTCCACCAACAGTCTCCTTATAGCCTAAAGCTAATGCCACATATTCCAGGTTTTTGTTATGGCAGTACCTCACATCTGTGTTTCAATTTGTGTTTCAGTCAGCTATTGCTATGTAACAAACAACCACAAATCTCAATGTTATATGACAAGATTATGCAGTCTTCATCAAGTTCCCTTTACATCCTTGTGAAAAATAAGTTGATCATTTATGTGTGAGTCTATATCTGAATTCTACGCTTTTACATTGATTTATGTGTCTGTCCTTCCACCAACACTACACTGTCTTGATTAATGCAGTTTTATAGTATGCCTTGATCTGAGGTAGTCCTCCAGATTTGTCTTTTTCAAAATTGTTTCAGCTCTTACAGTTCTTTTGATTTTTTTTCAATGTAAATTTTAGAACCAGCTTCTCAATTTGTACAAAAAATATCCCACTGTAACATTAGGATTGCATAGAATCTATAAAACAGTTGATGGGGAATTGACATCATAGCAACATCAAGACTTTCAACTCACGAACAAGGTAAATCTCCTATTTGTTTAGGTCTTTGATTTCTTTCACCACTTTTTTGGAGTTTTCAGTACAGAGATCATAAACACATTTTGCTAAAATTTTTGTGTTACAGTGCACCAAATTATTTTGTATTTTTTGGTGTTATTACAATGTTACTGTTTGCAATTTTCCAGTTTCCATGGGTAATATATAGAATATATACAGAAACATGATTGATTTTATACTATAAGTAAATTGAACTTATATTGGCCTAATATCCATTGACCTTGCTAAACTTATCTTTTAGCTCTATTAGCTTCCTTGTAAATTCTTTGGGATTTTCTCAGTATACAACCACGTCATCTGTGAAGAGAAACATTTTTATTTCTTCCATTGCAAACTGTATGTCTTCATGTCTTCAAGTCTCTTATTTATATCTACTTATTGCAATGAGTAGAACTTCCAGTATGATGTCAAATGAGAGTGGTGAGAGTGGACCTCCTAGCCTTGTTCCTGATCTTAGGGGTAAAACATTCGATCTTTCACCATTAACTATGATGTTAACAGGTCTTTTGTAGATGTTCTTCCTTAGTTTTAAGAATTTCCATTCTGTTATTAACTCCCTGAGAGGTTTTTTTTTGTGAATAGATGCTGAATTCTGTCAGATGATTTTCTGCATCTCTTGGAATGAGCATATGATTTTTTCCTTCTTTTGTGTACTGATGTGGTGAATTAATTCAGTTAACTTTGGAATGTTCAGCTATCCTTGCATGCTGAGACAAACCTCGCTTCATCATAATGTCTTTTTTTACATGTTGTTGGTTTGCAATTGCTAGTATTTTATTGAAGAGTTTTGGATCTTTTGTTGTGAGGGATATTTGGTCTGTAGTTTTCTAGTAATATCTGTTTTTAATATCAAGTAATGCCAGCCTCATAAAATGAGTTGGATAGCATTCCCTCCTTTTTATTTTCTGGAAAAAATTTGTGTAGAATTGGTATCATTTTTTGAAATGTTTGAGAAAACTTGATGGTACAGCAGTCTGGCCTGAAGAGCTCTTCTTGGAAGGTTTTTTAACCACATATTCTATTTCTAAAATACATATCAGATTATTGAATCTATATATTTCTTCATATCCATTTCATCTTTATAGTTATAAATGTCTGTAGGATCTGCAGTGATGTCCCCTCCTTTGTTCCTCTAATTGGTAATTTATATCTTTTCTCTTTTTTTATCTTTGTCGATATAGCTAGTCATTTAATAATTTTTAATTTTTTTCCAATGGAACCAGCTCTTTGGTTCATTGATTCTTTCAGTGTTTTTCCATTTTTTATCTGTTGCTATTTATATTATTTCCTGGGAATTCTGGAACAATTTCCATGAATCAACACTCTAGGTCACTGTGTTTAAAACTTAAAATAAATTGTGACTTATAAGAAATACTCTTTACATCATATCTTGATATGTGTACAAAAAGCCTACATACATATAATTACAACAAACTTTCTTGTATTACGTGTGATAAATTTCATTTTTCCCTAATTTAATTCCCTTCGGTTCCAACCTGGCTATATTCTCTTTTGTTAAGAAAAATTTGTTCACAACCTGCTAACTATATTCACTGACCGCTAATGGTTAGTGATCTACAATTTGAGAAACTTTGCTGAAGATTATTCTGTTAACAGGTCATATATACCACACTTTGTGAAACTGGTTACTATTTCTTGATCCATGTCATTGATAAAAATATAAAAACAAGATAAGATACATTATCTAGTCCAACAGCATATCCCTAGAAATCTATTGAGAGGTTGAAACAGAGCCATTAATGAATATATTGATACTTTGCATGTGGTGGTTTATATATCCATTTGACAAACACTGAACCCAGGTATCAATTTAGGTAATGTGAATACAGCAGTGAATAAAGCAGTCCTTTACCTATGATATTTCTATCTTAGTGGGTAAAGTAGTTAATAAACAGAATGTATAAATAAGTATGTCAAGTGATAATAAATGCAATGACGAAAAGTAAAGCAGGATAAATGAGAAAGACATGGGATGCCATGCTATTTTATTTGGCAGAATTAGTGACTATTTCTCTTAAAAGAGAAATGAAGAAATGAGAAATAGCTGGGGAATGAGTATTCTAAACAGGGGAAAGAGCAAGTGCAAAGGCCCTGAGGCAGGATCAAGGAGCTAGAGAGGAGAATATTGTGGGAGGAGAGTGGTAGAGATGGGAGCAGAGAGGTCGTAGAGTCCAGGCCATGGACTGCTTTACAGGCCTTGGCGATTACTGGATTTTACTCAGAGAAAGGGGAAGCTACTGAAGTGCTTTTGCAGCTGAGTTACATGATCTTATACACTTACATGCTAAAAGACTCAGACTGCTGTGGGGAGAGTAGAACACAGGGAAGTAAGATGGGGCAAAGGAAGGTATTGCAAAGGTCCAGGCAAAAGGGGGTGCTGACTTGCATTAGGAAGATAACAACAAAGATGGTGAGAAGTGATGAATTCTGCTTCTATCTAGTAGGTAAGGCTGACCGTACCTGCTGATAAATTGTATGGGGGTTCAAAAGAAGGGAAAAAGCCAACCCCCAGTCCCTATCATTCCATTTTATGTATTTTTATAACATTAGGTACCATTTATAATTACACTATGTATTTTTTATTTCTTGTTTATTGTCTTCCTTAACCCGTAGATTAGGTATTGCATGAGATTAGAAGCCTTGTCTATCTGTTCACAGCCATATTCGAGCACCTAGAAGAGTGCCTGGCACTAAAGATGCTTATTACATATTTGCTTGTATGAACGAGTGAAAGGAAGGGAATTTGACATCCATATTGAGTCCTAAATATATTTTGGCCTTTTCACCTCTAATTTCACTTATAGGAATCTATTTTGAGGAAATCTTCACAAATACAAAGACTTATCCCCATAGACACTCATCAGAGCAACTGCTGCTAATAGTGGAAAATCAAACACATCCTAATTGTTCAACAAGAAGAAAATCTGGGGCACTTCCCAAAGGTTTAAGGAAGACTTTGACCACTTTCAGGGCAGGACAGTGGATGGCAGGAAACAGCTGTCTCTGCCAGGGCTTTAGCACCAGAGCCCAGCAGACCCATGGACAGAGGACCATGCCAGCTGGATGGCAGGGTGATGTTAGTTCACTTCAAATCATGCATTCTAATCACAACGCTTAAAATCTCAAGGGTTTAATTCTAAAAGTTTTACAGCGGGCTTTGAGCCAGTTCCTGGGGCCTCACCATGGGCCTGTGTGGAGGGACTTAGGGGGAAGGAGAGCAGTAACTAAGGGAGAAGTGTACATATAGAAAAACACGAGGGAAAGTGAGTGCAGAGCTTCAGTTAAAACCCAGCTGGGCAATTTGCATCAGTGAGTCTAACTCTGAGAAGGAAAAGGTAGTCTTAGGAAATGCTGTGGGACTATGGGTTTGCTTGGCCCCTCAGAGGTAACACTTCCCATAGACATTGCCAGTATAGCTCATGGCAGGAACTCGGCATCTTCCTGTGGGAACTCATGCTGCTGTGCTCAAACTTGACACACTGGCATGTACCATTTTACTAATTACTGAAACCTACACTTATTCTGAGTGCTGAGTGCTGGGGAAAATGAATGAGATCTATAACCCCATTTTTTCCTCACCAAAGAAAGAATCCTCTTTAAAAAAAACTTGCACACAGCAGAGTTCTAGTATCCAATCTTCAGTATATTTATTCCCAAATCAAAGAATTTCTGAGCTGAAAGGTAATCTGAGTTATTTTGCTTCTTTATTTTACAAATAAGGAAAATGATGTCCAGAGAGTACCTCAAGGTAGTAGAGAAAAGAAGAGAATGCTTTGTTTTCTGACCCTTATTTCAGCTCTCTCTCCATGATTCTGTACTGTTTACTCATTTTTTAATGGATTTACTTATTCAACAAACATTTACTGAAAATTTATGTGCAATGCACTGGTTAGCCATTGGGGAAAGATAAAAAGGAAATGAATTATATTTTCCAGGGATGTGTACTCTGCGTGTACATGTTCTTGTACTCATTCTTTCTCTCTTCCCTCTGCCTAACTCGAAAACCAACTTTAGGTGCCCAAGACTTTGATCATTGGGAGCCAAATGCAGGACCTAATGCAAAGGGGAAAATGTAGTTACTATTTGGGCTTCCAGAGACTCTAAGATTTGGGTGGAATTCTTGGAGGAAGAGGCTGTGAAGTTGGCCTGGGGGTCCTACAGTTGTGGGTATATCTAGTATAGCGCTTGGGGATCTTGGCTGGATAGCAACAGAAAAGAAAGCCTTGGCTAAATTTTGCAGGAAGGAAATTTACTAGAAGTAATTTGGGTACTTCTCATAACTAATGTTATATATGGAGAACTGGGCCTGAATACCCTAGGCACCAAAATCTAGATGTTTGGAAGAGCAGCAAAAATTATGCCACAAGAAGAGTTTGGTTGACATGTGGCTGCTGTGGTCACTGGTCACTGGATGCCACCAACAGAATTAATTCCATACTTTACACTCCCCGTGTGTCAACTACTAGCTACAGGGTTGAGGGGAAATATATATGTATCTGGCATTTTTAGCACGTGTGTTGTGAAGAAGAACCTTGTCTTACACGGTGACTTGGACTATTTGAGAAGACCCCAAACAAAATGAGGGTCCAAATGCAGAGCAGCCAAACAAGAAAAAAACCCAAAATTCTAAAAAAGTCTGTTTAAAATTGAATATAATTGAGTTGAGACCAAAGAGGCAATCTGTATAAATTTAGTCAGATTTCCACTTTTTCATCCATAGACGGTTTCTAGGTATGAATTAATAAATATTTTGTTAACATAGGTTTATCCTAGATACCCAAAGATATATTGGGAAGTAAGGTGCTATGATTAGGGGGAAAGCTCCCAGATATTTTACTATAATGAAAATAATCTCTGAGCTAATTAGATATCTGTAAAAGAAAAACTGTCTTTTACACATTAGTCTCTTAAACGTCAAGCATATAACAAAATTTAAATCCAATTGAATTAATAGAGAATCACTTAGGCTGACTTACGGATCATGTTCTATCTAATCTCTTTCCTTTTACTTGAGAACTACTTCATAATTTCCTATAAAACTAAATTTAATTTACTCCCCCCCCCCGCTTTCAAGCACATGTCAAAATTTCTCACTCCATACTGGATTATTCACATCTTCATTGTAGAAATATTCTCTAGTATTTCATTATCTTCAAAAACAAATTTTTTCTTAGTCCTTTATCCCTCTAGTTATCACCCTTTTTCTTTGCTTCCATACCAAGAAAAATGTGTCAAAAGTGTTTCGAATATGGGTTGTCTCAAATCCCTCACCTCCCGTTCTCCTCGACCTGTTTTCTGACTCAGCCACCACCCACAAGGACCGACCCCAGAATTGTCTCCACACTCGTTTTACGTGATTTTTTCACGAGCATTCAGCAACATGAACCGTTGACATCTCCCCCCTTCTTTGCTATAAAAAACTATTTTCTTCTCCACAGTTCTGTGACACTGTAATAAATTTGGGTTTTCTTCTTATCTCACCAAGCTAGTCTTTCCCAATCTCATTTGCTTTCACTAAAATAGTGGCTTGCAGCATACTAGTGTTCTTTTTCTTAAGGAATTCAGTGTGGCCTAAAGCTTTGAATACCGTCTATATTCTAATGAGTTCTAAATTTATATCTTCAGACTGGACCTCTGCTCTGAAGTCTAGACTCATCTATCAAACTGCCTATCTAATAACTCCTCTTAATTTTGTACTCCAAACCTCTAACGTCTAGACTCATATATCAAACTATTTCATGTTTTCTCTTAATCCCATACTCTCATTTCCCATCATCTCAGTTAAAGGTATGAAAAACACTGAGGGCTCATTTGCAGCAACATGGATGGACCTAGAGATTTCCATACTCAGTGAAGTAAACCAGATGGAGAAAGACAAATATATGATATCACTTCTATGTGGAATCTTAAAAAAGAGATACAAATGAACTTCTTTCCAAAACAGACGTAAAAAGCAAACTTATGGTTACCAAAGCAGAAAGGGGGCTGGGGGGAGGGATAGATTAGGAGGTTGGGATTTATATATATATACACACTACTATATATAAAATAGATAACCAACAAGGACCTACTCTATTGCACAGGGAACTATACTCAATATTTTGTAATGACCTACAAGGGAAAAGGACCTGAAAAAGAATCTATCTATCTATCTATCAATCTATCATCTACCTATCTACCTACCTACCTATCACCTATCTCTAAATTGGTGTGCAGTAAACTTGAAACTAACACGATATTGTAAATCAACTATATTTCAACAAAAAATTAAAACAAAACAAAACAAAACCCACTGAGGGCTCAAGCCAAGACCCTAGGTGTCATCCTCGATCTCTCTTTACCTGTCCCCATCACATCCACTTCATCAGCTGTCTATTATATACAATCCCAAAATATAGAGGGTCATATTTTCTGAAAATAATGACTGGTTTCCCCTTCCTTTGCAGTCTGTTTTTCTTGTCCAAATGCATTAATAAAGACCTCCAAGGATATGCTGAAGGTAGCACTAAGAATGAACATTCTTTTCACATTCTTGAGTGTAATGTGAGTGCTTCTGCTTTTTAACTACTGAGTGTAATGCTTGCTAAAGGTTTCTGGTGCATACACTACTTGTTATAGGAAGTTTCTACTTCACTGTCTCACAAAATGTTTAATCATGACTGTGTCTTGAATTTTTCAAACTATTTTTTGTCACGATTGTAAAGTTTTTCTCTTACGATCTGTAAATTCAGCGAACGTATTAGGTATACTATAAATGCATCATCCTTGCATTCTTGAGATGGATCTGTTCCCCCAAGCTACCTTCTCTGGATTTGGAGAATTCCTGTGGTTACTCCTCTCTGTAAAGCACTTTGCACCGAGCAGGTTCTTGGTTTTCTTTTACCATGTGATACCATCTCCCTGGATCTTTTAGGGGATGCTGTGTTAGAATTTTAGAAAAGATCTGGTCTTCCTAGTAATCTCTGGCCAGGAGTCGAAAGAGGCTGGAGCCTGTGCTCAGTGTGCCATCTTGAGGACAGACAGGAAAGGACTGGGTTACTTTGGTTGATGATATAGAAAGATTTGGGGATCATCCTGACTTAGAGGAATGCCCTTGATCCACAGTTTAACAGCATATAGCGGGACTAGGGGGAGTGATGATTCAGAGAAAAGGAAAACCTCTCCAAAATTAATGTTGGCTGAAGTTCAAGTGAAGCGAGAAAAGAAACAGGTATGCGAAGAAGTGAAGACAGAGACCATAAAATGTCAAGACCTAAGAAATTTATTTTAAAAATGATTACATCCCTTGAAAGTTTCCATCTTCATTCCCCACAAAAATTTTGCTAAAAACAAACATTCTCATAAGTACTGAATCTTGAATATACGAGTGGTTGGGAGGAGACCAATGGAAAGTTCCCACTCGTCCAGTCTGACCACAAATATGACCAAAATTTTTGTAGCCGGGTATGAGGTGTAAAAAAATAGAGGAAAGGCTAAGGTCATATTACTGCTTCCTTCTAGAATAATGGAAGAATTTCTTTGAATTTCAGCAAATATCATAGGGCTCTATAAGATACTCATTGTGGACAGGCGTTGGGAGTCCTTAATCAGTCTTGTCAGCCAACAAATACCTATCCATAAAAAACTTCCGATGCGTCAGGAACTGTGCTATTTATTGGGGATAAAGTCTGAGAAATATAGACGGCAGCCTTGCCTTCATGAAGTGTGCAGTCTGGTGAGGGAAGAGAACATTAAACACACATTAAATGTGAATGTGATAAGAAGTATTGAGTGAAGCATGGGTGGCGTGGCTGCTGGTAAGCAGCGTGCGTGGTCAGGACACAGCTGGGCATGGCGTTTCCTCTAAAAAATGACTTTTAGATTGAGACCCAAAAGAGAAGACAAAGAACCATTGTCAGCCTTTCCGACCAGATTCCTGTCTTTCCAAAGCTGGAAAATAAAACCCAAATTCTGTGTCTAGCCTCTCTGTCCAGAGGTACCTTTAAAAACAAGAGTGTATGGTTTCAGAATCATGGAATTCTAGAGGCGAAAGCTTTGGGGACTGTTGCTTATCTTTACCATCAGTGGAAAACTGGCTTGTGTTACCACTGTCTCAACTCATGTTATACTACAGCTGCCCACTGTGAGTAGAGGAGAGGGATGTGAAAGCAGGAGGGTCTATTCCAGGTAAATCCTTCCCGAGAAAAGGCAGGAGTCACATTGCTCCAATAGCAAACTGGAGAGGACTTAAAAAGGGGAAAAATTTTATTTGGACATTTCTGATGACAGGTAACAGGAACTCAGCTCAAACTGGTAGAAGCAAAAGGAAGCAATTTATTGATTCAAGGAACAGAAGAGTCTGGGTGTTGCCATGGGGCTTGCAGCGCTACTAGATCTAGATTCTTGAACAATGTCCTTAAGGATATAGATCTTTGTCTTTGTCATTGTTTTTCTTTGTGTGGGTTTCATTGTTCATCAGCCTCTCTTTATGCAAAGATGATATTACAAGGCAGCTCCTGGCTTAAATGGCTCATGGAACCTGTGATCTCAGAAAAAAAATTGTTCTTCCTTACTAGTGACTTTATTACTTATCAAAAAAGGACACTGCCTGGTTCTACTTAAGTCATGTGAACATCCGCAATCCAGTCACTAGGTCCAGAGGATGGAGTACTCTGGTTGTCCATGGTCTCGTGCCAGCTCTTATGATGGGAATGCTGTGGTCCCTTGATTGACAACCCCATTCCAATCATGGAGAAGGTAGAGGCAGCTCTCAAGAGGAAGCGTCATAGAACAGATGAAAAAGTAAGTAAGTCCACTAAAGAAAGGCGCATTTATGTATTCTTCTCCTTTGAGCTTACATTTGGCTCCTGTAACTAGAGGAAGAGTAGCTATGATCATCTGTTCTTACAGTTAATCCAAATCAACTGTTCTTACAGTTAATCCTTGCTCTGCCACTTGTTAGTTTGTCACTTTGAAATTTAAGCATCCTTGTGTGCCAGTGAAGATTATATATGCATCCATGGCTTAGCAGTACTCCATTCAGCATGGATTTGCAGCAGCATTAATCCTCTAGCACAGAAGATACTGACCAAAACGCAACCACGTGCCTTGCAAAGGTTTCATTGATACGCATGGAACAAGCCAATATATATATATTTTTAACATCTTTATTGGAGTATAATTGCTTTACAGTGGTGTGTTAGTTTCTGCTGTATGACAAAGTGAATCAGCTTTATGTATACATATATCCCCATATCTCCTCCCTCTTGCGTCTCCCTATCCCACCCCTCTAGGTGGACACAAAGCACCGAGCTGATCTCCCTGTGCGATGCAGCTGCTTCCCACTAGCTATCTATTTTACATTTGGTAGTGTATGTATGTCAACGCTACTCTCTCACTTAGTCCCAGCTTACCCTTCCCCCTCCCCGTCCTCAAATCCATTCTCTACATCTGTGTCTTTATTCCTGTCCTGCTCCTAGGTTCATCAGAACTATTTTTTTTTCTTTTTTTTTTAGATTCCATATATATGTGTTAGCATACGGTATTTGTTTTTCTCTTTCTGACTTACTTCACTCAGTATGACAGACTCTAGGTCCATCCATGTCACTACAGATAACTCAGTTTCGTTTCTTTTTATCAAGCCAGTATTTCTTTCGTTTGCTTGCCTTGGTCAATCTTTCTGACACTAACATCAAATTTTCTCAGATAACAGGCTTTGAATTGTCAGCAAATTGTTTGATCATTTCCCAAAGGAACCACATGGGGTGTTTGGTAGGCCGTGTGGCGGCTCCCATCTGTAGAGGTGAAATGGATGTGCGTGGTCCTCTATGCTGCAGGAATAATTCTAAAGAATTTTGTGAAGTAGTAAATCAGCACCCCCTCCCCTATGCATATGAAATATATCTTCATGAAGTTTAACCTATTATAACGTTAGAGCTTTAATTTCCAGGAACACGTTTTCCTACTTGGAACAGGACCTGTAATAGTTCCTAACTCAGGGTCGCTGCAATCAGGAAATGACTTGGTCCAGTTAAAGCACTTGCTGGCTGGCACACAGTGAGTTCTCTATCATGTAGTTGTTATTATTCATTTTCTTATTATTTATTTATATTTATTTTTAAAATTTAGTTACTTATTTTTGGCTGCATTGGGTCTTCGCTGCTGCACGCTGGTTTTCTCTAGTTGCGGTGCGCAGGCTTCTTACTGCGGTGGCCTCTCTCGTTGCGGAGCACGGGCTCCAAGCGCGCGGGCTTCAGTAGTTGTGGCTCACGGGCTCTAGAGCGCAGGCTCAGTAGTTGTGGCGCACGGGCTTAGTTGCTCCACGGCATGTGGGATCCTCCTGGACCAGGGCTCGAACCCATGTCCCCTGCATTGGCAGGTGGACTCTCAACCACTGCGCCACCGGGAAAGCCCCTATTATTCATTTTCATCAAGTATCTGTTGACCAACTACTGTGTTCAAACCATGCAGACAAAAGATATTTGTGAAACGTATGAAATAATTTTAGGATAAAGAGAAAGGTGCTCTAAAGGGATCCAAGGAAAGACATTCCTGGGGTTAAGTCTTTGGGTCTGAGCAGTTCCTGTCACCCAATAAAGCAAATGTAAAACACTAAACAAATCAAGAAAGAAATCTCTTAAGATTAAAAAATAAAACTAGAGAAAACATGGTTGAGTTATGCAAATTACTAATTTTGAAAAATCAGTGTCTAATTTAATCTCTATGTTGCAAATGAATTAGGATATTCTGAACAAGACTGAGAAAAAAAATAAAGCTGAAATTTGGGTTGATTATGTGAGGATTAGATCTGTTATATCCAATGATCTGTTTTAAAGTGAACATTTCTACAATTCTTCACTCCTTTCTGTAGTGTGCATATGATTTCATGGGATTTTCTTGCCACTCAGGCAGACAGGGCAGGCTATCAGCCACTTCCTTCTGGACAGGCCAGCCCCAGGCCTCAAAGGAAGGAGCCAGATTCTTCTGCACCTTTTCAGAGAACTTCTTCACCACAGATTCATCTTGCCAGTGTTGTCTTTGGGGATGCCAGAGAGGGTCTGGTACTCAGGAAAGAGCTGGACAAATGCCTCCCACCCAAAGGCCTCCTGGAGCTGGGAAGAGAAGGAAGGGGCAGAATGAGGTGTCTGGTCTACAAAAGCCACGCCCCCCCCACACATACTCACATAAAATTACATGGTAATGCTTAGTTGTAAGCTATCTTTTAACACTGATTTAATTCTCAACAGTGGCTCTCTCCTTCTCCATTCTCTCATATGCTCATTCCAGTGACTGGTGTCGTATCTTATTCTGCCTCACTCCAGTCTCAGAGATGGAGTCTGTGCTTGCACTTTACTTGGTCTCTAATAAATGGTAGTTACTTTTAGTATTTTTCTCCTAAGCTTAGTGGTAGATAAAGATTTTAATCTGACATAGATGAGGATCATCTTGTGGAGCTGAAAAGTGGAATCCTTCCACTTGAAAACACAGACACCACCCAGATGTAAAGATATTTTTGTTCTTTGTTGAAGACTCGACTCTTAGTAAGTCTGCCACATTGTCTTATGGAGACAGGCAGATGTGTAAAAAGAATGCATTTTTTTGTGTGGGTAGAGCTAGGATGAACTCAGACATAGGGAGAGATGTGTACTCAGAGTCAGTTCCTGGAAGGCCCTCTGAAAAGGATAGTTGGGATTATAGAACTTGAGAGCTAGAAAGGACACAATCCTGGTCCATCATTTAGGAATCTATGACCCTGGAGAAGCACTGCCTTGAAGACAAGTTAAAGTAGAATGTCTCAGCCAACACCACTATCATTCTTTCATTATTGCTCAGCTGAGATCACAGACTGAGCCATTAGGAGATATCTAATACTAATTATAATCAACTTATTAAGTTACATTAAATTTTAATTAATTGAATTGAACTAAATAACTGACAACCTGGGGTCATTTCAACACAATTGTAACATGGGGGAGCAAGTAACTAATATCTCAAAGGAACATATTCAGGGAAGGCTTCTTGGAGAAGGTGACAATGGTCTGATTTTGAAAGACGGACAGTTTTCTTGGTATATAAAGAAGGCAAAACTATTTTGGTGAGAAAGAGCAATATTTGCAAATGTACAGAAACATGGGCCGTGGCAATGTGTTCTGAAAACCGTAAACAGTTTGGATTTGCTGGCGAATGAGTAAGAAGGCAAGAATCTGGATCTCGAGGCAGGAGCAGAAGGCAGAGCCCGTTACTAAAGAGTGTGGCATTCTACTGGAGGCACCAGGGAGTTACTGAAGTTTTATCAGCTGAAATGTATGTTTTTTTTGTCAGCACCTTTAGAAGACAGGTCAGTTGGGGTCATGGATAGAAGCAGGGAGACTAGTGAAGAGGCTATTGGAATAGCTTGGATGACAGACGCCCGGGACTTGAATTTTGACCATGTGGTGGGAATGGAAGGTGAGGGGTCAGGGAGGTGGCCGCCTGGCCTGAATCCAGCCCCAGAGCTATGGAAGTCCAGGTAGAGAGCAGTGAAGGGAGTCTGCCCCCAAGGGCTTTGAATTGAACTTGTAGGTCAAGCTTCTGGGACACTGACTCTTTCATGCATGTGCTCAGACAGATTAGTTATTGCTAAGGAAAATGGAACAGTCCAAATTTATTGTGCGGCCTGAAGTAATCTCGGAATCTTTGGAATCGTGAACATCCAGACGGCGTGCGGTAGTGCCAAAGGCGCGGGGGTCTGGAGTCAGAACACCACACCTGAGTTCTAGGTCTTCCCCTTTCTCTCAGTTTTAAGGTCGATGACAGACTGCTTATGCCCTTTAACCTTCAGCTTCTGCACTTGCCAAATGAGGATTGTGATAATACGTCCTTAATGTGTTTCACGAGGCTGGCAAGGATTAGATGGGGGAAATGGAAGGGAAGGCTTTGAAAAGCTGAAAAACACTACACATGTTACTTCTTTTATAATGGAACTAGGACTTATCCACACTTGGGGTTTGAGTAAGAAGATACCATTTTGAGAAACTTGCTACCAGGTCACTTTCCCCAGCCTGTGTCCTCGTAATGCATTGTTGTAGTGAGGTGACGTTCTTGTCTTCTGAACTATAAAGATAACTCAGGAGAAACCACTCAATTTTGTATTTGGCAAAGCTGCGAGTCTACCTCAGTTTTCATGGCCAGAACTGTGTTATCGTGCTATACTTTTCACAGTGATTCTACCCACTTTCATTTATTTCCACAAAGTTCTGAGGTGGAGGGGAGGAGTAGGACACACATCATTATCCATTTTAGACATGTGAAACCTGAGCCACAGAGAGACACCACCATGCAGCCGTCTCCCATGTCCGGGGGAGGCGGAGCGCCCATGGCTGGTGGCGGTGTTGAAGGACTTGTAGTGTGGTCCCCGTTTCCCTCCATTTCTGCTCTGTACCTGAAGATATGTTTCCAGAGCCAGTCAGGGGGGTTCCCTTGTCCATGTGCATTTTGATCCTCTGCTCCCGATTTTGAGGACTCAGACGAGAGTGGGCCTGATTCCCAGGGATGTCCAGCACTGTCTCTCTCACATAGACTGACCAGAGGTTGCACAGGGCCTCACTGGTATGAGGATGGATAATCCCTCCAGAATGCTTCAAGTTGCGGCCCATCTCGTGGAAGAGACCCCAGTGCCTTTGGATCTTATGATCGTCTCATCAAGGAACACAGGCACTGACTGCACGTGGCACATGATGGGGTATCCAGACTGCACCCAACCTGAAGGAAGCAATGAGGAAGAAGAACTGAGGTGATGAACGATGTTCTTTGTAGATTATATCTCTCCCACCATCCCAGGAAGCCCAGAACATTTTAAGTAGTCCCAGATTAATCAGAAAAGCATCCGACTTTACCCTCTTGTCCAAGCTTATTTGTAATCTAGCCGGTCTCCTTCCCAGTTTCTTGGACTTCTTCATTTTCATCCCTACTTGACCCCAGGGGTATACGTACATGTAATGTGACTATTAGTGTCATCATTCCTTTTTTTTTTTTTTTTTTTCCATTTTTGCATGGGTGACTATTCCCGTGAATTGCTATGTGGGTGATGTGTTTCAGTGCCATGATGTCCTGTGTCTGCATTTGGGACTATGAGGGAAAACACTATAATTTCTCCCTTCTCTAATTTAGTCTTAATCCATTTTATGGAATCATTTTGAGAGCCTGAGGACGGCAATCAGACTTCCTCATTTTTCTCTAAATACCTACCTTTACTCCAGGGTTTATTTTTTAAAACATCTTTATTGGAGTATAATAGTTTTACAATGGTGTGTTAGTTTCTGCTTTATAACAAAGTGAATCAGTTATACATGTACATATGTTCCCATATCTCTTCCCTCTTGCATCTCCCTCCCTCCCACCCTCCCTATCCCACCCCTCCAGGTGGTCACAAAGCACCAAGCTGATCTCCCTGTGCTATGCGGCTGCTTCCCACTAGCTATCTACCGTACGTTTGGTAGTGTATATATGTCCATGCCACTCTCACTTTGTCCCAGCTTACCCTTCCCCCTCCCCGTATCCTCAAGTCCATTCTCTAGTAGGTCTGCATCTTTATTCCCGTCTTGCCCCTAGGTTCATCTGACCATTTTTTTTTCTTTTTCTTTTCTAGATTCCATATATATGCGTTAGCATACAGTATTTGTTTTTCTCTTTCTGACTTACTTCACTCTGTATGACAGTCTGTAAGGTCCATCCACCTCACTACAAATAACTCAGTTCCGTTCCTTTTTATGGCTGAGTAATATTCCATTGTATATATGTGCCACATCTTCTTTATCCATTCATCTGATGATGGACATTTAGGTTGCTTCCATGTCCTGGCTATTGTAAATAGAGCTGCAATGAACATTTTGGTACATGACTCTTTTTGAATTATGGTTTTCTCAGGGTATGTGCCCAGAAGTGGGATTGCTGAGTCATAAGGAAGTTCTATTTTTAGTTTTTTAAGGAACCTCCATACTGTTCTCCATAGTGGCTGTATCAGTTTACATTCCTACCAACAGTGCAAGAGGGTTCCCTTTTCTCCACACCCTCTCCAGCATTTATTGTTTGTAGAGTTTTTGATGATGGCCATTCTGACCGGTGTGAGATGATATCGCATTGTAGTTTTGATTTGCATTCCTCTAATGATTAATGATGTTGAGCATTCTTTCAGGTGTTAGTTGGCAATCTGTATATCTTCTTTGGAGAAATGTCTGTTTAGGTCTTCAGCCCATTTTTGGATTGGGTGTTTGTTTTTTTGATATTGAGCTGCATGAGTTGCTTGTATGTTTGCAGATTAATCCTTTGTCAGTTGCTTCATTAGCAGATATTTTCTCCCATTCTGACGGTTGTCTTTTGGTCTTGTTTATGGTTTCCTTTGCTGTGCAAAAGCTTTTAAGTTTCATTAGGTCTCATTTGTTTATTTTCGTTTTTATTTCCATTTCTCTATGAGGTGGGTCAAAAAGGATCTTGCTGTGATTTATGTCATAGAGTGTTCTGCCTATGGTTTCCTCTAAGAGTTTGACGGTGTCTGGCCTTACATTTAGGTCTTTAATCTATTTTGAGTTTAGTTTTGGGTATGGTGTTAGGGAGTGTTCTAATTTCATTCTTTTACATGTAACTGTCCAGTTTTCCCAGCACCACTTATTGAAGAGGCTGTCTTTTCTCCACTGTATATTCTTGCCTCCTTTATCAAAGATAAGGTGACCATATGTGTGTGGGTTTATCTCTGGGCTTTCTATCCTGTTCCATTGATCTATAGTTCTGTTTTTGTGCCAGTACCATAATGTCTTGATTACTGTAGCTTTGTAGTATAGTCTGAAGTACAGGAGCCTGATTCCTCTACCTTTGTTTTTCTTTCTCAAGATTGCTTTGGCTATTTGGGGTCTTTTGTGTTTCCATACAAATTGTGAAAATTTTTGTTCTAGTTCTGTGAAAAATGCCATTGGTAGTTTGATGGGGATTGCATTGAATCTGTAGATTGCTTTGGGTAGTAGAGTCATTTTCACAATGTTGATTCTTCCAATCCAAGAACATGGTATATCTCTCCATCTATTTGTATCATCTTTAATTTCTTTCATCAGTGTCTTATAATTTTCTGCACATAGGTCTTTTGTCTCCTTACCTAGGTTATTCCTAGATATCTTATTCTTTTTGTTGCAGTGGTAAATGGGAGTGTTTTCTTAATTTAACTTTCAGATTTTTCATCATTAGTGTACAGTAATGCTAGAGACTTCTGTGCATTAATTTTGTATCCTGCTACTTTACCAGATTCATTGATTAGCTCTAGTAGTTTACTGGTAGCGTCTTTAGGATTCCCTATGTATAGTATCATGTCATCTGCAAACAGTGACAGCTTTACTTCTTCTTTTCCAATTTGGATTCCTTTAATTTCTTTTTCTTCTCAGATTGCTGTGGTTAAAACTTCCAAAACTACGTTGAATAATAGTGGTGAGAGTGGGAAACCTTGTCTTGTTCCTGATCTTAGTGGAAATGGTTTCAGTTTTTCACCATTGAGGACAATGTTGGCTGTGGGTTTGTCATATATGGCCTTTATTATGTTGAGGAAAGTTCCCTCTATGCCTACTTTCTGGAGGGTTTTTATCATAAATGGGTGTTGAATTTTGTCAAAAGCTTTCTCTGCATCTATTGAGATGATCATATGGTTTTTCTCCTTCAGTTTCTTAATAAGGTGTATCACATTGATTGATTTCGTATATTGAAGGATCCTTGTATTCCTGGGATAAACCCCACTTGATCATGGTGTATGATCCATTTAATGTGCTGTTGGATTCTGTTTGCTAGTATTTTGTTGAGGATTTTTGCATCTATGTTCATCAGTGATATTGGCCTATAGTTTTCTTTTTTTGTGACATCTTTGTCTGGTTTTGGTATCAGGGTGATGGTGGCCTTGTAGAATGAGTTTACGAGTGTTCCTTCCTCTGCTATATTTTGGAAGAGTTTGAGAAGGATAGGTGTTAGCTCTTCTCTAAATGTTTGATAGAATTCACCTGTGAAGCCATCTGGTCCTGGGCTTTTGTTTGTTGGGAGATTTTTAATCAGTTTCAATTTCAGTGCTTGTGATTTGTGTGTTCATATTTTCTGTTTCTTCCTGGTTCAGTCTCGGAAGGCTGTAGTTTTCTGAATGTGTCCATTTCTTCCAGGTTGTCCATTTTATTGGCATATAGTTGCTTGTAGTAATCTCTCATGATCCTTTGTATTTCTGCAGTGTCAGTTGTTACTTCTCCTTTTTTGTTTCTAATTCTGTTGATTTGAGTCTTCTCCCCTTTTTTCTTGATGACTCTGGCTAATGGTTTATCAATTTTGTTTATCTTCTCAAAGAACCAGCTTTTAGTTTTATTGATCTTTGCTATCGTTTCCTTCATTTCTTTTTCATTTATTTCTTATCTGATCTTTATGATTTCTTTCCTTCTGCTAACTTTGGAGTTTTTTTGTTCTTCTCTCTCTAATTGCTTTGGGTGTAAGGTTAGGTTGTTTATTTGAGATGTTTCTTTTTTTTAAATTAATTTTTCTTTCTTTTTTTTTTTTTTTGTGGTACATGGGTGTGGTACATGGGCCTCTCACTGTTGTGGCCTCTCCCGTTGCAGAGCACAGGCTCCAGACGTGCAGACTCAGTGGCTATGGCTCTCGGGCCCAGCCGCTCTGCGGCATGTGGGATCTTCCCTGACGGGGGCATGAACCCACATCCCCTGCATCGGCAGGCGGACTCTTAACCACTGCGCCACCAGGGAAGCCCTGTTTCTTGTTTCTTAAGGTAGGATTGTATTGCTATAAACTTCCCTCTTAAAACTGCTTGCTGCATCCCATAGGTTTTGGGTCATCGTGTTTTCATTGTCATTTGTTTTTAGGTATTTTTTGATTTCCTCTTTGATTTCTTCAGTGGTCTCTTAGTTATTAAGTAGTGTATTGTTTAACCTCCATATGCTTGTATTTTTTACAGAATTTTTTCTGTAATTGATATCTAGTCTCATAGCGTTGTGGTCAGAAAAGATACTTGATACGATTTCAATTTTATTAAATTTACCAAGGCTTGATTTTTGACCCAAGATATGATTTTAAAGTCCATTTTGTCTGATACGAGAATTGCTACTCCAGCTTTCATTTGCATGGAATATCTTTTTCAATCCCCTCACTTTCAGTCTGTATGTGTCCCTAGGTCTGAAGTGGGTCTCTTGTAGACAGCATATATATGGGTCTTGTTTTTGTATCCATTCAGCCAGTCTAGGTCTTTTGGTTGGAGCATTTAATCCATTTACATTTAAGGTAATTATCGATATGTATGTTGCTATTTCCACTTTCTTAATTGTTTTGGGTTTGGTATTGTAGGTCTTTTCCTTGTGTTTCCTGCCTAGAGAAGTTCCTTTAGCATTTGTTGTAAAGCTGGTTTGGTCATGCTGAATTCTCTTAGCTTTTGCTTGTCTGTAAAGGTTTTAATTTCTCCATCAAATCTGAATGAGATCCTTGCTGGGTAGAGTAATCTTGGCTGTAGGTTTTTCTCCTTCATCACTTTAAATATGTCCTGCCACTCCGTCCTGGCTTGCAGAGTTTCTGCTGAAAGATCAGCTGTTAACCTTATGGAGATTCATTTGTATGTTATTTGTTGCTTTTCCCTTGCTGCTTTTAATATTTGTTATTTGTATTTAATTTTTGATAGTTTGATTAATATGTGTCTTGATGTGTTTCTCCTTGGATTTATCCTGTATGGGACTCTCTTGCTTCCTGCACTTGATTAACTATTTCCTTTCCCATATTAGGGAAGTTTTCAAGTATAATCTCTTCAAATATTTTCTCAGTCCCTATCTTTTTCTCTTCTTCTTCTGGAACCCCTATAATTCGAATGTTGGTTCATTTAATGTTGTCCTAGATGTCTCTGAGACTGTCCTCAGTTCTTTTCATTCTTTTTTCTTTATTCTGCTCTGCTGTAGTTATTTCCACTATTTTATCTTCCAGGTCACTTCTCCGTTCTTCTGCCTCAGTTATTCTGCTGTTGATCCCTTGTAGAGAATTTTTAGTTTCATTTATTGTGTTGTTCATCATTGTTTGTTTGCTCATCAATTCTTCTAGGTCCTTGTTAAACGTTTCTTGCATTTTGGCTATTCTATTTCCAAGATTTTGGATCCTCTTTACTGTCATTATTCCTATTCTTTTTCAGGTAGACTGCCTATTTCCTCTTCATTTGTTAGGTCTGGTGGGTTTTATCTTGCTCCTTCACCTGCTGTGTGTTTTTCTGTCTTCTCATTTTGCTTAACTTAGTGTGTTTGGAGTCTCCTTTTCGCAGGCTACAGGTTTGTCGTTCCTGTTGTTTTTGGTGTCTATCCGCAGTGGCTAAGATTGGTTCAGTGGGTTGTGTAGGCTTCCTGGTGGAGGGGACTAGTGCCCGTGTTCTGGTGGATGAGGCTGGATCTTGTCTTTCTGGTGGGCAGGTCCATGTCCAGTGGTGTGTTTTGGGGTATCTGTGGCATTATTATGATTTTAGGCAGCCTCCCTGCTAATGGATGGGGTTGTGTTCCTGTCTTGCTAGTTGTTTGGCATGGGGTGTCCAGCACTGTAACTTGCTGGTCGTTGAGTGAAGCTGGGTCTTGGCGTTGACATGGAGATCTCTGGGAGATTTTCGCTGTTGATATTACGTGGAGCTGGGAGGTCTCTTGTGCACCAGTGTCCTGAAGTTGGCTCTCTTCTCTCAGAGGCACAGTCCTGATGCCTGGCTGGAGCACCAAGAGCCTTTCATCCACACGGGTCAGAATAAAAGGCAGAAAAGAAGAAAGAAAGAGAGAAAGAAAGGAAGAAAGGAAGGAAGGAAGGAGATAAAATAAAATAAAGTAAAATATATAAAATAAAGTTATTAAAAAATAATTAAGAAAAAAATTAAAAACAAACAAACAAACAAAATGGACAGACAGAACCCTAGGACAAATGGTAAAAGCAAAGCTGTACAGACAAGATCTCACACAGAAGCATACACATACACACTCACAAAAAGAGAAAAAGGGAAAAAAAAATACATGTTTTCTCCCAAAGTCCACTTCCTCAATTTGGGATGATTCGTTGTCTATTCAGGTAGTCCACAGATGCAGGTACATCAGGTTGTTTGTGGAGATTTAATCCACTACTCCTGAGGCTGCTGGGAGAGATTTCCCTTTCTCTTCTTTGTTCGCACAGCTCTCGGGGTTCAGCTTTGGATTTGGCCCCGCCTCTGCGTGTAGGTCGCCTGAGGGCATCTGTTCTTCGCCCAGACAGGACGGGGTTAAAGGAGCAGCTGATTCGGGGGCTCTGGCTCACTCAGGCCGGGGGGAGGGAGGGGTACGGATGTGGGGCGAGCCTGCGGCGGCAGAGGCCGGCGTGACGTGGCACCAGCCTGAGGCACGCCGTGCATTCTCCCGGGGAAGTTGTCCCTGGATCCCAGGACCCTGGCAGTGGCGGGCTGCACAGGCTCCCCGGAAGGGGGGTGTGGAGAGTGACCTGTGCTCGCACACAGGCTTCTTGGTGGTGGCAGCAGCAGCCTTAGCGTCTCATGCCCGTCTCTGGGGTCCGCGCTGTTAGCCGCGGCTCGCGCCCGTCTCTGGAGCTCCTTTAAGCAGCGCTCTTAATCCTCTCTCCTTGCTCACCAGGAAACAAAGAGGGAAGACAAAGTCTCTTGCCTCCCTGGCAGGTCCAGACCTTTCCTCGGACTCCCTCCCGGCTAGCCGTGGCGCACTAATGCTCTGCAGGCTGTGTTCACGCCGCCAACCCCAGTCCTCTCCCTGCGCTCCGACCGAAGCCCGAGCCTCAGCTCCCAGCCCCGCCCGCCCCGGCGTGTGAGCAGACAAGCCTCTCGGGCTGGTGAGTGCCGGTTGGCACCGATCCTCTGTGCGGGAATCTCTCAGCTTTGCCCTCCGCACCTCTGTGGCTGTTCTCTCCTCCACGGTCCCGAAGCACCCCCTCCGCCACCCACAGTCTCCGCCTGCGAAGGGGCTTCCTAGTGTGTGGAAACCTTTCCTCCTTCACGGCTCCCTCCCACTGGTGCAGGTCCTGTCCTTTTTCTTTTGTCTCTGTTTTTTCTGTTTTCTTTTGCCCTACCCAGGTACGTGGGGAGCTTCTTGCCCTTTGGGAGGTCTGAGGTCTTCTGCCAGCGTTCAGTAGGTGTTCTGTAGGAGCTGTTCCACATGTAGATGTATTTCTGATGTATCTGTGGGGAGGAAGGTGATCTCCACGTCTTACTCTTCCGCCATCTTGAAGCTCCTCCTGTATTTTTAAGAAGTTACTTAGAATCAAGTCCCAGCAGAGTTTATTGTTGTAGTTGTTCGCTTATTTGTTTCGGTGAAACGCAATGAGCTGATTCTAAAATTTAAATGAAAGCAACAAAGAACCAAGAATAGTTGAATGTTCCTGAAGGAAAAAAAAGGTAGAACAAGTATCAAGATTTTTTGTAAAAATATTGCAAAAGCATAGCATTGTCATAGAGATAGAAAAATTAATCAACAGAAAGGAAGAGAGAGCATCCAGGAAGGCCCACCCATATACAGACACTTGACCCTGTAGATGGGGGGGGGGGAGCTTTTTAATGAACAGTGCTATGATAACTGGGAATCCATGTTTTTAAAAACTGAAATTGTGTTTCTACTTCACACTACACACAAAACTCATTCAAAGATCTAAAATTGAAAGAAAATTTATAAAACGTTAGAAGGATACTGTAGAAAAAATATCTACATGAAGTATGGGTAAACAAAAAAATTAATTAAGATACAGACAGCACTAACCATAAGGAAAAGATTACTAACTTTGACTACATAAACTTAAGAAACAATGTTTATCAAAAGATACCCTAAGAAGAAGGGCAACCCAGAGTGGGAGAAGTTATCAGCTACACAAAGAACTGACCACAGTTATATACACAAAATATCATGACACAGAAAATCCAACAGAAAAATGCATGAGAGACTTAAATGGGCACTTCAAAAACAAAACCAAAAAATAAAAAGCTAAATGTCTAATTAATATATGGAAACTGTTCGACCTCATTAGTGACCTCTGTGCTGGATCTCTGAACATGTGAGATTTTGCATGAGCCGTTTAAAAGCAGTCTCTGTTTTCTACAGCTCTCTGGCTCTCCTGTACACAGGCCCCACAGGCCTAAAAGCCAGCTGTTTTGGGGCTTATCTTCCCAGTGCAGGACCCCTGGGCTGGGAAGCTCCATGTGGCGCTTGAACCCCTGGCTCTTTTGCGAGAGCCTCTGCAGTTGTGATTATTCTTTCATTCAAGGGTCTTCTCCCCGGGGTGTGGGTGTTGACTGCACTGCATTTCCACTCCGCCTACCCATCCTGTGGTTCCTCTTTACAGCTTTAGTTGTGGAAAATCTTTTCTGCCATACTTAAGGTCATTCTCATTGATAGTTGCTCTGTAAATAGTGTAATATTGGTGCGCTCATGGGAGGAGGTGAGCTCAGGGTCTTCCTACTCTGCCATCTTGGCCACACCTCCTACAATTATTATTTGAATTGTGCATATGTTTTACACAATTTTTTTGTGAGCATGATGCATTTCATAATAATAAGAATATTGTTGGGTTGCTTATTGTGACTCTAAAAACTCCAAATTTAGTTATTAGAGCACATTATAACTTGTGTAGAAATCATGACAATGTTCATAAAAATACTTTTCCCCCCATTGTTAAAGTCTGTATTATAACAACAGGATCATGGCAAGTAAAGATGAAAGTCCTACTTGCTTCTCAGTTGTATCTTATTGCTTCTTCATTCAAATTGTCTGTCCCTAGCACAGATTCAAAGAATTTCCATGTTTCCTCTAAATTTGATCTTTAAATGTCTTAAGACTATATCCCAACTCCCAACCCCTACTCCAAGGTCTCATTATCTCTGGAGGGGTTCCCAAGAGGTTTGAGTATTTTTGCTAGGAAATCATAATAGCCTAGTCAAATTAATTTAAATCACTATTGCCTTAAACTGAGAACTGTGTACATCAAGGAGTCTTGCTTCAAGTAAAGACAAAGAAAAATAGAGTAGAATCTCCCTCAGTACTATCTGTTCTTCTTTGTCCTTTTCCACTTGAGTGTAGGATTTTGGTAACAATTAAAGGAATACATTGACTCAGATCCTTCTAAGGGCAACCAGCTGTTCACATTCATACAACAATTTCTTGCCACTAGAGGAATAGCTAGAGCTCCCTAGAACATGAGTTCTGATTAAGATATCCACTGCATAATTCTGCTTAGAATCTTTTCATGTATATATACACACACACATTTTTATGTATATTTGGTTGGTATCAATATATGAGACTAAAATTGTACTTAATCTGTATATTTGACCAGCGCTTTTCAGATTTACTTGTTCTATATTAGTTTGGATCCAGTATACTAATTGTCCCGCACACTAGCGCTTGATCCCAGGTTCCAGATCATCGGAGGTGGTGCAGGAATTTTCTTTGTACCTAAACACTTGATTCTGCAGCCTTTCAGGATCTTTGGGCAGGACCTAGATGTTGCTTTCAGTGCTGTCTTAAGCAGGGCCACAAAGTTCTTGACAAAAAGTTTGAGAACAGAGAATCAAAACTAAAGACCCATGAGGTCAGAACTCTGCTCTTAAGAGTAGTGTTAGAACTCCCTGGTCATGGATCCTATTTTGATGAGGTGATGAATGACCAAGATATGGATGAAACTCCTCATGAATTTATTTCCAAATGTACTTGGACATTTTTTTGGCAGAGGTCTTATTAGCCTTAATTGTCCTGTGGCTGGAGATATTTTCGTTACTCAATTTTTAAAAATATATATTTATTTATTTTATTTATTTATTTTTGGCTGCGTTGGGTCTTTGTTGCTGCGCGCGGGCTTTCTCTAGTTGCAGTGAGCAGGGGCTACTCTTCGTTGCAGTGCGTGGGCTTCTCATTGCGGTGGCTTCTCTTGTTGTGGAGCACGGGCTCTAGGCGCGTGGGCTCAGTAGTTGTGGCTCGCGGGCTGTAGAGCACAGGCTCAGTAGTTGTGGTGCACAGGCTTAGTTGCTCCACGGCATGTGGGATCTTCCCGGACCAGGGTTCGAACCCGTGTCCCCTGCATTGGCAGGTGGATTCTTAACCACTGCGCCACCAGGGAAGCCCCATTACTCAATTTTTAATAAGTAGTTTGTAGCACTTGACGTCCTTCTGTGAGTAGCTTTTTTCCCCCCAAAATTGGCCCTTAGAGGCACCAAGCGGCCAAGTTTCCTTTTCTCTGTGGCATGAGACAAATGGAAAGGCAGCCTGTACTGTGACCTGAAAAACTTGTAAACATCTTACTACTTCTTTTCCCCAGCGGGAGGTCACTAATTTACACATGTCCCAAAGCATTAGGCTGGAGAAGCCTAACCAAATCTTGAATGGGCTACCACTAGTTATAAGGCTACTAATCTTTGTACCTCTTTCTTACAAGAGCTAGTGTAAATGAGAGAAAGGTAATGTTTATTTTGGGAGAATATTTCTCTGTGGTCTGGATGGCCCCAAAGGTATATTTTGGGAAGCCTCTTGGGCTTGTTCTAATAATCATTTATTTTATGAAAGTCATAAATTTAGTAAAAAGTGTTAACTAAAACTTCATATGTGTAATTGATAACGGCAGTAACTCTTTTGTATGCCAAGAATCTAAATCCATTTTAACAACGTTATGAGCTAAAGAGTAGATGAATTTGTTTCCATTCCAGTTGAAGCAAATTGATTTGGGTGGTTTTTTTTATGGATGTTAAAAGTGAAGAGCATATTGACCAATCTGTTTCTTCATGGGAAGAGTCACATGAATATGTCTTTTAAACTAAAACTAAGACAGAAACAGAGTTTGCCTCCATGGGAATAATTACACTGTTACAATTGATGGTCAGGAGCTGTAAGGTTTTCTAGGTGGCCATAAGGGGGAGACAAAGAGCAACATAGGCGACCAGGGAATGTACAATGCCAGAGATTTAGTCAAGATAGAAGATCACTTTAATTCCCTTTAGAAGTGCTTGTTATTTTATTTCAACAGTATTTGCCACAAGTATGAGGTGTTGTGGTTCCATTTAGTGTGACCAACCACTAATGCTTTAATTTTTTGAAATTAATTGTCCATTCTTCTAATAAGTCGCTGGCTATCTCGTGCACAGGGGAGATAAGATAGAGGTATAGTCCTTTTTAATTTCCTTTAAAACTTTAAAGTAGCCATTATTACTTCCCTGAAGTATCCTATGGTGATTTCTTTCCTTAGAAAATTATCCAATTTGCTAGAAATTTCGGTATTTCAGATATTCGATCTAGTAACCTATAAGAATGCATGGGCTCCTTTGTCTAATAACAGTCTTAGACATGAGGATGGAAGTTTGGGTATCCTTAAGAATGAGCAAAGGACACTTGGATACAAGCCCTGAGGTTAAGACAAGCTTCCTCCAGGACTCCACGAAGTTGTTATTTGAAGCATAGGATCTTTAAAACCTTTCAGACTTGGTAGGGCAGGGTCTTGGTATTGAGGGATGTGTGCCTTGGATGCATGACCCTAATGGTTAAATAATTCCTGTTTGAGTAACTAGAAGTAGTCTGTTTGGTTTTTAGTAGTTTTATGTGGTCATTTGTGACGCAGTAGCCATACACATAGTTCCATGCAAGTAGAGCTACAGGTTGTGGCAGACCCAGTAATATAGTGTACGGTAGTATATAGTGTGCTGGCTAAAGTGTGGGTCCTGAGTCCAACTTCCAGGGACAGAAATGTGGTTTCACCACTTGCTACCTCTGTATCTCTGCTTCTTTCTCTGAAAAATGGAGACAGTCGTAGTACTTATTCCATAGGACTGTTGTGAGGATAAACAAATAAAAAGCACTTATAACAGTTCCCTGGCAAATGGCATTCACCGGACCTGCACAGACATCCTTCGGAGCAAGTTTGCTCTGGAATACAGAATACTCTGAGAGTGTCACAGGTACACGCAATTAATTCTGAACTTAGAAACAAGCGGCAGAGCCACAGTCTCTCTGTAAGAGGGAGAAGGGCTCCAACTTCCACTACAGAGAATGTGGGGAAAAGTCAGGTTTTGTCTTTGTCTCTATGGCAACCTCTTAAACCCAGCATTATCCATTCATTTACTCATCCCTAGCATCACAGGTAAGAACACCAGTTCTGGAGTTGAGTTGCCTGCGTTCAAATCCTTTCTCTACCTATAGGGAAGCTAATCACATGCTGAGACAACCAGAAAATCAGGTACCAATATTTTCTTAGAGGTTAAATTTTGTATTTAATAAAAATTCAATAGTGAACATGGCATAAGTCAGAACTTTGTTGAACTTCCATTTTCTCGGTGAATTTGTTTCTAAATTGAAAATCATCCTTGGAGACAAGCTCTACAGTTTTTTCATTGCTGTGGGCTTCAGTCAAGCCCCGACTCTTTCTCTTATTAGCTTTGTGACTTCAGAAGCTATTTAATATTCTTAAGTGTTCACTTTCTCATCTATGAAATGGGATAATAATATCCGTAAGATAACTCATAGGAAATACCTCACACGATGTCTGGGACATAAAGACTGTTCATTATGTGTTAGGTGTCTTTACTTTTCTTTCAATTAACAAATATTTACTGAGTACTTTTCATGTGAAAAGCACCTGACGAAGGACACTAGTGAAATAAAAGGAAATTATCCTAGAATTGGGAGAAGGATGTGCTGATGGGTTTCAGAAAAAGACATTCCCTAGGTTAGTTCTCCACCTGAGGAGTCTCTCTGTTCTCAACAAAGCTAATGGAATGATATTGAAAACAACAAAAATATGGTTTAAAAGCAAGCTAGAGGAAAATGGGTAGATGTACACCCATTAATCCTGAGGATGCATCTCTAATTGGAATGCCACCCAGCCAAAGAGCCGGGATGGGTTGGAATGAGATTATGAGAAAGCTTGGGGATGCTGGTTTGTGGGGTAATAAGTGAGTGTGGGTTAATTCGGTCTGCTGCACTCAGGAATCCTGTTCCATTGGAGCCTGTCCTGGCCATGGCCCTCTCAGCACAGTAGCTGTCGATAACTGACAGTGCCTTGATTCCAAGGTGACCAGAGGAGTCAGACACCTGTTTTGTACTAAGAACCAATGGGCTTATGGAGTTGGTAGGGCTGCTGGAATGATTTTTTCCTTTGGTCGAAGCAAATGTACTCGAAGATGAAACTAACCAAGAAGACCAAACCCCAATAGCTTTGTAACCTCCAGTTTGAGTTCATACCACATTCTTGGGCTTAGGTTATACCCAAGAATCTTTCCAGAGGCAGAAGAAAGGACACATAGGATGGGCTAGGATCGTGAGGACTATCACTGATACCATGTCTGGGAACAGCACTGGTGTTCCCTGAATACTCTCACACAAGACTGAATGCTGACCTCACGGAGGTTGACTCTGAAGGGAGATTCAGTTTTCAGGTTGTCACATGAAAGTGGGCAGACAGGCTACTGTGGGGCCTGGTGAAAGCTGAAGAGCTCCCTTATATGCGTCTGCAGGTTGTGTTCAAAGACGTTCACCATCATCAAACAATAGATTTTTATCCCATGTCATGGATAAGAATCCAGATGCAGACGGAGTTCAGTGATTTTCCGTAGAACCAAAGCTGGTTCAGGGCTCTCTCCATCATACCAGCCTGTCTCGCTTGCTGTTAGAAAGCTTCTCAAAGCAGAAGTTAAGAGCTTTGTTCAGGGCTGGCTGGGGTGAGGGAGTGATACCAGATTATAATGGAATCCATGGTCTTTAGAACTACCGGTCATAAATAGAAGCAAAGAGCCTGCAGAAACTCAAGATGCCAAGACGAAACATTCTCTTCTGGAGGATGAGGATGGTGAAGCAAGGCTCTTGATGAGAGCAAGAGCACCAGCAGAGAAACAATAAAAGAAGCACAGCAGCCTGAGAAGGTTGGTCCCATTGTGTCTTAGGACCTTAAAGGCCTTCCTGAGGAAGGAAGTAGGAAGTAGGAGGTAGGAAGGAAGTAGGAAGTAGGATTCAGGCTCAGGGTACACTAGGCAAGAAAGAGGGTGGCAGAGTTGGTGAGTGATCACCCCCCGTCCCACACACACACCCCTTCGTGCACATCTTTTAGTCCTCAGTCTGGATGTACATCTGCATGGGGTTTTCCTGCCACTCAGGCAGACAGGCCAGGCTCGCAGCCACTTCCTTCTGGACAGGCCAGCCCCAGGCCTCAAAGAAAGGAGCCAGGTTCTTCTGTACCCTTTCAGAGAACTTCTTCACCCACAGATTCATCTTGCCAGTGTTGTCTTTGGGGATGCCAGAGAGGGTCTGGTACTCAGCAAAGAGCTGGGTGAATGGCTCCCATCCAAAGGCCTCCTGGAGCTGGAAGAGAAGGAAGGGGCAGGATGAGGTACAAGTTTGTGAAAATACCTGCAACATGCGTGTTCATGAGTGCATCTCATTTCTGGTGATTTCTTCCCCTTAATCATTCACTAGCTTCATTTCTCTGCTTGCCCTTATCTCCCCATCTCAACCCTGCACATAAACACAATCTTATTGGCTCATTCCACTTCTTGGCCACAAACTCTGTACCCCCTGAATGTAGTAGGGGACTACATGAAGACCCTAATGGGTGAAAAGAGGTAAATACTCAATAAATGACAGTTATCATTATTATCCCTATTTTAAAAAATTATATCCCCAGTTCCTAAGTGTTTCCCAGGCATCAGACAGGTTTGAGCCTGACTGAGATGGGGATTTTGGGAGCCAAAATCTGGGCACTTCCGACACCTTCCAGACATAATAAAACCTTCCAGACAGAATAAAACCCTTGTTTTTTTCTCTTTTTCAGCCGTCTCAGAGCTGTGACTATTTTCAAGGCTACTGTTTTTCTCTGTGGAACACTGCCTTTGGGACAAAACAAGGAAGAAGCAGGTATGTCACAAGGAGCTCAAAATGAGAGTGACTCATACTTTACAGGGAACAGCCCACGTGAAAGCCATGGGCAGGAGACTCTTTTCAAGATTATAGAGATTTAGAATTAGCCGGGATCTTGAGGTTTCCGAGACCACGCCCTTTTGTGGAGGAGAATCCTCTGACTCTGAGGGGTAAAAGCCTGATGGCATTTGGATCAGCCTCCCTCTGCTCTCACTGTTGTGCTCTCACTGCTCATCTGCTCTCACTGCTTGGCCTTTGACAATCGTCCTGCTCATCTCTCTTAATTAGTACTCAACAAATTAAACATTTATCACACACATAACATTAAAAAATGTCTACAATGTGCCGGGTATTTCACTAGGCAAAATGATTAAGGCTCTTGTTTATCTGGAGGTCACTGGTCAATGGGAGAGACAGACGTGTAAGTAAACAAATTACAAAAAAAGTTGGCTTGTCAAGGAGATGATGTCGGGAGAAGAGGACAAGAGAGCTGAATTTTGACAGGTGACTTGACAGGTAACAGACAAGGTGTTCAAGCACGTTGCAGCTGCAGGAAGGAAACGTGAGGAGGTATAGGAACGAAAACAGCAAGATGTGTTCATAGCGGGAAGCAGCTCGGTAAACTGCAGGATAATTATGGAGACGGGAAATTGGGAGATGGAGATGGAGGTGTTGGCCAAAGCCTGATGATAAAGGGCCTTCTGCACCCAGCTAAGCAGCTTCCATTGTATTCTGTGTGTGAAGGAGAACACTTGACGAGCTTAAACATGGAATATTCAGATTATTTTGGAAGTGGTGTGGAAGATGGATTATAGGTGGTTGAAGCAAGATGCTGGAAAAACTGAGGAGGCTTTTAAAACAGAAGAGGGTCCTGAGGATCTATGCTAAGGCAACAGCAGGAGGAATGATGGCGAGCAGACCTCCCACAGGCGAAGAAAACAGAAGGTATCTCTCTGTCCTGGGACCAAGTCTCAGGCTTCAAGGTGAGGGGTCTCCCCAAAGCTTTTGCAAAATGATATTCATGGTGAGTGGGTCAGTAGGTAGGGTGGAATTAGGGCTTTGCCTTACACTTCAGTGGCAACTACCATGTAAGGTCCCTTTCCCTGTAGACCCTCAGACTGGCTCTAGGAGAATCCTGAGCTGATGCTACACAGTTATCTCATTGACTGGGGCTGTCTCACACTCACTCTTCAGAAAATGAGTGAAAAAAGAAAAAAAAATCAAAGGGAGGGTTCAGAAGTGCAAAAGCCTGGGCTTGTCATTAGCTCCTGATTTTAGGTTCTGGGTCCATCATTTAAATGTGTGACATTGGACAGGATGCTTAAACTCTCTAACTCAGCATGTGCCTATAAGAAGTGGGCAATACCCACTATCTAAAGAGTCATGGTAGACAGTATAGGAGATCTGATATGGGGAGTGGCTTTGACAACTTGAAAATATAAAAATTCAAAGCAGGATGGGGGAGGGGAAAGGGATTTATGCTTATTTTATAGGAAATCGACTCACTTTGGGACTTCGGTGTTCTTCTATTGGGTTGGTTATTTACTTATTCATTCTAAAGACATTTTGGGTTCAAATGGGTGATGGAAATATGAGAATCTCGTTGACAGATTTACCTCCTAAGAGGCCTTCTTGTAATGGAGTTGCCCCTAACACATCACTGTAATTATGAAGGGATGCAACACTCAGTTGACGCATAAAACTAAGGTGAGGGAAAACAAAGCAAAGCAAAACGATCGCCATTTCCAAGGCACCTACTCGGGGACAAAGGACGGACGAGTGAGTGGGAGCGCTGTGACTCAGAGCTTCTGCTCTTGACCGATATACCCAGAGACTACATTCTCTGCTTCTTTTCTTTTCACAGTATTTTTCATTTCCTCTTACATATCATCACAAAACCACAGTACGTGAGTGGGACAGGCATCATTATCTCCATCTTAGAGATGTATGACCTGAGAAGCACCGCCATGCAGCCAGGGGAGGTGGTGGGCCCAGGCTGATGGGGGTGGTGAAGGAGTTGGAGAGCTCCTGGGATCCAGGATGCTACACGACTGAGGGTCTAGTGGCCCGCATCTCCCTGAATTTCTGTTCAGTACCTTTAGATATGTTTCCAGAGCTGTCCACACATTCCAGTCGTTCAGGGGCGCTCCCTTTCCCAGGTGTGTTTTGATCCTTTTCTCTCGTTCTGGAGGGCTCAGAGCTGGGTGGGCCTGAGCCCTGGGGATGTGCAGGACCGTCTCATGCACATAGACTGACCAGAGGTTACAGGTGGCCTCGGTGGTGTGTGGGGGGAACTCCCACCCGTGCCGCTGCTGGTTGTGGCCCAGCTCGTGGATGGCTCCCCACAGACCTCTGCTTCTCATGCCCATCTCACTGATGAGCTCCTGCACCGACTGCAGGTGGCACATGATAGGGTATCCTGAGTGCATCCAGCCTGGGAACGCAAAAGGAAGAGTGAGGCATGGTGGGCGTGGTCCACCCAAACCCATCTCCCTTCATTCCTCTCCATGGTGTATTTTTTTCTCGCCATCCTGGCTGCCACCATAATTCCAGAATCTCCATGCTGATTGGAAAGCAGATGCTTTCTTTGACTTGGTCTGAAAAGTCCCGATCCTTCTTCCTGGCCTCCACACTGGAGTTATGCCTCGCCTTCTCTCTGGCCCCCCAAATGTTAACACTTTATATAGTCATTCTCACTATAATTCAGTGCTTCCTTTTGTGTGAGTTTTCTTTGCATGTGAGTCTGCAACATTAGGTCCTGTGTCTGAATTTGAGATCCCTGAGGCTAGGGCAGTGCCGTTCCTTCTCCTGTGTACGCTACTGTTGGCCAGAGTTATACTTTTTAACAGTGAAAATCTTGTAGTTTTTTGAAGATTAGAAAACAGGTCCAGAGGAATTTTCCACATGTTGGAACCAGATTTCCGTGTTTGTTTTTTTTTTTTTTTAAAGATGGCCTTCTTTCCTCTAAACCACCAAATACTTAACATAAACCTCTTTACTCTCTGTTTTCATTGCCAACATGTTTGAAGGAGATATTTCTGTTTTAAACTCTCCTTGAAACAACGCTCACTGCCATCTTGAACTCCTGGTACTAATTTTTCTGAGACTGTTCTCCCTCCTGTGAAATCTTACGCTTTAGATGAACATGATTTACCTTTTCACATGTAAACATCTTTTCATCTCCATCAAAGTCCATGTCTTGAACATCTTTTTTTCCCTTACTTTACTGGTAAAATTATGCCTTACACATATTGGACATTTAAAAAGGGCAAAATAGATGTCAGCAGAAGGAAGGAAATAAAGATCAGCCAGGGAATAAATAGAGATTAAAAAAACAATAGAAAAGATCAATAAAACCGACAGCCGGTTTTTTGAAAGGATAAACAAAATCAACAAACCCTGGCCAGGCTCACAAGAAGAAAAGAGAGGGGACTCCAATAAACAAAATAATAAATGAAAGAGGAGAAATAACAACTGATACCACAGAGATACAGAAAATCACAAGAGGATACTATGAACATATGCCAACAAATTGGACAACCTAGAGGAAATGGATGAATTTCTAGAAACACACAGCCTGCCCAAATTGAGTCAAGAAAAAACAGATAATTTGAACAGACCAATTGCTAGAAGTGAAATAGAACCTGTAATTTAAAAAACTCCCTACAAACAAAAGTCCAGGACTGGACGGCTTCACAGGGAAATTCTACCAAACATACAAAGCAGAACTTATACCAATGCTTCTCAAACTCTTCCAAAAGACGGAAGAGGATAGAACACTCCCAAAGCCATTCTATGAAGCCGCCATCACCCTGATACCAGAACCAGACAAAGACACTACAAAAAATAAAAATAAAAAACTACGGGCCAAAAAAGGGCAAAATAATAAATAAATGGTGTCCACAGACTAGGAGCATCCCTCTGGAGCACCCACCGGCTGAGATCTGCACATCAGCAACAATCCTCTCTGGACGGAGGAAAGGAAAGGGCTGGGCTGCCAGCCTGGCTATAGCCCGCATCATCTCATCCCAGAGGTGGAGTAAAGATTCAGGGTCCTCCAGGGCCTGGAGGTCTGCAGTTGGCACCGTCAAGATGATGTTGTCTGTTGCCAGCTCTCCCCAGGGAGCTGTGCTCTCCTGGATACGCCTCTTCCACTCCTCCAGGGATGTCTTACCTGGGAATAAAGGGCATGGAACCTGTCACCCACTTCCTCAACTTTCCTTGAGCTGAAAAACACAACTGGAACTCCAGGAGGAGGACAGTGAAATGATGAACTACTATCATGTGGGTCTACGTGCTGTGAAGTGAAGGACAGGCCCCCAGACCCTTCCCTCTGTTCTGCCCAGAAGTCTCCATGGACACAGGGAGTCCCTCATCTCCTACCTCCACTGGCACCTCAGACAGTCCCTCCTCCTTCTGTCCACCAATCCTCTTCCCTCCCCTCCTTCAACCAGCCCATCAACACCACAGCACCCCCGGCTCTCCCACTCCCCTCCACGTTCAGTTCACTCACCCAGCCTGTAATATGGGGCAGGCACAGCCCTCTTGATGGTGACGGACACGGGGCCCAGTTTACTGCCCTTGGGCACGATGACATAGAGAAGGCCGCCCCAGAGGCAGGAGACTGACAGTTTGGTCCTATCCATGCAGCACTGGTGAGTTACCACAGGGGCTCGAGACAGCTTGCTGGCACTCGTCAAGTCGTCGGTGTGGCAGCCAATCTGTACCTGGAGAGGCAATTCCACCATGTGTGCTGTGGGTGTGTGGTGCTGTGTGGATGGAGGGTATTAAAAAACTCTAGCTTCCCCTTTCTACGAGCAGTGCATGCAAACCTGTGAGCTTTTAGCACTCCAAAAACCATATGGACTGAAAGGTACGCAGAATCATTTTTCTAGGGATTTAAGCAGCTGCACAATGGACCACGATCAGGCAGACCAGGCATAACCCCGAGGCTGATATTGACTAGGGTCCCGTGGTGCCTCTGTACCAGGCAGAACCGGGGCTCTCGCTCCAGGGTTCAAGCCCCTGACGTGATTCCGATGCTGGGAATGAGGCAGAGGGAATCTTCATCTGCCCTTTGTGCACAGACAGGAGGAGGCCTATCCAGAGGCAGTGGGATATGGGGTGACGGGGGAGAACTGGTTCTGTCTTCCCCCTTTGTCTCAGCCTCCCCTCCTGGTCAGGTAGATGGAGTGCATTTTGTCTGGAGTCCTGTGACTGCTTTTCTTAGGTTTAATGTAAGTGAGCTCGAGAAAGGAGACTAACCCAAAAGAGACCCTTACTGTGGTAGGAAGTGACCCTCAAAATAGAGGCAGGAAGAATTTTACTTCTGCATGACGGCCTATTTTTGTGAGTGACGGGGTTAAGTACACCCTTCAGCGATCAGGGTGAAGAGGTGAAACCCAGAAAGGCCGCGTTGGAGAAATGAGTGAGGTTCCGAATATGTAACAGGCGCTCCTTCGCCTCATAGCCCTGTCGGGAGGTGGAAACCTGAGGGCTTGTGTTTGAGGACTGGATCTGATGTTAGGAGCTCTGGCATCTTCAGTCACTCCCTTAGGCTCCGTGAAACTTAGCTGTTTCGTCTGTGAAATCTGTAACGTGGGCAGAACAATGCCTTCCTGCACTCCTGGAAGAAGTGTCGCGAGCTGGATGAGAATGAAGCTCTGTGGCTCTGAGATGTGGCAGTGGCGTTCTGGCCTTACCTTCAGGCCAGCAAAAACTGCAGCTTCAGACAAGGAGACTTCTGCATTTTGTCCATTTGGGAGGTAGAGCCCTGTACTCACCCAGGAATCACCGCTGCCTGACAAAAGCCATAGGAAAGGCTGAGTTATTCCCCCACCTGACTCCACCCCACCTGGAACCTCACAGCCCCTCCCAGAGGTGCAGCCCTGCCCTGCGCACCTCATCTCATCCATGCTTCTTGCATCCATCCCACCTAATCCCTGAGCAGAACCCCAACCCCCGTCTCCTGGGAAGAAGTACCTGTTAGAGAATGGAGCTGGCCTACCTGAGCTGCAGCACCTGCAATGTCCTGCAAATCTCGCTAGCCCCACCTTCCCCCAGGTCCCTCATTCTGTACCTGGGTTGCTTCCATCAATCTCCACTGTGATGGCGTGTTCTGAGGGGTACGAACTGGAGCTGCAAGACCAGGTTCCAAGCCCCTGTGCCAGCTGAGAGCAGTCTGTGCCGGAGCGTGCCAGCTCCGTGGCCAGGCAGAGCAGTGCAGCCTCATAGGAGTCACTGGCAACTGGCTTTTCCCTGCTCACAGCTGGGAGGCCTGACAGATGCAGCATCTTCCTCAGGAGCCGGTGCAAGGAAGCATAAGCAGGGACCCCCTCTGCAGGGATCTGCAGGAAGCTTGCTGCATCTGCTCCCAGTTTGGCCAGCCAACTCTTTTCCAGGTTCCCACCCCCGCGGTTCACGATAAGCTGGAATTCAGACAGTGCCTTGCGGAAGTGGTAGCTCTGCTTCTCAGGGTTAGGGACAGGGAAACAGCCTGGTTCCAGAGTCCGAGCTAGGATACTGAGGCCAAAGCAGTTGAGTATGACGTTACCAGGGAAACTAGCCAAAGTGGAGCGGCTGGGGTTCTGGGAGGCCCACCACCAGGCCTGGCCCCCGATCAGCAAGCCCCCACCCTCAGCCACAAACTCCTGCAGCTGCTTAGCCTCCTTGTCACTGTAAGCCACACAGCAGTAGACACTCAAGTCAGCAGTCAGACGGGGCTCCAGACTGCACTCCAGGCCATGTTCTGACAGCAGGGCACACAGATTTTTTAGACGTGTGTTCACCCCAACTTTGCGCATCTGGCCTCTGGCCAGCCAGCGCAGAGCATTGAGCAAAAAGGGCCCCATCTTGGGCGTACAGAGCATGCCCTCGTGGGCAGCCAGAACCACGCGGCCCCGGCCATAGCGGGCAGCTGCCAGGAAGCAGCCAAGAGAGGCGTCTAAGCCCAGGGGGAAGGCCAGGGCCCCATGTACCAGCAGCTGCGAGGGGAGTCCCCCTGTTTTGATGTCCAGCTCTGAGATCCCTTCCAGGAGCTCCTGCTGATCCTGCCCGAGATCCTCCCCAAACCTGGAAAAGAGACAAAGGAAAAGGAACAAAGGGGCTACAGTCAGTGAGTGAACCACTGAAATGAGCTCACTGAATAGAGCAATCTGTGTGGGTACAGAGATACACAGTTCATGCCAATCTTCTTCTTCTCGCTAAGATTTGAGATTTGAATCACTCGTGTGACTCGCTTTATTGCAGTGGTCTGGAACTGAACTCACAGTATCTCCGAAGTCTGCCTGTTACTAAACATATAAATGAATTGTTAGAAAAATGGATCTGTTATTCTTAGAGAAAGTAGTCCTACTTAGACATTTTTCAGAGTAACATTTCTGTAAAAGAAGGCAGTAAAAATCAAATCCCCCTCTCCACGTGGTAGCAGTGATCTAGGAACACGTTACATGTAAACTATTTAATACTACACTTGAAGATTTATACAAACTCACTCTTTTTAAAAATTGTCACTTAGGTGATTCTAATGTGCAGCGCAGAAGGACAGCCACTGCAGGCCACCTTCTCCAACTCTGAAGGCACTCCAGCCATGTGGCTGACAGGGTCTTGGTGCTCCGGCCAGGTGTCAGGCCTGAGCCTCTGAGGTGGGAGAGCTGAATTCAGGACATTGGTCCACCAGAGACCTTCTGGCCCCACGTAATATCTGGGAGAGCTCTCCCAGAGATCTCCTCCGTCTCAGTGCTAAGACCCAGCTCCACTCAATGACCAGCAAGCTCCAGTGCTGGACACCCCATGCCAAACACCTAGCAAAAAGGAACACAACCCCACTCATTAGCAGAGAGGCTGCCTAAAATCATACTAAGTTCACAGACACCCCAAAACACACCACCGGATGCGGTTCTGCCCACCAGAAAGTCAGGATCCAGCTGCATGCACCAGAAGACAGGCACCAGTTCCCACCACCAGGAAGCCTACACAAGCCACTAAACCAACCTTACCCACAGGGGGCAGACACCAAAAAAAAATGGGAATTACGAACATGCAGCCTGCGAAAAGGAGACCCCAAACACAGTAAGTTAAGCAAAATGAGAAGACAGAGACCTATGCAGCAAATGAAGGAGCAGGGTAAAAACCCACCAGACCAAACAAATGAAGAGGAAATAGGCAGCCGACTTGAAAAAGAATTCAGAATAATGATAGTAAAGATGATCCAAAATCTTGGTAATAGAATGGAGATAATACAAGAAATATTTAACAAGGACCTAGAAGAACTAAAGAGCAAACAAACAATGATGAACAACACAATAAATGAAATAAAAAATTCTCTAGAAGGAATCAATAGCAGAATAACTGAGGCAGAAGAACGGAGAAGTGACCTGGAAGATAAAATAGTGGAAATAACTACAGCAGAGCAGAATAAAGAAAAAAGAATGAAAAGAATTGAGGATTGTCTCAGAGACCTCGGGGACAACATTAAATGTACCAACATTCGAATTACAGGGGTCCCAGAAAAGAAGACAAAAAGAAAGGGACCAAGAAAATATTTGAAAAGATTATAGTTGAAAACTTCTCAAACATGGGAAAGGAAATAGTCAAGTCCAGGAAACACAGAGAGTCCCATACAGGATAAATCCACGGATCAACATGCCAAGACACATATTAATCAAACTATCAAAAATTAAATACAAAGAACAAATATTAAAAGCAGCAAGGGAAAAGCAACAAATAACATACAAATGAATCTCCATTTAACAGCTGATCTTTCAGCAGAAACTCTGCAAGCCAGGATGGAGTGGTAGGACATATTTAAAGTGATGAAGGAGAAAAACCTACAACCAAGATTACTCTACCCAGCAAGGATCTCACTCAGATTTGACGGAGAAGTTAAAACCTTTACAGACAAGCAAAAGCTAAGAGAATTCTGCACCAACAAACCAGTTTTACAACAAATGCTAAAGGAACTTCTCTAGGCAGGAAACACAAGACAAGGAAAAGACCTACAATAACAAACCCAAAACAATAAGAAAATGGTAGTAGGAACATACATATCGATAATTACCTTAAATGTAAATGGACTAAATGCTCAAACCAAAAGACCTAGACTGGCTGAATGGATACAAAAACAAGACCCATATATATGTTGTCTACAAGAGACCCACTTCAGAACTAGGGACACATACAGACTGAAACTGAGGGGATGTAAAAAGATGTTCCATGCAAATGGAAATCAAAAGAAAACTGGAGTAGCAATTCTCATATCAGACAAAACAGACTTTAAAATAAAGACTATTATAAGAGACAAAGGAGGACACTACATAATGATCAAGGGATCAATCCAAGAAGAAGATATAACAATTGTAAATATTTATGCACCCAACATAGGAGCATCTTAATACATAAGGCAAATGCTAACAGCCATAAAAGGGAAAATCGACAGTAACACAATCATAGTGGGGGACTTTAACACCCCACTTTCACCAATGGACAGATCAACCAAAATGAAAATAAATAAGGAAACACAGGGTTTACATGGTACAGTAAACAGGATGAACTTAATATTTGTAGGACATTCCATCCAAAAACAACAGAATACACATTTTTCTCAAGTGCTCATGGAACATTCCCCAGGAGAGATCATATTTTGGGTCACAAATCAAGCCTTGGTAAATTTAAGAAAATTGTAATTGTATCAAATATCTTTTCTGACCACAACGCTATGAGACTAGATATCAGTTACAGGAAAAAAACTGTTAAAAATACAAACACATGGAGGCTAAACAATACGCTACTAAATAACCAAGAGATCACTGAAGAAATCAAAGAGGAAATTTAAAAATACCTAGAAACAAATGACAAAACACGATGGCACAAAACCTATGGGATGCAGCAAAAGCAGTTCTAACAGGGAAGTTTATAGCAATACAATCCTACCTCAAGAAACAAGAAAAATCTCAAAAAAACAACCTAAAGCAATTAGACAAAGAAGAACAACAATAAAAAAAAAACCCAAAGTTAGCAGAAGGAAAGAAATCATAAAGATCATATCAGAAATAAATGAAAAAGAAATGAAGGAAACGATAGCAAAGACAAATAAAACTAAAAGCTGGTTCTTTGAGAAAATAAACAAAATTGATAAACCATTAGCCAGACTCATCAAGAAAAAAAGGGAGAAGACTCAAATCAACAGAATTAGAAACGAAAAAGGAGAAGTAACAACTGACACTGCAGAAATACAAAGGATCATGAGAGATTACTACAAGCAACTCTATGCCAATAAAATGGACAACCTGGAAGAAATGGACAATTTCTTAGAAAAGCACAACCTTCCGAGACTGAACCAGGAAGAAATAGAAAATATGAACAGACCAATCACAAGCACTGAAATTGAAACTGTGATTAAAAACCTTCCAACGAACAAAAGCCCAGGACCAGATGTCTTCACAGGCGAATTCTATCAAACATTTAGAGAAGAGCTAACACCGATCCTTCTCAAACTCTTCCAAAATATAGCAGAGGGAGGAACACTCCCAAACGCATTCTATGAGACCGCCATCACCCTAATACCAAAACCAGACAAAAATGTTACAAAAAAAAGAAAACTACAGGCCAATATCACTGATGAACATAGATGCAAAAATCCTCAACAAAATACTAGCAAACAGAATCCAACAGCACATTAAAAGGATCATACACCACGATCAAGTGGGGTTTATCCCAGGAATACAAGGATTCTTCAATATATGCAAATCAATCAATGTGATACACCATATTAACAAATTGCAGGATAAAAACCATATGATCATCTCAATAGATGCAGAAAAAGCTTTTAACAAAATTAAACACCCATTTATGATAAAAACCCTCCAGAAAGTAGGCACAGAGGGAACTTACCTCAACATAATAAAGGCCATATATGACAAACCCACAGCCAACATCGTCCTCAATGGTGAAAAACTGAAACCATTTCCACTAAGATCAGGAACAAGACAAGGGTGCCCACTCTTACCACTATTATTCAGCATAGTTTTGGAAGTTTTATCCACAGTAATCAGAGTGGAAAAAGAAATAAAAGGAATCCAAATCAGAAAAGAAGTAAAACTGTCACTGTTTGCAGATGACATGATACTGTACATAAGAATCCTAAAGATGCTACCAGAAAACTACTAGATCTAATCAATGACTTTGGTAAAGTAGCAGGATACAAAGGTAATGCACAGAAATCTCTTGCATTCCTATACACTAATGATGAAAAATCTGAAAGAGAAATTAAGGAAGCACCCCCATTTATCATTGCAACAAAAAGAATAAAATATCTGGCAATAAGGAGGCAGAAAACCTGTATGCAGAAAACTATAAGACACTGATGAAAGAAATTAAAGATGATACAAATAGATGGAGAGATATACCATGTTCTTGGATTGGAAGAATCAACAGTGTGAAAATGACTCTACTTCCCAAAGCAATCTACAGATTCAGTGCAATCCCTATCAAACTACCACTGACATTTTTCACAGAACTAGAACAAACAATTGCACAGTTTGTATGGAAACACAAACAACCCCGGGTAGCCAAAGCAATCTTGAGAAAGAAAAACAGAGCTGAGGGAATCAGGCTCCCTTACTTCAGACTATACTACAAAGCTACAGTAATCAAGACAGTATGGTACTGGCACAAAAACAGAAAAATAGATCAATGGAATAGGATAGAAAGCCCAGAGGTAAACCCACGCACATATAGTCACCTTATCTTTGATAAAGGAGGCAAGGATATACAATTGAGAAAAGACAGCCTCTTCAATAAGTGGTGCTGGGAAAACTGGACAGCTACGTGTAAAAGAATGAAATTAGAACACTTCCTAACACCATACACAAAAATATACTCAAAATGGATTAAAGACTTAAATATAAGGCCATACACTATAAAACTCTTAGAGGAAAACATAGGCAGACACTCTATGACATAAATCACAGCAAGATCCTTTTTGACCCACGTCCTAGAGAAATGGAAATAAAAACAAAAACAGATGGGACCTAATGAAACTTAAAAGCTTTTGCATAGCAAAGGAAACTATAAGCAAGATGAAAAGACAACCCTCTGAATGGGAGAAAATATTTGCAAATGAAGCAACTGACAAAGGATTTATCTCCAAAATATACAAGCAGCTCATGCAGCTCAGTATCAAAAAAACAAACAACCCAACCCCAAATGGGCAGACGACATAAACAGATATTTCTTCAAAGAAGATACACAGATTGCCAACAAACACATGAAAGGATGCTCAACATCACTAATCATGAGAGAAATGCAAATCAAAACTACAATGAGGTATCACCTCACACCAGTCAGAATGTCCATCATCAAAAAATCTACAAACAATAAATGCTGGAGAGGGTGTGGAGAAAAGGGAACCCTCTTGCACTGTTGGTGGGAATGTAAATTGATACAACCACTATGGAGAACAGTACGGAGGTTCCTTAAAAAACTATAACTAGAACTACCATATGACCCAGCAGTCCCACTACTGGGCATATACCCTGAGAAAAGCATAATTCAAAAAGAGTCATGTACCACAATATTCATTGCAGCACTATTTACAATAGCCAGGACATGGAAGCAACCTAAGTGTCTATCGACAGATGAATGGATAAAGAAGATGTGGCACATATATACAATGGAATATTACTCAACCATAAAAAGAAACGAAATTGAGTTATTTGTAGTCAGGTGGACGGACCTAGAGTCTGTTACACAGAGTGAAGTAAGTCAGAAAAAGAAAAACAAATACCATATGCTAACACATATATATGGAATCTTAAAAAAAAAAAGTGGTTCTGAAGAACCTAGGGGTAGGACAGGAATAAAGTCGCAGATGTAGAGAATGCACTTGAGGACACGGGGAGTGGGAAGGGAAAGCTGAAACGAAGTGAGAGAGTGGCATGGACATACATACACTACCAAAAATAAAATAGCTAGCTAGTGGGAAGCAGCTGCATTTCATGGGAGATCAGCTCGATGTTTTGTGACCACCTAGAGGGGTGGGATAGGGAGGGTGGGAGGGAGACGCAAGAGGGAGGGGATATGGGGATATATGTATACGTATAGCTGATTCACTTTGTCATATAGCAGCAACTAACACAACAATGTAAAGCAATTATACTCCAATAAAGATGTTAAAATATTGTCACTTAAATCTGATGAGCATATTTACTACTTCTTATTGAGAAATGGTCAAAATGTAATGAATTGAGGAAAGATTTTGTATTTCAAGAATTTTTAAAACCCATTTGTAGATACTTTGTCAAGCGACAGGAGATTGGTTAAATAAGTTATGGTTAACTGTAGATAGCATATCATATGGCAATTAAAATAATTACTGGAAAATGCTTCATAGAAAAAATTTTAAGTCAGATTCTAATATACTATGCTCTAAATAAGCCACATTTTGCACAACAAACTGCCAAGAACAAACAAACAAAAAACAAAATCCACAAGACCAGAGAAACATTATCCAGAGTATGTTTATCAAAATGTCCTCAGTGATCATCTTGGCTAGTGGGATTTAGATGATTTTAATTACCTTTATAAAACTTTGTCTCATAATAAAAATCAAATGTTAATAAAAAGGTTTAGTCACTCAAGTAGCAAAACATTAATGAAGAAAATTCCTCCCGTACAGTTTCTCCTTAATTTCTCTTTAGCATGAAAATGGAGACACACGTTTTAATTTTGTCATTCCGTTTTCAACTAACATGGCCAAATGTCAAGAGGGTTCTGGCATCAGTTTAGCTTGTACCTTTTTTCCACCTGTAGAGGCTTAAAGACTTATTTTGTGGGGCAATGACGTTGAGCCACAACACTTAGCTTATAGACGTAGCTTCCACACTAAGTGTTCTGCCGGAATCTTCTGACGGGCACCTTGTGAAGTCCAGCTACTGATAAAACACCTTCACTATGGAGAGATGTGATAATGAGGCTGGGAACCTGAAGGTTTACACTCATGTGCTTATAAAAATGTCTAACCGCCGCTGTCCAGCTGAGCAGGTCATTGGTGGACTCTGGCTCTGACTGGTCAGGATGATCCTGCTTCCTCCCTTGGCAGAGTAGCTGGAAGAGCCTGTGAAATTTACATCCCCTCTCCAAGCCACCACTTGCTTATCACCACTTGTGTCTGGGAGTATTCAATAAAGACGACGTCCCTGAGTTGGCTAACATAGTACCTGATATATAGTAAGTCTTCAACACATGTTAGTGGGTATATAAAACACACAAATACACACAGAATATTTATCTGATAATGAAAGACTTCATATCTGATAGACAGGGACCTTAATACCTAAAAGTACTAAGGGTATACAGGGTTATGGGTTGAGTTGTGTCTCCTCCAAATTCATTTGTTGAAGTCCTAACCCCCAGGACCTCAGAATGTGACCTTATTTGGAAATAGGATCATTGCAGATATAATTAGCTAAGTTAGGATACGGTGGGCCTAATCCACCATGACTGGTGTCCTTATAACAAGAGGAAGTTTGGCCACAGACACACACACATAGGGAGAATGCCATGCAAAAATGAAGGCAGAGATCAGGGTGATGCTTCTGCAAGCCAGGGAAGGCTAAAGAGTGCCAGGAAACCACCAGAAGCAGGAGAGCGGCCCGGAGCTTATTCTCCCCACAACCTCAGAAGGAACCAACCCTGCCAACCCCTTGATCCCAGATTTTTAGCCTTCAGTGGTGCGGTGACAAAATTCTGCTGTTTAAGCCAGCCAGTCTGTGGTACTTGGTTATGGCAGCCCTAGGACGTTAACACAGTCACAATTCTGAAAACTGATCCACACAGGACACTCTGGGGGTAGGTGATCTGTAAAATCGGTCTGGATGTATCCTGACATTCTTGGACTAACGTTTTTTGTTTTTAATTAACTTCTGGCTGCGTTGGGTCTTGGTTGCTGTGCGCGGGCTTTTCTCTAGTTGCGGCGAGCGGGGGCTGCTCTTTGTTGCAGTGAGCGGGCTTCTCATTGCGGTGGCTTCTCTTGTTGCGGAGCACGGGCTCTAGGCACGTGGGCTTCAGTAGTTGTGGCTCGCGGGCTCTAGAGCGCAGGCTCAGTAGTTGTGGTGCATGGCTTAGTTGCTCCGTGGCATGTGGGATCTTCCCAGACCAGGGCTTGAACCTGTGTCCCCTGCATTGGCGGGTGGACTCTCAACCACTGCGCCACCAGGGAAGCCCCTTGGACTTACTTTAAAAACACTGATAACTGAATCAGAAAGTTACCCAGGGGTAGGACCATATCTTGTGTGTCTCTAGTTCCAACAGCACCTAGTGTGGTGTCCGGTGGGAAGCACTACCTAGCGGTAGTAAGACATGCCACAGAAATGAGGGGGCAATCATGTAAAATTAACATGCAGTGGGCTGAGAGCAGCCTCTGAGCTGCAATGCCTCTCACCTTTCTTCTGAAAAAGGACTCACCCTCTCACTTATACAGGAGTACATGTGTGTGTATGTATTTTTATGTGTTTATATATACACATAGGCATGCATATATACACAGAGACGTGTGCACACCCATGTATGTATACATATACTATATATGAAATGATTATATGGGCCTGAGGAAAACTATGGAAGATGACATCCTGGGTTGTCAACATGGTTCCTGGGGAAGGGGTGGGAAGATGGTGTGCAGAGTACCATGAAGGAGGAGCAAATAAAAGCCTGGCATTTAATCATACTACAGCTTACTATTTATCAGTTACAAACAACAGGGAGACCTCTGAGAACTAACGTGGTCAGATGTTCCAAAACAGTTTTTTGAGTAAAAATTTTAAAAATAAAAACTAACAATTTGGTGATACAATTTATATAAGACAAAAATAAAACAAAATAAATATATGTCAATATATATGTCAAAAAAGTCAGGACAAAAATCACAAGAGTGTAAGAAGTATTCTGAATTGTGTGATGGAGACAAGGGGTTGGTATTGAAAGAGCTGCTCAAAGGGGACTTGTCTCATCAGTATTTTTTTTTCAAATACGGAGAATGTATGAATATATTTCTCAGGTAATTAAGAATTAAATTTTAAATGTTAAGGTAACTGATGGAAAAATAGAACTGAGAAGCATAATCTACAAATATGCTGGGAGAATTTAAGGAGTAGAGAAAACTAGGTCAAATACTGTAACGAAGAAAAAATGTAAAAAGAAACAAAGTATAAAAACAAAACCAAGAAACAACAAGGCAAGAGTAAGAAATACACTTGAATTATCACTATCTAGGACTGGATTAAATTTGTATACGAAGAGACAGATGCTCTCAGACTGGGCTAAAAACATCTAGTTGTAAGCTGCTTACAAAAGACACAATTGAAACTATCAATAAATGGTACACAAAGATTGAAATGAGGAAATCAACAAAGGTATATCTGGAAGATACAACAAAAAGAAAGCAGAAGTGCCGGTATTAATGTGAGATGTAATTGATTTCAAAGAGGAAAGAATTAAACAAAAGATGAATATTTTCTATGAATAGAAGTTAAGCCTTCCAAAGATATAATTTTCATTAATTTTTATGGGCCTAAAAACAAAGTGCTGAAAGCAAAAACTGCTACGAAGAAAACTAAAATTTGATGAATTCATAATCACATTTGAAAATAGTAACAGATCTCTCAGCATCCAATGGATCAATTAAAAAAAAAAAAGAAAAAAAGGATAGAGATGATTTGAGCAGAATGACTGACAGACTTGATTAGAACCAGAACACAATGGTGCAATATCGCCTGGAATCTGAGGGTGAGAAAGTGAGAGCCTAGAATGCTGTGCTCTGTCAGTTCGTTGTGTAAATATAACAGAAATGAAGACATCCTCAAACGTGATACATTAAAAATATAATGTTTTAGAACACACACACAGGCATAGACAAGCAATTGACAGGATCCTTATCAAACTTCTAAGAGCGGCTGCCTTAGTCCAGAGGCATGAGACTGGGAACGGTGGTGTGGGATGAAAGACACTTTGCCACTCTCCTCTATACATTTTTTAATTGGAGTATAATCGCTTTACAATGTTGTGTACAATGAGGTGAATCAGCTCTATGTATACCTATATCCCCTCCCGCTTGGACCTCCCTCACCTCCCCCATCCCACTCATCGAGGTCATCACAGAGCACCGAACTGAGCTCCCTGTGCTGTACAGCAGGTTCCACTAGCTATCTATTTTACACATGGTATCTATGTATCTTATTTATGTCAAACCTAAGCTCCCAGTTCATCCCACCCGTCCCCTCCCGCCTCCCGACCCGTGTCCACACATCCATTCTCTACATTGCGTCTGTATTCCTGCCCTTGTATTTTTCATTATAAGCTTGAATTCATTTTGAAATATTTTTTATAAAACGGTGAAATGTTTCGGGACTTCCCTGGCATTCCAGTGGTTAAGACTTTGCCTTCCAGCGCAGGGGTTACGGGTTCAATCCCTGGTCAGCGAGCTAAGATCCCGTGTGCCTCACGGCCAAAAAACCAAAACGGAAAACAGAAGCAATATTGTAACGAATTCAATAAAGACTTAAAAATTGGTCTACATCAAAAAAAAAATCTTTAAAAAAATTTTAAAAAGTGAAATGTTTCTCAAAAGAAAAGAAAGGAGCGAGAGAGGGAGGGAGGGAGGGAGGGAGGAGAGAAGGAAGAAAGGAAGGGAGGAAGGCTGGACAAGCAAGCATAGAAGATGGGATGTCAAGGAATTCTCAACAGATGTTTCTATTTACCAATATTTGAGTCTTGTATAATATCTATTTACAGTATTTAAGTTTGTATAATAACATAATGAAAGTAGCTATTATTTAATGAGGTTTAATATATTCTAGGCATTTACACTTACAGATCATCTCGTTTAATCATTATAATAAACCTGAAAGTTATTATTCTTGCTTTATAGATGAGACAGAAAAGTTAGGCTATTTGCCCCATGTTTCTTAGCTAATAACTGGAAAGGACAGGAAACAAATCCAGGGTGGTTTGTCTCTAAAGCCAATGATGTTGTCCACACACCAGTAATCTCTCAACTACTGAGTTTTGAATGAAGACCACAGTTGGGTATGCAGCAATCAACAGGTATATTTTGTGCAAAAGAGGCTTTAAGTAGACATGGAAGTGTGAATATACTGCATTTATGGAAAAGGAAAAGCATGTGCTCCTTCAGAGCTGGAAGGGCAAGAGAGGGCACTGAGGAAAGGAAGGGAGAGGTGGCAGTGCTCAGGTACCAGATCACACCTGAGCAAACAGCTGGTACAGGAGATGGCTTTCTGATGGAGATGTAAAGCCTGTCATAGTAACGACAGCAGTGATCAGCGAGTTCAGTGTGAGGCGAGCTGCTGTCATTGTCACCATGCATGGCCTTGTCTCTCCTCTCCCGTGTGCTGGCTACTAGGCCTATTTCACGCGGGGTGTTTGCTTCTTAATTTGTTTTCTTCACTCTGAAATTCCCCCTTTTCATCTCATTCTGTCTCTTGTTTTATATAACATACATTTTTAGAAAGTTCTGTTAGAGCATGAAGCATTCTCAAGGAGTGAATGTGTCCTCATTCATGTATTTATTCGCTAATTATATAGTCTGCAAATATTCTGTTCTATTCATTGGGTCATATTTTTCTTCCAGCCATGATTGATTCTGTTGTCTTTCCACACTAAATTTCTGTCTAATATTTCCCTTTTAAATTTAATATAGCCTTTTTATATAGTTATTACATAGTTTTTTTTTTCCACCATGGGCATGAGCAGATCTTTTGCATGTTCTGATATCGTGTGGGTGAGGTCCTCTTGATATTCTTTCTAAGTTACCCCAGACCAGTTTGTTTGTAGACACGTACCACATCCACCACCTTCTCAAATTACATTGGGGTCTGTATAATGCTTCCTTCCACTTTCTTATTGCTTAACGTCTGTATCTCTAACTGAAGCCAAAGATCAGCTGGGGCCTATTGCTGTCTTTACTGGGGGCGTGTCCCTCCCCTCTTTAGGGACCTAGAGCAAGGCCTACTCCACCCAGCCAGGCATGGAATGCACTGGAGGTGTTCAGCCCACCATTGTCTTTGGAAGATGGCAAACTCCAGCATCCCTTTCTGCCTCCACCAAATTCTGAAGGAGCTTTGCTGCTTTTACATTTGAGGGTTTTTTTCCCTTAAGTGTCTACTCACCCAGTTTGTTCATTCTTCTACAGCATGAGAAGGCATCAGTGATACTCCTTGGATTTGTTTCAGCTTTTTCCTGTGGTTGTGCATTGTGGGTAGGTACAGTCTCAGGAGATGCTGCACACCGTGCCACACATCAGTCACCTGGCACTCCCACCGACTGTGCTTTCGCAGTACGTGGGATCAGCATCAGAACCTCCACATTTAGTTGTTTGCTTACTATTTTTCATTCACTTGGTCAGATTTGGTGGAGAGGGCAATTCTGGGCTCTAGGCTCATTTCACACTACCTTTACCTGGAAACTCTCTACATTTATGGGTCTTGAATATGAAAACAGAACAGTGCTGCTTACAAGCTGAGAGTCCTCAGACAAAGACCTTTGCACTCTATGGGAATGTGGTGATGATCAAGAGAGAGAACACATCATCTTTAAGAGAGGCATAAACCTAAGCTACTAGTTTGTATTTACTTTTTATGAGCAGCTCCTAATACACTCTAGGCCTTGTAGGTTATGCCATGTGTAAGAGTAATGAGCTGCTGATCTGAGATTAATTTTTCCCCAGACTCTCCTGTGTCTTGGTATAAAAGCAGCAAATGCCTTTGGGTCTGGCTTTGCACGTTAAAGTACAGGCAGGACCTCCTCAGGGGTGTAAAACTAGGTGTGCAGGCAGCTTTTGCCCTTGGGGATAGGACCCTTGAGAGGATCTTTTGTTGGTTTCATGAGACTGCTCCTCCCCTGGGCAGACAGGGCAGTTCCCTTAAGGAGCTCCAGAGCCTCCTGCAGCAATTTAAAGTCATTAAACCTGTTCGGTCAGCCCAGGAGCCATTGACCAAGGTTTGTTGGCAAGAAAGTTCACTGAAAACCTCAAAGGAGACATGCGTGAAGGCGGCAGGAATCTGAGCTGAGGGCCTGGGCACCATACAGGCCTTTTAAGACTTTAGAGTTGATGGGGTCAGTCAACTCCAGCTCAGTTTTGGGCTGAGGCTGGAAGCCTGAGACACAGCACATTCTATAACCTGAAGCTGTCTGTAGGCTCAACCCTGGTACCCAGGCCACCCTTTCCTTTCTCGTGGTTTAGGATGTGTATTCGTTCATATATTTATTCATTAATTTACACAGTCTACAAATACCTGTTTCTCTCTACCATGTTTCACACATCAGGCACTGAGAATAACGCAGCACACGTGACAGGCAAGATCAGTGCATCCGTGGAACTTTAGTGTTTGGTTGGCTAGACAGGTACCAGCAAGCACACATGTTGGGTATTTACAGATCGTGATCACTGATGTTTAGGCAAGAGATGGAGAAAAGTGAAACTGGAAGTTTAGTCTTAGTTTCAAGAGTCATTGAGGAAGACTCCCCTGAGGAGGGTGTTTGAGCTGAAACTGAATAAGGAAAATAAATTGGCTTTTCAGGAGCTGAAGGAAGATCCAGAATAGGAAGAGAAATTTGAAAACCAAGTCTTACATTCAGCTTTGCCGGAGCTACCAGTGTAATTTTTTCGATTAACTGAATTTCCAAATATCTGATATTTCGTAAGACAAACTGTAAGGAAAAAATGTTGCCTGCCATCCCAGTTCTACAAGGATCAAGCCATTGGCCAGTGCGGTCACGCACTGACTTATATAAAATTCGAACACGCATCTGATCAAGCCTCTCAACCAGGAGGTGGGAAACTTTTTCTGAGCAGCCCAATAATAACTATTTTAGGCTTGTGGGCCACATGTTTGCCACTGACACAACTCAACTCTGCCACTGTAACTCAAAAACAACCACAGGGCTTCCCTGGTGGCGCAGTGGTTGGGAGTCTGCCTGCCGATGCAGGGGACACGGGTTCGTGCCCTGGTCCGGGAAGATCCCACATGCCGCGGAGCGGCTGGGCTCGTGAGCCATGGCCGCTGAACCTGCGCATCTGGAGCCTGTGCAAACAACCACAGACAATATGGACACAAATGGACACCACTGTGTTCCAATAAAACTTTATTTATGTAAACGGGGCTGGCCCACAGGCCATAGTTTGCCAATCCCTGCTGTAGAATCCAGATTTAACTTCCAATTTACAAGAAATATAGAGAACAGAGGAATACATTTAATGACACCACAGGGATTCAATCAGCAAAACTCCGATTGTTTTGAAGGAAACACATTCTGTACTGTGGGGAAACTTCAGGACAAAGTACCTAGTTTCTTCAACAAAAAAGCAGCAAGAGATAAAAAGAATTGGAAAAGAAACTCAACATTATATGAGACATAAAATTCATATCAAGCAATCAAAATATTTGGGTTTTAATAAAAGACTAACAAACAGTGAAAAAATAAGACAGTTATGGAAACGAATAATGACATTAAGAGAGTATTACTTCTTTCGGGTATGATAATGGTGCCTTGTGGTTATGTTTTCAAAACGATTTACATCGTTAGGGATACATATTAAAAAACAGATGGAATGATATGATGTCTGTGATTTGCTTCAAAATAATCTGGGGTGAAGCGAGGGTGTGGCTACAGATAAAATTAGATTGACTGAGTTGGCTGTTACTGAGCTTGGGTAATGGCTGCATGGGGGCTCTTTGTACTGTTCTACTTTTGCATATCTCTGAACTTTTCCATAATTAAAAGTTAAAACAAACATAAAACATACTTCAGATTCAGTGGCAGAGATGACAAATGTAGGCATGGATGAAGAAAAACAGGTTTAGTTTGATGAACAGGAGTCCTTTGGAACAATTAAGAGCAGTTAGGTTGATGGGATTTAACCTTGTTTGTCCCTTAGAATTAAAGAGAAGTTGGAGTGAATCAGATCCACCCTGCCTCTCTGAGTAACTCATCACCTCCCAACCCTCTCTCAGAGGGAAGGAGGACCAAGGGAGCCAGGACCTGGGGCTGAGGACACTGCTAAATGCATACTAAATATGTGTACGCCCTTCCTTGTAGCAGAGTCTTGATTTCTTCAGAGATGCCAGGGCGCATTTAAAAATATTCGGCCCTTCAGACCCTCTGGCAGCTAGAGTTGGCCAGGTGAGCTAATTTTGGCCACTGAAATATAATAGAAGCCTAATGGTCAGGGCTCCCAGAAAATATATTATTTTCTGCATTAGAAGAGACAAATTCAGCAGGTGTATTCATTCTAGCTTATTCTTGCGGAGGTGTAATTATAGTGCCTGAAGCAGTAGTACCAATCTTGTAACCATAAAGATAAAAGTGAAATATTGTGATGGGAGGGGTGGGGGCCACGGGGGTGGGGAGAGAGCAAGAGAGAGATGGAGGGCGAGGGAGGAAGGGAGCGAGAGAGGGAGAGAATGGATTTGCATGAACGAACCTGGTCATCATGAAGCAGGGACTCAGTGCCCCAGGCCTGATTATCTTGCCCGGATTTTGTTACATGAGAAAAATAAACTCCTACGTGGTCAATCCACTATGATAAGGCTTCTGTTACATGTGGCCAAGCACAGTGAGTTACTGATAACAAGTTACCTAGAACCCCAGATATCCAAAACTAAACTCCTGACCTCCTCTAATCTGTCTTCTCATAGACTTTCACAGCTCCTTACGTGGCAACACACTCACCTTTTTTTTTGCGATACGCAGGCCTCTCACTGTTGTGGCCTCTCCCGTTGCGGAGCACAGGCTCTGAACGCGCAGGCTCAGCGGCCATGGCTCATGGGCCTAGCCACTCTGTGGCATGTGGGATCTTCCTGGACCGGGGCACGAACCCGCGTCCCCTGCATTGGCAGGAGGACTCTCAAACACTGCGCCACCAGGGAAGCCCCAACACTCACCTTTAAGGCATTCGACCACCAAAATGCTTGACTCCTCTTCCCCCCCCCTCACTCCACATTCAGTCCATCAGCCAAGCCCGAAGGCAGGAAGGAGGAAGGAGCGGAGCTCTGTGTCTCTCTCAGGCTGTGTCTCTGGCCATCACTGTGTCTTCTCTTAGGCTCCAGGTCCCATCAGACAGCCCCCGCATCTGGGGTCCCGGCTCCTGCTGGACAGGCCTCCACCAGGTGGCTGCAGCCCCTGGGCTGCTGGACCACCACTGCCTCTGCCAGTCCTGCTGCTGCTCATCTCCTGGCTACCTCGCTGCCTCCTGTGCAGCTTTCAGCTATGTGTCGCCTGCTTAGTCAGCTACCCATATTAAATCCCTTCTGTTTGAAACACCAGTTAATGCTGACCAGGCCTGACTGATAAGCCTTCCCTGATGACCCCTAACTAAAACATTCTCCACTCCCCTCGCTGTCACTTTATCACTTATCCTGCTTTACTTTCCTTGTAGTTCTTATCAATACCTGCTAGAGTATGTATCTATTTGTTTCCTTAGTTGCCTAATTTTCCACTGGAATATAAGTGTCAAGACAGCAAGGGTCTTCTGCATGGGGCCTGGCACATGGTATGTGCCTCACACAAACAAATGCTTTTCCATTCCTTTAAGAGATATTGACACACACTCTCCAAGTCTCAGGCACTAGACAGATTGATGAATAAGCCAAGTTTTAGACTGTCGCTTTGGCCACAGGTGGGAGTGGCAGTGAGAACCCAGCCGCTCTTGGGCTTCAGTGCATTTTAATTGTCCTATTTTCTGTTTGTAGTGGTTCTGAAAAGCAGTGGAAAATCAGGTGTATTTGGAAGCTCACCGAAGAGGGGGCTCAAATCTATTGTGAACATACATCAGACTCCCTATAGGGAGACACCACTCACCTGACCTGGAGAGGGATCTTGGGCACCTTCGTAGAGACCTTGAACCGGCTTCTGTCCCCACAGGTATCAGTGAAGTACACACCAGCCACACTGGTCACCTGGTTCCCTGGGAACTTGGACAGCACCTTGTCACGACCATGCTGACTGGCCCAATACCAGGCTTGGCCCCCCATGAGCAGGCCCCCTCCACGTTTCACAAACTGGATCAGCTCTGCAGTCATGGTGTCATTGTAGGCATTGATGCAATAAACCCCCAGGGGTTCTCTCGGTTCTGGCTGAATCTGTGCCTCAACCCCAGAGCCCTGCAGGATGTTTGCTAGTGATGCCAGGGATGGGTGCACTCCAACGGGAGCCCCAGGAGAGGGACAGAGCCAGCCCACTGCATTGAGAAGAAATGGGGCCAAGCCGGCGTCCAGCAGGTAGCCCTCATGGGACACAACCACAAGGCGGCCTCGGCCATAGGAGGACGCAGCAATGAGGACCTGGCCCTGATCATTCACCATCACCGGGAAGGCAGCCTCTCCAGTTAGAAGGAGTTCGCTGGGGATGGGGCCTTTAGGGACATCCCAGCTTGTCACTCCATCCATGAGGGCCTCAAAGGCAGCAGCAGGAGTTGTCGCCATGGTTCAGTCAGCTGCAGGAGAAGAAAGCAAAGACTGAGCTTGGTCAGAACAAATGAAGGAATGAGTGAAAACAAAAACAACTGAATGCATTCAGATGAAAACTACTTGTCAGGTCCCCCACTGTGTGCCACGGCCTGGGGGTGCAGCAAGGAACACAACAGACAAGGTCCCTGCTTTCACGAATCTAATATTTGAGAAGGGGAAGGACAATAATTAGATAGGTAGATAAACAGATAAAATGCAGCAATGAATAAGTGTTAGATGAAAATAAAACATAGTGATGTCATATCGAGCAACCGGAAAAATTACTTTAGATTGGGTGACAGGAAAGGCCTACAGGAAAAAGTGACCTTGAAGCTGAAACCTGACATTTAAGTTGAGGCCTGAAATGCTGCAGGAGAGCATTTTAGCAGTGAGAAGCCCCAGGGTGGCTGGAGGAACACACAGGGAGGAGCAGGACCTGAATGGAGTGAGGGCGGGGCTGGATCCCACGGAGCAGGTAGATCGAGGTGAGACCTGAGCTGACTTAGCATTTTCCTCTTTGGAAGAAAAGGTCAGTTGACCTTTCAGAAACTAAATTTCTTCTGGTAGCTTTGACCAAATGAATTGGAAACGCCTCCCAATTTATCATATCTGCCCTAAGTAGGGAGCTCCCCGCCTCTACTTGGGGAGCATCCTGAGGTTTACCAGGTCTTTTAAATTTTGGTGTGCCTAGAACTGAGTTAATTATTCCCTTCAGAGCAGTTCGTCTTCGATAAATTACTTACACTTTAGTCTCTCCATTTACATAAGGAGAATAGTACAGCCTTTGGAGCATTGTTTTTGAAGATGAAGAGAATGCGAATAAAAACGCCTTGTCCAGTGTCAGGTGTACAATGAGCACTGAGAAAACACTAGTGTCTGTCCCTCTGCTGTCTTTTCTAGCTTCCTAAGTGACAAGAGCCATGTAGTAGGTGCTCTGGGGGCCCCGGACCGCCTGTGACTCCAGCAACTGCCCTGGAGGACTTTCCTGGGCACTGGGAAACCTTTCTCACCTGGCAGGTGCCCTGAAGTGGCGGTGAGCTGATACACGGTAAGCTTCACCCGGGGGAGGGCGTCACGGATAAATGCCACAGGGCTGTCCTAGGTGCATTCTGGAGCCCCTCACAAGGTCACCCAAGGAACTGAGTTCCAGCTGCCCACAGCGGTAAACAGCTCAGCGACAGCCCTTCCTTGCTGGCTTCGCCTCCTTCCTGGTCTCTTCCTCCCCATGTCTTCACTGTGCAGTACTGGGCTCCCTTCCCAGATACACTACCTGCACTCAGGTCCTTCTATCAGGTTTTGCTTTGGGGAACAATCTAAACTGACAGACACCAAACCCTTCCCTTCCACTACATCTGCCTCTGTCCTTCCTCCCTCCTGCTTCCGTACACCATCAGCCACCTCATTTTGTTCATCTTCTTTCACGTATCTCTCAAATATCAGTCCCTTCAGTTTACATTCATATCTAGATGAAGCCAATCTGGTTTCTGTCCCCAGGATACATTCCCACCAACAATCTCCCTCAAGCCATCCTACTCACACGTCTTCCTAATCAGATCCCTCAGGTTCATCCACTCCCCCAGGTAAAAACTGAGTGGCTCACCCTGGATTTTAGGCCTCCAGGGTACGGGCTCTCCACAGTTTCTTAGACTTCTTCCCTTCACTTTCTCCACCAAATCTCTGGTACGCTTGGCTCCCTGAGCATGCCCTGTATTCCTTGTAAAGTTCCAGCTCCTTTTTTTTTTTTTTTTTTGGTTTTAAAACTGCCGTTCCCATCTACCACCTCTTAATATTGCCCCCAGTAAAGTGAATTCACAAAAAAGCACCAGTTCCCAGCTGGAGTATGGAGCCCGTGGGTGAGTGAGCTCAGCTTGCGGGTTTGGGGTAGGAAAAGGCAGCGAGAGATCAGGAAGCCTGAGGTCGAGCCAACCACCTCTGACAGGACAAGGGAGGTCTTTCACGAATCCGGGCCTCCCTAGTTTTACAGGAAAAGCACCAAAAAACCCAGGAGATGAGTAATATGTTCTCAGAACTTTGACCACATCTCTCCATAACTACATGCCCGGGCGCGCGCACCCAGAATCACACCCACACACAATCACACATCTTTTGTCAAATTCTTGACTCACAAATTCAAAGAGGCGAGAGAAAGGTGTCTTGAGACAAACAGCAAATAGGGAAAGAAGGGCGAAACGAAACAAGAACGTGAACCTAAGAAGACAGACACCCCGATTGCCGGGAACCTTCTCAGATCTGTAACTGACACCTTGGGGCGTACCCGTGTCCCCAGGTGCTCGGCCCCCGGCCCACCCTACGGACCCGCTCGGATCGGCAAACTCACGCTGGGGCGGCCGGGGTGCGCGGTGCAGGCCAGAGCGTGGAGGCCGGAGCCGAGGTTCGGCAGGCGGTCCCGGCGCGGCAGGAGCTGCGGGGCGGGGCGGGGCGAGGGGGCGGTGCCCGGGAGGCTCCTCCCCGCCGCGCCAGGGGCGGGGCCGGACTCCTGCGGGGTTCGCAGCCCGTCCCGCCCCCCCGGGAGGTGGGGCCTCTCGGCCCTCGGTTGTCCGGGCCGAAACCGGCTACCCCGGGCTCTCCGAGGGTCGCGTCGGAGCGAGAGGGAGCTCCGCAAAGTTGCTGTCACAGTTGGTGAGGAAAGCACACGCCAAGTCTCCAGTAAGGCAGACTCGGGGCGAAGAATCCCCCAACAGCACGTAACCCACGGCCGAGGCTCTGCTTGGGACCCGCGTGGAACTGGGTCCCCTCCCCTCCGGTCCGGGGGTGCGGCGCCGGAGAATCCAGGCTGTCGTGTCACCGCCTCAGGGCGGCTCCTGAGTTGAGGGGCTGCCCCCTGGTGGCCAGCGACCGGCCTTGCACCCCGTGCCGGGCGGGATTCTCGGCGGTCCACGGAGCTCCCCCAAGAGAACTGAGTCTAGGAGTGTAGGCAGAAATGCCGCCCAGTGATGTGCTTGCTAGGAAGGAAACGTGCTCGTTACAACACCAGACACGTCCATTCCAGCTAAAGCTATAGAGTGGCTGCTGCTTGGATTTCTACCTAAAACTGGTGGGAAGGTCAAAATCAAGGTTAAAGAGTTCTAAATTTGCCGCGAATCTGATTTTGCACAGCTTTGTGCAGCAGATGCGCTGTTTTAACTTTTATGGAGTTTTTGTTTTGTTTTGTTTTAGGGGGAGAGAGTAACAGGTAGGGGTGGGGACACCCGTGCGTACTTGAGAGCGATTATGGAGACGGGGGCTTTAGATCCCTATTTTATAATCCCCCCACCCCCGTTTGGGGCTAACACTGGTTATACATGTAAATCATCGCACTGTTCGTAAAGTTACCGGATGTATCTATTTTTCTTAAAGGTTCATGACTGTCTTTTTATAAGCATGAATTAAAAGTAGCAGTTAATCTTACATCCTCGTTGATTTTAACATGTTGTGGACACTTCACTCATATTCTCTTCTGTCTCGGGGCTTATCAAGGCCAGTGCCTTCACCAGATCTGAGCCCATTCTCTTTGTAAAATAGGTAGCACCTCCTCCAGGATCTTGCTGTCGAGTTCCCTTTTATGTATTTTCATTTTTAAAATCTTTTTGACTTCTTCCTGGGTAAAAATATACTTTGGTAAACTCCGTTTCTTGCCTATCTGTATAGAACATGTTATTTATTTCCTGCAGCTCACCCTCACCTTTGCCAAGAATGAAGTTCAAACCTTGCAATCCAGCTTCTGCTTCTTCCACTTCATTCCCTTCCCAAGTCCAGGCTCCACCCCTGCCTCCCCTTAAGTGTACACTGGGTAGTGTTGACTGACTTTTCATTTTCCCTCTTTGGTGTTAAACTAACATAATGCTAATTATTATTCTATTTTTCTTTGGATCTTTACGAAAATATACTTTCAGGATTTTAAAGCAGTTTTTTTTTTTGTTGTTTGAGAGTGGGGGCAATCAGGAATGAAGTGCTGATACTTATTTTAATATGTTGTGAAATGCTTTTTGTTACGGGCTGAATTGTGATTGAATTAAAATGAGGCCAGTGAGGTGGGACCCTAATCTAATAAGACTGGTGTCCCTGTGAGAAGAGGAAGAGACACTAGGGATGCCCTCACAGAGAGAACAAGCCATATGAGGACACAGTGAGAAGGAGACATCCCTAAGTCACTGAGAGAGGCCTCAGGGAAACTGACCCCTGCTGGCACCTAGATCTTGAACTTCCAGTCTCCAGAACATGAGAAAGTAAATTTCTGTTCTTTAAGCCAAAGACAACTCAAAATTACCTAATCAGTAAATTCTAACAGTAAGTTAGTGGTTAAATTAAGCTACATCATACAGTGGAACACTTTTCAACTGTTAAAAGGAATGAAGTAACTCTGCAGGTACTAGTATGGAAATGTTTAAAAGTTTAATGTTTAAAATGTGTTGGTTAGTGTGTATAATATTATCTTGTTTAATATAGAAAAAGATTTTATAGAGACACACAGCTTCTGTGTGTGTGTGTGTGTGTGTGTGTGTGTGAAGAACTTAATAACCATAGTTACCTCTGGTAAGTGATTCCAGGGTGTTTGGGAATGGAGAATACTTTTCATCTACTGTAGTTGTTTTTTAAAAATATATATTAATTATTTTATTTATTTATTTTTGGCTGTGTTGGGTCTTTGTTGCTGTGTGCGGGCTCTCTCTAGTTGTGGTGAGCAGGAGCTACTCCTCATTGCAGTGTGTGGGCTTCTCATTGCGTTGGCTTCTCTTATTGCAGAGCACAGGCTCTAGGCACACGGGCTTCAGTAGTTGTGGCATGCGGGCTCAGTAGTTGTGGCTCGCAGGGTCTACAGCGTAGGCTCAGTAGTTGTGGTGCACAGGCTTAGTTGCTCCGTGGCATGTGGGATCTTCCCGGACCAGGGCTCAAACCCGTGTCCCCTGCATTGGCAGGTGGATTCTTAACCACTGAGCTACCAGGGAAGTCCTTCTTTTTTTAAATATAACTTTTCTTTTTCTTTCTTTCTTTTTTCTTTTGGTTTTATTGAGTTATAATTGATGTACAGCACTATATAAGTTTAGGGTGTACAGCATAATGATCTGACTTACACACATAAGGAAATGATTATCACAATAAGTTTAGTGAACGTCCATCGTCTCATATAGATGCAAGGTGAAAGAAATAGAAAAAAGTTTTCTTTGTGATGAGAACAGTTAGGATTTACTCTCTGAACAGCTTTTGTATATCAGGTACTGCATGTAAATTATCTTTATCATGTTGTACCTTATATCTCTAGAACTTATTTGTCTTATAACTGGAAGTTTGTACCTTTTGACTGCCTTCCTCCAATTCACCCTCCTCCCACACCCAGCCTCTGGTAACCACAAATATAATCTCTTTTCCTAGGAGTTTGGTTTTGAAGTATCATTGAGCTACCACACTGTATTAGTTTTTTGTTACATAACACAGTGAGTTGATATTTCTGTACGTTTAAAAATGATCCCCTTGGTAAGTCTAGTTGTTGTCTACCACTGTACAAAGATACTACATAATTATTGACTATATTCCTCACACTGCACATTTCATACCTGTGACTGATTTAGTTTGTAACTAAAAGTTTGTACCTCTTAACCTCCCTCACCTCTTCACCACCACCACCACCCCCTCGACAACCGCCGCCTGTTTGTTCTCTGTGCCTATGACTCTGTTTCTGTTTAGTTTTTTTTTTTTTTTGGCGGCGTGTGGGCCTCTCACTGCTGTGGCCCCTCCTGTCGTGGAGCACAGGCTCCGGACGCGCAGGCTCAGCGGCCATGGCTCACGGGCCCAGCCGCTCCGCGGCATGTGGGATCTTCCCGGACCGGGGCACGAACCCGTGTCCCCTGCATCGGCAGGCAGACTCTCAACTACTGCGCCACCAGGGAAGCCCTCTGTTTAGTTTTGTGTGTTCATTTGTTTTGTTTTTTAGATTCCACATATAAGTGAAATCATAAAGTATTTGCCTTGTCTGATTTATTTCAGTTAGCATAATACCCTCTAGGTCCGTCCATGTTGTCGAAAGTGAGAAGATTTTATTCTTTTCTATGGTTGAGTAATACTCCATTGTGTGGGGCTGCAGGGCCTTGGTGGTACCAGGGCTAGTGCTGGCCTACTGGCAGGTGGGGCTGGGTTCTGGCCCCTCTGGTGGGCAGTGGCGTGTCCTGGGGTGACTGGGGGTTCAAGGGGTCCTATGGTAGCTGGCCTGCTGTCTGCTGGGGCTGTGTTCCTACCCAGCTAGCTACTTGGTCTGGGGTGTCTCAGGACTGGGCCTGGCTGGCTGGTCGGTGGGGTCAGGTCCCAGTTCTAATAAGCTAGAGGACAGATCCCCAAATCACACTTGCCAACACCAGTGCTTCACCGTGGGATGAGCACCCCAGAATGGCCGCTGCCAGCATCTGTGTCCCCAGAATGAGTCCCAGCTGCCGTCTGCCTCTTTTGGAGGCTCTCCAAGATGAGTAAGCAGGTCTGACCTTGGCTCGTTTCCTATTACTGCTTTTGCCTTGGGTCCCGGAGTGGGTAAGATTTTGTGTGTGCCCTGTAAGAGTGACGTCTCTATTTCTTACAGCCCTTTGACTATTGCGAAAGTAAGCCGTGCTAGCCTTCAAAGCCAAACATTCTGGGGCTTGTCTTCCCAGTGCAGAACCCCTAAGGCTGGGGAGTCCCAATGTGAGGCTCAGACCCCTCGCTCCTTGGGGAGAACCTCTGCAATTTTCATTATTCTCCTGTTTGTGGGTCACCTACATGGGAGTATGGGTCTTGATTGTACCATGATTCTGTCCCGACTACCCCTTTTGTTGTGGTTCCTTCTTTATATCTTTAGCTGTAGAAGATCTTTTCTGGTAGATTCTGGTTTTTCTCATCAGTCCTTGCTCTACTATCCTCGTAAATAGTGTAATTTTGGTGTGGCCGTGAGAGGAGGTGAGCTCAGGGTCTTCCTACTCCACCGTCTTGGCCAAACTCCCCTCCAGGGGTTTTCTTTAAGGTTGCTCGATGTACAAAACTCCCTCCTACCAAAGTGCAATTTCCTTCTCCTAGAAAATGACTCTTTTTTCATATCTTAGCTCAGTCATCACTTCCTAAGGAAAGACTGTCCTAACCTCCAGAACTGTACTAAATCGTCCTTCTGATAAACCTCTCTTCTTACCCAGGTTGTAATTTTACAGTTATTTGTATGCTTATCTGATTAATGTTGTTCTCTCTCATAGGCTCTCATGGTATGAGTGTGGAGTCTGTCTCCTTTTTGCCCACCATTGATTTTGGTTCATTTCTGGAATGTAGTATCTTAATAAATATATAAATGTATGTTGAATAAATAAGTATATAGTGAATCTTCAAGAAATGTCTGTTGAATTGGTGAGTAAATAAGTCTTTGGAGGATTAGTGCAAACCTGATTGGCAGAGAACCAAATGCAGTCATGTTGCAGAAAGAAGGAGCATGGCGAAACCTATACAAGGAAGACAGTTTGGATACAACAGATCAGAATTTCCGAATACTTCAGGATGGAAACCCAATGTGAGGTGAAGTTAGTTGAGTTCTTGGTCTCATACCAGCAAACAACTGACCTTTGAGAAGCAAAGTGGGAAACGAGCCCTGAGGGAGGGTCAAGCAAGTTCCATGTCAGCGCTGAGCTCAAGATCTCTTTTGAGAGTTTGTGCTCTTAGGTTTTAACCGGTTTCTACCTACATCAATCTCAGTCTTTATGGTAAAATACCATATTTACTTTACCATATTGTTCTAAAAGGATTCCTGAGCCTATTTCAGTGTTGATCTAACAGAAGAAGGGATTTCAAACAAAGGTGATTTTTCCAGGGTCAGAGAGCAGAAGCAGACCCACCATCAGTAACGTACCTGCCATTTGGGAGCAAGGGTTGGCTGAAGAATGGAGACAAAGCCACATAAGGCACAGCATAAGGGTCCATTTTAAAAAATTGGGAAATGAAAGATGGTGACCAGCATGGATGTGACTAAGGATCATTGCTCATGTGAAGGTGTGAACCCCCAGGCCTTTCCTCCCACCCAGGAGAACACAGAAACTAGTCCATGAAAGTCAGCATCTTCTCACGGGGCACATATTCTGTGAGGCACTCTGGGAGATGACGGTGATACTGTGGTCAGTAAGTCGAGAGAGGAGAGGAGACACGGAACAACTATAGTATCAGGTGGATTTATGTAGATGCTGAATTGGCTGCAAATGAAGTGCAAGGGAACAGAAAGGAAGAAGCGATGATTTCTAATCAAGATATCAGAGAAGAACTTACAGAGGTAACACTAAAACTTAGCCTTGGAGAAATATGTATGGTCTTTGTGGGCAGATGAGGGTGGCAGACATTACAAAGTGAGGCTATGTCATAGTCTGCAGCATGAAGATGTGTGTGTGAAAAGCTCGGTTTGAGAAAAAATGTTCATTGTGAGTGGAGCTTGTTAACAGGACTTGTATATATAGTGCTAGCTCTACGAGGCATTTGGGCCAGATTTTAAGGGACTTTGGCTGGTATACTAAGGAGCTTGGATTGTAGTCTCCAATTTGTAGGAAGGTTTTTAAGAAATGCCATGTAAGAAACACTGAGGTTACCTCCTCAACGTCTCTTTTCTACCTCACCTCTCTTGTCCTTTCTAACCAAATCGCAATTTTGTTCAGATAATCTACCTCTCCCCTACAAGGTTCAGGGGGCAATGAAGCCATTTCCAGTTCCAAGGGTAGATACGAATTAGCTTAAGCCAGGCATGCTAATCCACGCCCTTTGCACTGCAACGATGGGCTCCTTTTGGGTTATAAACAATGTAATAATTGTCTAGCGTACACAGATCAGAGTTTTCATTGTTACTAGTGTTACATCAGTCCATTTTTGTCAAATAGAGGAAAATCTCTGCAGTAATTCCGGTTTCTCACTACGCCAAATGCAGGCGTTACTTTATACACATGCTTTGCAACTGTGGGCTAGCATTAATAGTCACTGGCCTCCTTCTTCAATTATTTTTAGTTACGAGTTAAACTTAATGTGGTCCCATATAGTCTTTCCCTAAAGGGCCTCAGGAATCTGGAAAGGATTAGCCACACTCTAATTTAGGAATAGAAATGGATGAATCCACCTATGTGCCTGTACTGGTATGAGTCACTGGCGAGGTTAATTAAGTCACTAAGATGATCCAGAACAGGTGTCTACAGCTGTTTCAAGAAGGAGTGTTTTTGTGGCTATGAAAATGCTCGGCTCAGATCTCCCAACTGCAGGGAGTGGGTATGCAGCTGACGGACGGACTCAGCTGCTGTGCTCTAGAATCCTTGGCGCCAAAGCCACGTGGCCCAGGAGCTTCTGCTGGCCAGTGATTAAGTATGGTGGGAGCACTAAGGAGACATGGGACTTTTTTGGTTTGTGACTTTGGCTCGCGGACTCTCCAATCGCGGCCTTGTCAAAACCTTCTGAGACCTACAGTGCAAACCATTCCCTCTTTCACTCTCTCCTCACAAAGGTTAAAACTACATCGCAGTCTGATGGTTCTTCCAGCCTCCTCTGGGTCTCTCTCCATCTTCTCTCACAAGTGTTTCTCTTAATAAACCTCTTGTACACCTGACCTCATCAGGCTTCTGCCTCTTGGAGGACCCAGGCTAATTTAAGTACTGTTATAATTATATCTCCTAACATTAAAACGCTCAAGTGTATTCATTAAAATTGTGTTGTAGTGGGAGTAAAGAGCAAAGTCATCAACTTGAGAGTATTTAGGGAAGACTCATCCACATTTTTCATTCTGTAGTACATGTATGATAACCTTTATTCAAATTATAGCATGGTCTGTTTCCAGGGGCAAGTTCCTGCCTGCATGTTTATTTAAAGCAATAAGCTGGAGTTTGCTGGCCATCTTGACAGGTGGCCAGCCCTAATTCAGAGTTATAAAAGTTTTCATATTCTCCTTTGGTGCATTTGTGAAATTAATGTGGGGTGTATTTTGGGTTATAAGTATATGGAATATATATGGTAGGAGCCAGTAATGTTCCAACCACAGAAGATGTCTTGGAGAAAATCACTGCCACTCCAGAGATATCCAGGCTGAAACTCTCTCCCTCCATTGATGAATGAGGGAGGGGGCTTCTTACATTTCTAAACTCCTCCCATTTCCAGGTCAGACATAAACTTTGGTTTTGTACCGAAGATTTCAGCCATTTGGGAACCAGTGGAGCTGACTTAGCCCAAGGCTGCGTGGATGTTCTTCCTCCAGCTCTGAAATATCAGACCCAATGGGTAGGCACACAACAGATCCAAGTTCCTATAATTGCACCTACACCAGTGTGGTTTATACATCTTCATACACAATCCCACAAGGGTTGCAACTATCAAGATGCCAGAGGGGCTGTTGTATGGGGATTGGGAATCATGGAAGGCCAAATATATCCATAACAAAATTCCTACAGAGGAAGAGTGTGTCAAAGTTCCTACTCTTATAAAGACCAGCAACATAATTCTTTTTCCTGCAAATGTTATTTCAGAATCTATTCTGAAGTTCCTGTGACATGAAGGCCTTCCTTTTTAAGTCTTCCCATTATATATTGAGACTTGTGATCCAAAGTGTCTTTTAATTTGAACTGAGGTCGAATGGACATCGTTCAGCTTCTTGGGCAGGTGGGGGAAAGGGGGAAGGGTGGATATAGAATGACAAGCCAGGAGTAACTGAGTCTAAGGTTCCCACTACTCTCTACACATTTGTCGTGATGGGCATCAACATATACGACTAAAATTTTCATTGCTATGCAAGTTTTGTCAATTGTTTCCAGATCAATTTTCTCCGTATGAATTTGGTTCCAAATTCTACTTACTGGATCCATCGGGTCATTGACAGGGGCCCAGAAATTAGTATAGAAAAGTATAGAGTCGTGTCTCCATTCAGTCCCTTTGGTAGAGGCCATAACAACTACTGAGATGAGCCCCTCTTTCTTTTTAGTCAGAGAAATTTCAGAGGGGAGCAGCTGCAAAATTTATTGTGAAATGTGGCTTGACTTTGAGGACAGACATTCAAAAGTTACAAGTGTCCATTAGGTTAATGGCCCCTAATAGAATGTTAAGGTCAGAAATCTGTGGTCAAGACTTACATCTGAGAAAGTAGCTATTGACTGTTCTAGGGATGAAACTCATGTCTGTCTTGCTGCTCTCAATATGCCAAATATAATTTTACCTCTCTTTGCCGTGAATTATCTGCAGGCTTTGCTCCATCATTTCCTTTAAGAATTTGCTCAAATGTCGCCTTATCAGAGAGGCTTTCCTGGACCTCACTACCCATTGTCTACTCCTCTATCCCAGAACACTCTCTTCCCCATCCTTTGTTTTATAATACTTCACAGGACTTAACATACCTGATATATGTTTATTTGTTCTTTTTTTTTTTTTTTTTTTTTTTTTTTGGCGGTACGTGGGCCTCTCACTGCTGTGGCCTCTCCCGTTGCGGAGCACAGGCTCCGGCCGCGCAGGCTCAGCGGCCATGGCTCACGGGCCCAGCCGCTCCGCGGCATGTGGGATCTTCCCAGACCGGGGCACGAACCCGCGTCCCCTGCATCGGCAGGCGGACTCTCAACCACTGCGTCACCAGGGAAGCCCTATTTGTTCATTTTTATGTTCTAACTGGAACATGGGAAGGAGCTTTATTATGTTTACCTTGTACTTCCAGACCCTGTAACAGTAACTAGCATTGCAGTCTGTGTTCAATACATGTTTATTTAATGAACTTTTAGGTGACTTGATGGCTAGACTAGAAGAGGATGCCCAAATGTGGGAAATGTATCTTTCAGAAACCAAAATTTTATACTGGTTTTATGAATGTTTAAGAAACATGTTATGAATGTTTCTTAAAAGAGGGCAGATAAAACAAGAAGGTTGGGCTTCCCTGGTGGTGCAGTGGTTGAGAGTCTGCCTGCCGATGCAGGGGACACGGGTTCGTGCCCCGGTCCGGGAAGCTCCCACATGCCGCGGAGCGGCTAGGCCCATGAGCCATGGCCGCTGAGCCTGCGTGTCGGAGCCTGTGCTGCGCAACGGGAGAGGCCACAACAGTGAGAGGCCCGCGTACCGCAAAAAAAAAAAAAAAAAAAAAAAAAAAGGTTTTTAATTTAACTTGGAGAAGTGTTTCTCTAGTGGCTTCATCTAGTTTAGTGCTAAAAAAAATGTTGAAAATCTGGGTGAGGCCATGGACCTTTACTACCTTAATCTCCTATCCCAACAGAGATTCTAAGTTTAGCAAGGGAAGTCTGAGCACTGGGGAAATGCGTCTTCCAGTTTCCGCTTTAAATTTCAATTCCTTCTGTGTGCACCAATTATAGCGGTTAGGAAATGAAATTACATGAGTTGTAAAGGTTTGTTGTTATCCCTCCTATGTAAAAGCAAGCTGCTACTCTCATGACTGCTTCCCATTCCTCCTAGGCATGGCCCAGACCTACATTTAAGGAGTGGGCATGTTTCAGACAATAAGTGAGTGCCCCTTGAGCATTGAGCACGGTCCCAACTTCATTTTGGTTTACAACCAAGACTTCCACCAAGTCTAGGGGATCCTAAGGGAACCATCCTTTCCCAGGATATCTCTTGTGATATTAATTGTGATATTAAGTTTTTTCTAACTTATCCCTTATGCTCAGTCAAGAGAAGTACAGTTTTGAATTTTCTGTAAGAGAAACAAAGGCTCTTTCTCTATTCTTTTGCATTAGGAAAGAAAAAAAAAAGCAGCCCCTGACACCCAGGAAGTTGTCTGACACTCACAGCTAGAACATGGCCACGTTTGCCCTGTCGGACATAAAAATTTCACAGAACATTGACATCAGACAAGGTCACTCTGAGACTATGATAAATAAAGTTAGATGGAAACAAGATCTCTGGGCAACCACAAAATACCAGACACATCTCTCTCTTGTCTAAAGTGAGTAACTGCTGCTTTTTTTAAAAAAGCCAATTCCAGCTTTAAGCTCACTTTAGTCAGCCCTCCTTAGAGATGAGATTTATTGAGAAACTCACTCAGAAGTGCCACTGCTTCTTGAGAGCATCCAATCCAGAACAAAGCCTTGCTTCCTTAGACCCTCCCTTAAACTGCCTACCCAAGCCCAAATCCTATAACAGGTTCTTTCTAACACTCTTTTACTGAGACTCCCACAGTTCCCTGTGGTGTGCATTTCCCTCAGCTGCGATAAGTAATACGTCCAACTTGTTCAACTACAGGTGTGTTCCTGATGGTCTTTGGCTGGAGGGCATTAACACCATCACCGGCTATACCTGAGCATATTCTCTCCTCCCCACCCCATCAAAGGCCCTTTTTTTTTTTTGCGGTACACGGGCCTCTCACTGTTGTGGCCTTTCTCGTTGCGGAGCACAGGCTCTGGACACGCAGGCTCAGCAGCCATGGCTCATGGGCCCAGCCGCTCTGCGGCACGTGGGATCTTCCCAGACCGGGGAACGAACCCGTGTCCGCTGCATCAGCAGGCGAACACTCAACCACTGCGCCACCAGGGAAGCCCCAAAGGCCCTTCTTTATCCAGTACCAGAGATCCACTAGGCTTTATCCAAAGGTCACTCAAACACTTCTGATAAGTCAGATCTTTGCCCTTTTATCGTTTATCTGAAAGTTTCCCTATGAGGACCTGAGATTTAAGTCTGCTCTAAGTTTTGATTAAGTTCGTCATCAATAAATAAGCTTATAGTGCCAATCATCCTGTGATTAAATGTCAAAAGCCTTAACTAAGGCTTGTTATTGTTTGCTTTGTAACAGTTTGGTTCCAAGGCTACACAGATAGCAAGAAAAGGAGAAACTATTAAAAAAAAAAGTTGGAGTTTCCTCTCCTGTCTCTGTTAACCTTGACAAAGGGTGAGGAATGAGCTTATCATCTTTCCAGGTTCTTGGCTGCTGTTTACATCAGACACTTCCCAGATGAGAGGACTAGGCATAGGCAGAGCCTGCCGTATTATTGAGAAGTGGAGCGGGGTCTTCTCTCTATGTCTCTGGGGCCTCTTCCCAACCACTTGACTTGTTTTTATACTGTACATTTGATCATTTTGCCCTCCCTCCTACCCTTTCAGCACTATCTCAGTTCTCAAATTATACTAAATAATTTTGGCAATCTGTGAAAGTGCCTATGATGTCCAAATTTAGGCAGCTCAGGCAAAGAAATTTTTAGTACCTCCAAGTACATATTTCTTAACTAATTATATATGAGTCCCTATATAGTGCAGATGAACAGGATTAACTCTCTGATGGCCCTCAGGTGCACATATTTGTATTAACATAATCCTTGGCTTCTGACACTGTCATCACTGGTCAATGCATACCTTGTTTTTAATTTACTCATTTATTTATTCTATTTATTTCTAATATAATGAGCATCTATGAAACCAACCACCTAACATGACACTAGAACATTGGAAATAAACTGCTCAAGCTTTCCTATCAAAGAAACGCTTCTCTTTACAGCATTTAAATCACAAGAATCCAAATAAGTAACATTTCTGTAACTCTCGAATTAGATGTGGAATTGTTTTTGTGTATCTGTAGCTAGATGTCTGAAAAGTTAAGGATAACCTCCACCCCTTCTCTACCACACTTGGAAGACTGACTCCAATTATGTGGGTCAATGAAAGAAATCTGTTTCAAAATGGAAGCCAAGTAGGGGTCCAAAATCTTTGAAGGAGTAAAGAACGTAGGCGTGAATTAGTCTTGAAAGAAGGGTGTGTTACTTTTGTCAGCAAGAATAGTCAATATCTAGGGCAGTATTTGATTACTTACTGGCCTGTTAAGTACATATATTAGGTGAGGTTGTGACATTGGGTGGGGACATTGGTTTAGGGACTAGGTAAATCAGAGAGTGATCTTGAGAGGAGATAGGAAAGATTTCCAATAAATGCAGTTGTTGAAGATTGGCAGTAAGGTCAGTCAATACTCATTAGAGAGCTCCAGTTGGCCTTGGAAGGTAGACAACAGAAGAGAGTAAATTAATGAAGAAGGAAGAGCCACCAAGAAGCTAGGCATAGCAAGACACATGGAACTTGGGAGCCTGAAGATGTCTACTAGACAGCTGGCTGTTTCTCCCAACTACAGGGAAAAAATAGCGGAAAATCGATTATGATATTGAGGCAGTTTGGCAAAGAACATACCAAAGAGACTAACAGATGGATAGAAATCCTCTGACATCACCTGGTCTCGTATATGACTAAAACTTATCAAAACTGTGAAATGAATAGTTCAGGAAAGCGTACATCATGGTCTTGAAATGCTCCTGGAATAGAGACAAACATCATGTGCCTTCTTGGGAAAGAACACTAGTTGGTGATTTTCATGAACACCCTGTTGCACATTCATTCACTCAACAGATATTGAAAACCTGCTAGACAGTAAGCTGAATCAGCAGACACATGGTGAGATGGGGACAGGATTTGTCTTCTGTGGAACACCTGTAGAAACAAGAGAAGGGGAAGTGTGTCTGAATAGCTGGAGGGTATTTAGTGCGGTTAGAACTAGAGAGTGATGGGGAGATGTGATGAGCCTTGGACACACCGGGTGGATCCAAATACTTGAGGGCCTTATAAGCCATTTTAAGTGTTTTGATTGGACTGTATCTTAGTTAATATGAAGCCATTGAAGGGTTTTTATTTAAGTTTATTAAAAAATTTTCAAAGTAATACATGCACAAGGTAAAAAATTAAATAGTACAGAAGGACTTAAAATGAAAAACAGTTTCCCACCCCACCCTTTTAACCCTAGTCCCATACCCTAGAGGCAATGCGTTTAACAGTTTCTATTTTTAGATATTCTGTTAACTAACTTCCTAACATTAAATAATGTTTGAACAATAATTTCTTGACTTATTAACTTTAGACAATCTTTAATAATCCCCCATTACAAAAGATAAGGATTTAACTTACACTATTCCCACCTTTCATTTGCCTATCCTTTTCCAAATTTTTGATAGATGTCATTTTTAATACTTCTATTGGTTTATAGTTTTGAACAGTAACAATCCTTTAGTCCTTGTTCCATTAACTGTAGACTTTATCTTTTCATCCCCATTTGGAATAGGTAAGTAATTCTACTCTTCCCTCCACCTCTCTTCCCCCAACTAATTCTCAGCCTCTTTCTGCTTTCTTTTTCCTTTTCAGGATTACTTTCCCTTTTATTTCTGAATAAAAGATTAAGCCTCTCATGTTTTACCTATAGGCTAATCAGAACACTGAATACCAATCGATAGTATCTACATTATTTTGGCTTTGTAAATACTGTTTACTGGGAGCTAAGTAGAAGCTGGGATATTTTCTTCCAAACATATCCAATGTCATGTTTCCTGTGTCACTTGAAATGAAATGTACCTACTGCCAATATCAAAATGAGTCTCTTCTTACATTCCATGATTTTTTAAATTATTGTCTCATAATTGAACCTGAATTTGACATTTCTGTTTTGTTCTCTTGTTTACTAAAGAATGTGTCTCCTCCATATTCTCAAACATTCCAGCTTCTCAAGGATATCTATGGCACAGAATGCATATTCTCCCCAGAGAGCCTGAAACTGTGTACTCTCATCTGAAATGGGGCTCTTGGATAACTGTCACTCTAGAGTGAGCCATCCTATTGGATACCTGTCACTCTAGAGTGAGCCATCCTATTGGATAACTGTCACTCTGAAGTGAGCCTTCCTGTTGGATAACTGTCACTCTGGAGTGAGCCTTCCTGTTGGATAACTGTCACTCTGGAGTGAGCTATCCTATTGGATAATGGTCACTCTGGAGTGAGCTATCCTATTGGATAACTGTCACTCTGGAGTGAGCTATCCTATTGGATAATGGTCACTCTGGAGTCAGCCATCCTGGGTGAGGTCCACTGTTTTCTGGATTCCATTTCTTTCTCTTTCCCGATTTTCATTCTCATTTTGCCGGAGAACTTCCTCAGTAGGTGAGAGAGAACTTCCTTTCCAGGTGCTAAGAGGGTAGACTTTCTGAAAACTCGCATGTCGGAAAATTCCTTTCGACTTGACTCTTGACAGTTTGGCTTGCTATGGAATTCTGGGTACAAAGATTTTCCATGTGTGAAGACACTTCTCTATTGGCTTCTAGCATTGTGTTGATGATGAAAAATCGGCTCCCAGTCTAGTTCTCATCCCTTTTTAGTTGAGCTAATTATGATGACCTAATTTTATTTTTTTCTCTTGGCACTTTCAGTATCTTCACTCTATCCTTAATATATATCCAGAATTTCACAAGATTATGTCTAGATGTAGGTTGTATAGGGTCCTCTCAATTTGGAGACTTATTTCTGTTCAATTTTCTTTTCTTCACAACATTTCCTGTGTTCTCTTCCAGAAACTCATAACAGTTAGATATTGTCTGTGTCTCTTTCCTCTCTTTATATTTTCTATTTCTTTTTGCTCTATATCTAGGGAGATTCCCTCAACCTTATTTTACAGCCTGTCTACTAAATATTTTTGGCAGTCCTATTTCAATTTAAGGGCTCCTCTTATTTTCAGGGTTTTCCCTTTCTTTGTAGCATCCTGTTTTTATCTTACAAATGCACCTTAGATGTCTCCGAAGATATTTAAGTCATTTTCTTCCATGTTATCTGTTGCCCCTAGAGTCTGTTATATTTTTCAAATCTCCTGATTGTTTATTTTTCTCACATGCTGCTCCCCTGGTCCCTCCCCCAACCCCTAAGGCTCAATGTCTGGGAATTCCCAGCTGACCATTTGCACTGAAGAATCAGTATAACTTTTTATAGGAGCTGCTGTGGGTTCCCTCTGCCATTGTGTGGTCTGTCTGCTTCTCCAGTAAGCCTTTCTGTGACTAAAATCACTTGGTTACTTGAGTAGGGATCTCAGCCATCTGTAGAGAACTAACTGCTAGGGGCTCACTTTTTTCCCCAAAACAGAAATTTATTTTGGAGCACCAACTCCTACCTTTCCTCAAGCAGTTTATTCGATTCCTTTACACAAACAACAACAATGAACAACAACAACAACAGACTTAACAGAAACCAGTGGTAGGTTGCCTGTATTCTGTGCAAAGGTTGGGGTAGAATGAGATGGGGTTCAATTTCACACCTGACATAATTCTTCAGCAGACAGACTTTTCAGGTGCCCAAATCTCTTTGGGGTTACATGTTCAGATCAGCTTATATTCCGTCTGAAAGGAGCTGCACTCTTTCATTATCACTTCTTCCACTTTCTCTCTTCCAGAAATGTGTTGAGATCTTCTTCAATTATAACCAAATTCCTTCAGTTTTCTTTGCTGAGATGTGTCAATTCTCTTTTACATTTCTTGACTTCGGTTTCAGTGGGGCCTGGGGAGGGAGGGAAGTAAACTTACATGTTCAGTTCATCATCTTAAATTCAAAGTCCCATTGGAAGCTTTTAGACAGGGGAGTGACATGGATAACTCGATATTTTTAAAAGGTCCCCGGGGCTGTACTGCTGAAAATGGACTAAGGAGGGCAAGAATGGGTATAAAAATTGTTCTAAATGACTGAGGATCTAATTTTCTTTCTGAAAACATACAATGTCTGAGACTTTTGGGAGTCAGACACTTTACCAAAATAGCCCATCGTTCAAAATCCAATAAGCTAGTAGAATGCTTTCATGGTGCCCTGGAGATAAGGACTGAAACCCGAAGATCCCGGAACCCAGATGACTGGGACCGTACTGAAGGGACCATCCCAGCACCGTCCATTGGGAGCACCTCAGGAGCCTACCTCAGAGTCTTCCTTTGAACTGGCATTTGGGGTAAACAAAAGGACTTTCTGTTCTGATAAAATTAGATGAGAGCTAAGTAAAAACAGCCAAAGTGCTGGCGAGGAGGGACATAAAGTTCCTTCTGTTTGCTGGTTCATTTCTTCATTTCCTCATTTATTTGCTTGTTCAAAGCACTGTAGTTACTACAACTCATTTGTATTCAGAATGCCTGGGTTCAGATCCCAGATCTATCACTTATTACCAATAAAGGCTTAGGCAATTTACCCAATCTCCATAAAATTCAGTTCACTCATTTGAAAAATGGGAGCTGTTCAGTTTCCATTCCATAGGTTACTGTGAAGATTAAATGAAACAGTCTATATACTTGGCACATACTCAACAACCCACTAATTGATAGCAATTATTTTCAATGCTGAATGAATATTTAACATCTACGTTTGAAGTACCTGGATGATAGATACTCATGAAATAAGGGAAAATAATTCTAGTATTAAGAAATGACACAATAAAAGAATCGAAAGAAAAACATTGTCTAGGTCAAATCTTATTGTCTGTGCATCCATCCAATTCCCAATTAAGCAAATAAAACAGTGCATTAAAGCAACTAAATCAAAAGAAGTGAGCTAAAGGAAAACTGGCTGGATGTACACAGCATTAATCCTGGAGCCCCAACTCTAGCTGAAACTACGAAGAATTGGGAGGTTCTGAATAAGACTGGAAGAAAAGTTAAAAATCTCTGAATGTACTGTAATTAAATGAAATTTGGGTCAGTTGCATCCAGTTATCTTGTTCCAGTGTAAAGGTTCTATTTGTGCATGGACTTTATCTGCCAAACAGCGACAGGAATCTGTGTCACTGCGGAAATATAAACACCAATCACTCAGCCGGATGCTCCTTGTTTGCTAAGGATGAACATCCTCATGGAATTGTTCTGGTTTTCAAGCGACTTCCACTCTTAATCAAAGAAGGGATTTTACCTGAAAGATGGAATTGAAGAAGGAGACCAAACCCCAAGCAGCTTTTAAAACCCCACTATAAATATAGAGACCTTCCTTTAGATCATAGGGCAATATACCAGAACCCTTTCAGAGTCAGTGTATAAAAGTGTAGGATGGGATAGGGTTAATCCACTGCATCTGTAAATGCCATTTGAAAGTGCAGTCCTGATCTAAAATGATACTGAGTTAATTTGACAGTAACAGTGGCAGCTGACAATTTCTCAGTACCTACTAAATGCCAGGTACTGTCACTTTTAGAGGCACTAAAATTTAATCCTCACAATAGTCCTATGAAATAGATCCCATTTTATAGATGAGGAAATTGAGTCACAGAGAAGTTCAGGAGCTTGCCCAGAGTCATATAACTAACTGGTGAAAGAAGCAGAACTTGGATATGGTAAGTCAACTGTGAGAGATGATGACCTTAACCCCTGGGCTGTGGGAGGAGAATGGGGAGTAGGAAACTCACTACTCTGTGGACCATCATGAAATAAAACCACCCCTTAGAGTGCATGCCCAGTATCCACAATCCTCAGAATGACCGGTCTGTCTTCACCCACAACCCTGTGAGGCAGGGATCTTTACCCTCACCTTACACACAAAGAAATGGGAGTTCAGAGATAAAACGACTTTCCCAAGAGCTAACCCTAGTTATGGGCTCTTCGTAATACACCAGACAGCTTTTGGAAAACTACCTAAGACATAAAATATATGAGTCATCAGGGAGCTGTCTGAATATCATGGTAAATTAGTATTTCAGTTGGGTTCTATGGTCAGGTTTTTGGGGAAATGATCAAAATAAAAGCCCAGGGAGTCCTCAGGGTGAGAGCCACCCTCTATGGGCTATGGCCCACGATGGTGAACCAAGGGCTGGCATCGGAGCAGGGGCCAAAGCTCTCAGCACTGGCCCAGCACAGGGTCAGGAGGGCATCTGATGGCTGAGAGCAGAGGAATGAGCTCATAAACAGAAGGCTTTGCTCCTGAGGAATTACGATTCCACTTTTTTCTGTGTTCTGAACCCACTCCCCAGAGATACGACTAAGATCTAGGGGCAGTGAGCTTGGGAGGGCAAGGCTAGAACCTAAGAGGCAGAGGTCGAGGAGTGAATCCCCATCTCTGCCTAACTCCCCAAACCTCTCTACCTGCCACCTCGCTGGGCACTCCTTACATCTGTGTGAGGAGGTACAATTTCATAATATTTTCCTTCCACTCAGGCAGATAGGCCAGGCTGGTTGCCACTTCCTTCTGGATCGGCCAGGCCCAGGCCTCAAAGAACGGAGCCAGGTTCTTCTGCACTTGGTGGGAGAACATCTTCACCCACAGATTCATTTTGTCGACATTGTCTGTGGGCAGGTTGGTCTGGTTCCTATACTCAGTGAAGAGACGGATGAACGGCTCCCACCCAAAGGCCTCCTGGAGCTGGAAAGAGAAGGAAGGAGGAGGATGAGACATCTGATCTACAAGAGACCCAACAAACACTCTAAATGAGTTAACGCGTTTCACCCCTTAAACACCAGTTTCATGTCTATCACTGACCCTCTGCTGTTTTACCTGCCAGCCTCACGTGCTACTGTCATGTTCTGACGACGAGAAGGGCCTCTGAGCCGGCACAGGGCTCAACACAAAGCAGACACTCAAGACAGCTGTGGTGAAAACTGTAGGATTTACTACCAATATCATTATTCACCTATCTCACTAGACCATGAAAGTAGTCACAGGATATTACACGAGGATTTAAAATTGGTTGAAGTGAAAAAATCCACTGTTTTTCATAGTTGCAAAGTTAAACCCCAACAAGTAGGGAACTCCCAGCCGTATCCTGACATAATCCACACTAACTGTAGGTCTATGTCAATTTGCAAGGCGACCAAAAACGGCCTTTGGGAAAAAAGGTGAGTCCAGTAGAAGCAGAAGACAATGTATAGTCTAGGTAGCTAGAATTAAGAGTAAGGCATAATTTTGGGAAAAGGCAGCCGTCCCGAGGCTGTTGGAAACAGCCCATGTTAATTTGTTTATTTTTGGCTGTGCTGGGTCTCTGTTGCTGTGCGCAGGCTTTCTCTAGTTGCGGCAAGCGGGGGCTACTCTTTGCTCTGGTGTGAGGGCTTCTCATTGCGGTGGCTTCTCTTGTTGTGGAGCGCGGGCTCCGTAGTTGCGGTGCATGGGCTTAGTTGCTCTGTGGCATGTGGGATCTTCCCGGACCAGGGCTCGAACCCGTGTCCCCTGCATTGGCACGTGGATTCTTAACCACTGCGCCACCAGGGAAGCAGTTCCAACCTCAACTTGATTTCACAGAGGAGGAACTTCTGTCCCGATGACAAGGTTAAAGCAGTCTCCTAGCAGTGTCATCGTCGTTCTTGTGGCGGAGGGGATCTGCAGTGAGAACTCCAGCAGGTGGAAGGGCCAGAATAGAGTGTGGCTGGCCTGAGACTGAGTTCCAGAATCCAAGGTGATGAAACTCTCCACAGTGAGCTGGGAACTGATCCAGGGACCGGGGGGCTGGAACTGGGGTGTTGTGTGATAACTAAAAGGCAAAGGCCACCCCCATGTCCAGTTCAGTGAGGAAACCTGGCTTGCTTATAAGGTGGAAACCGAGGCACAGCCAGGTCATAATAAGAAGACGGTTTACTCGCCTAGGGAAAAAACAGCTCCTTTCCCACATATTGCGCGCGCGTGTGTGTGTGTGTGCGCGCGTGTGTGCGCGCGCGCGTCGGGGTGTGTTCAGCTTTAGGGAGCTATTTAAACAGCGCGGTTTGGCTCCAGTCTCAGGCGTGTCTGGGCTTAAAGCCAGTGACAGCAACTATGTTTGTTAGCATCACATTTGCCTCTACCAATTTTTAACCTTTCTCAGTGCTTTCTGTCTACTCTCAAAAATCTCTTCAGAGTCCTGGGGTGAAGGGTGGGGCTGAGGCGATTAAGTCCACCTTAGGGCCGTGCAAAGTGATGCCCTGAGAAGCATCCTCAACCAGCACCTTCACACCTGGGCACTGTCAGGACCTCCCCAACCTGGTGTGGGAGGCGGGTCAGCGGGAGGTCCCCCGGGCACCATGCTACCATCTGCTCAGGGTCCCCACTGCGGGGCTCCCACCACCGCCCACACTGGCCCAGCACCTGTAAGTACGTTTCCAGGGCCGTCCACGCGTTCCAGTTTTTCACATTGGGACCCTTGCCCAGGTAGATTCTGACTCTCTTCTCCCGAACTGGGGGCCACAGAGCGATATTGGCTCGTCCTCGAGGGATGCCCAGGACCGTCTCGTGCACATAGACACACCACAGGTTGCAGGTGGCCTCGGTGGTGTGCGGGGGGAACTCCCACTCCTGTCGCTGCTGGTTGCGGCCCAGCTCGTGCACAGGGCCCCACAGCCCCTTGGTTCTGATGAGTTTCTCACTGATGAGCTCCTGCACCGACTCCAGGTGACACATGATGGGGTAGCCTGCGTGCATCCAGCCTGGGAAATGCAGGAGGGGGAAAAGGAGGTTAGAGTGCTCCCCACCCATCTAACAAAATTATTCTCTCTATTGTATCTCCCAAAACACCCAGCCCCCGCTGACCCCATGACTTCCAGAACCCTGTAATGCTCAGAAAGGCAAAACCCAGAGCCTCCCGGGCCTTCCTCCTTACCCTCTCATTCTGTAATAATGCTTTCATCGCCGCTCTGACTGGCTATGGGAGCCGAGGCAGGTTACAGATCGCCGTTCATGTTACTATTCAATTTTTCTGTTTCTCTGAGAGTGCTCTGTCTGTGTGAACCCATCATTATACTCTTTTCTCAAAATTAAGAACTTGTGGTTCTCATTCTTTAGACATGGAATTGCCCACGTCGACACTACCTTATTGTGATCATCTACATAAGCCAGGAAAACTAAGGTCCAGAGAGATTTCCTTGGTTCTTTAATTTCTATACACCCTTCATTTTTCAGGCCTCTTGACCTGCTGGCAAAGATCTCTTTATTCAGTGCTTTCTCCCAACACCTGTGACCTAGGAAGAGGCCCTCGGTCGGTTTTATCGACTCCTTGAAGTCCCCTGATGGAAGTCTGTGAAAACCCAGCATGTATTTTCTGCACCATTCCCACTGTTTGATAACATCTCTTGACTAAAACTGTTACATATTTTAACATACTGTGTACATAGAGTTCTACGGCCTGCTTTTTATGTGTCACATAACCTCATCATATTTCCTTATGCCATCAAAATATCTTTAAAGACTTTAAATGTCTTCCTTAATGTCCACTGAAGGTATACACAATACATTACTGAACCAGTCCATAACTGTTGGGCACTTAGGTAGTTTCCAGTGTTTTGTTGGGGGACACAGCGAGTCTTTTTTTTTTTTTGACGCATTTTTTCCCTTTCCATTTAAATAGCAAGGATTACATTTTATATGCTTTGCCATAAGAACATTTCTACCCTGCTGGCTGCCCACTGCATGGCTGTTGCAAGAAGGAAGGCCCTAAGGGGGGGCAGCATGCACAGAGGTTTGCCCCAGGCACCCACCAACTGAGATCTGCACGTCGGCAACAATCCTCTGAGGCAGACGCAGGGGGAAAGGCTCAGCACCTAGCCGGGCCACGGCCTGCATCACCTCGTCCCAGAGGCGTAGCAGCGGCTCAGGGTTCTCCAGAGTGCGAAGGTTTGCGGTTGGCACCGTCAAGATGATGTTGTCTGTAGCCAGCTCTCCCCAGGGACCTGGATTCTCCTGGATACGCCTCTTCCATTCCTCCTGGGATGTCTCCCCTGGAAGACAGGCCACAGCGCTTGAAACTTGTTTCCCCAAATCCCTGACATTAACACGTTCAACTTGCACCCCAGCAGGAGAACACCAATGCCATGAACAACCACATACCTGCTCTATCCTTCGTGTACAAAGGTCCCATGGATGGGATACGGTTTGGTCTTTATCCCCTCAGCCTCAAAGCTGACTGTAAGGAAGCTTCCCTCCCTTCCCTCCACCAATCCGAATCTCCCTCTTCCCATACCAGGCAGCCCCAGGTGACCTCCTCACCCCCAGCTCTCCCTGTCCCTCGGGTTCGCTCCAGGGCGTCCACTCACCTAGCCTGTAGTAGGGAGCATGCACAGCCCCCTTAACCGTGACAGGCACAGAGCCCAGCTTGCTGCCCTGCGGCACAATGATGTACAGGAGGCCCCCCCAGAGGCAGGTTATCGACTTCGTGGGCTTGTCCAGGCAGCAGCGGTTAATCACAAGGGGGCCTCGGAACAGCTTGCTGGCCCTGGTCAGGTCATCGGTGTGGCAGCCAATCTGCACCTGGAGCAGAGAGATCCCCCACCTAGTGGCCCTGGGGCATGCATGAGCCAAAGGGGAGAGCACCCAGGACATGGGGACAGGAAGGGTCACGGGGCCATGACCCTAGGCAAGTCCAGGCATCCCACCATTTATAAGCCCTGTACGCTAAACCCATGAAATTGTATCATCCCTCAAGGTCGTATGGACCAGATCGTGTAAATTCACTCTCGGGGCGGGTCAAACAGCTCCACAAAGGGTCACGCTGAGACACTGATGCAGGGGCACCAGGTGTGGCCCAGATGCTAATTCTGAGGTGGGCGACTCCACACAGAGTCCCCTGCTGTCTCTGTAACAGCCAGAATCCCAGGCTGCCTATTCCCCCGTGGTGATTCTGGCTTTGGGAACGGGCAGCGGGGATCCTGCCTTTTGACCTGAGAGGCCCAGTGGGAGAAAACGTGACCGGCTGATGTGGAAGATTGATTCAGGTCCACCTGTTCTCCCAGGCCCCTATTCCTGCGCCGGTGGAGTCACCCCTGTCCTCAGAGGCATCCTGGGACTGCTCTCCCGGGTTTATGCTACACAAGTTCCAGGACAGATACAGGCACAAAACAGACGCTAACCATCACGATGACCCACAAGGGGGATAGAGCAGGACGGCAGCTTAATGTTGTGAATACGGTGTGTGCATGTGAAAGTGACAGAGCTGACGCGGACCGGGCAAGCTAGGAACAGTGTATGGTGTCACAGGGAAGAAGCCGGAGTCAGAAGGTCCTCATGCTTTGATGTGAAATGTACACGGGATGGAACGTGGGCTAAGATTTATTGGACTGTGTGCTAGGGCACCAGCCATCTGGTACCTTTCTTATTCCCCACTCTATGACATAAGTTAAAAGCACAAAACTTGAGCCAGAAGCTGGTTAGGTTTGAGTCCTGGGCACTGAAATGTATCAAATCCATACATTTCAATCAATCAGTTAGCTGTTCTGCACCTTAGCTGCTCCATCCTAGGCAACTAAGGGGGTAGAAGTACATGCCCTTAGTGCCAGCTGGTTTTGTAGGAAGGTCAGGTGAGTTGCCCACTATGAAAGCAAGAGGATTTGGCTTCCGTATTTGCGTTCCACGTTACGTGGTGAGATGGGGCATGTCTTACCTTCAGGTCAGCAGAGGCAGCGGCTTCAGGCAGCGAGACCTCTATAATTTGCCTCCCGGGTATGTAGAGCCCGGTGCTCATCCAGCAATACCTGGTGCCTGCCAAAAGCAAAGGAAGAGTAGACGTTACCCTTCCTCCGTGATTCCATCGCCACCCAGCTTCCAGAGCCCCTTCACGAGCTCTGCACATCTTCCTGCCTGTGCTGCCCTGGCTCTACTCTTCCAAACATCACCTAAAACCTCCACCCCCATCTCCTTGAGAGTGCACGGCAGAGGACGGAGATGGCCTCCTGGGGGTGATAAGATCTGGAGCTGAGCTGCTGAAGTCATCACGACCCATTGCCCTCCAGTTCCCACGCACCAGGCTCCCACCCCTCATTCCTTACCTGGATTGTTGCAGTTGACCTCAACAGTGATAGGAGATTCCGAGGGGCGCAGGTAGGGGCTGCTGTACATATCCTCAATTTCTGGGACTAACAGAGAGAGGTCACTTCCAGAGTGGGCCAGCCCAGTGGCCAGGGAGAGCATAGCACCCCTGCAGCAGTCGTTGATGACAGGGTTCTCTCGGGTCGCTACTGGGAGCCGATAGCGACTCAGCAGCTTCCTTAGGAGCCGATGCACCGACATGTAGGCAGGGATCTCCTCTGCGGGGATCTGCAGGAAGGCTGCGCCATCCGGTCCCAGCTTCGCCAACCAGCCCTTCTCCACGTTCCCTCTCTTCCTGCCCATTATAACCTGGAACTCGGCCAGGGTGGAACGGAAGTGATAGGTCCTTATCCCTGCCTTAGGAGTACGAAAGGGCCCAGGGTTGAGGCTTTGGCTGGTGATGCTAATGCCAAAGGGGTTGAGGAGGAGGTTTCCTGGGAACCGAGCCAAAGGGGACACTCCTGGGTTCTTGAAGGCCCACCACCAGGCTTGGGCTCCAACAAACAGGCCCCCGCCCTCTGCTACAAACTCCTGCAACTCCTTGACTCCCACATCACTCACAGGCTCAAAGCAATAGACACTGGCATCGCTGGTCAGATTGGGCTCAATGCTGCTGTCTATGCCCCCCACTGCAAGCAGCCCACTCAGAGTCCTCAGTTCTGTCTGCACCACGACCTTGCCTCTACGGCCTGCGTCCAGCCAGCGCACAGCATTGAGCAGAAAGGGGCCCAGTTTACCAACGGTGAAAAGGACCTTGTGGCCAGTCACAACCACCCGGCCCCGGCCGTAGCGGGCAGCCGCTATGACACAGCCATGGTAGGAATCTAGCCCCAGGGGAAAGGCTAAAGCCCCGTGCACTAGCAGCTGGGACGGGAAACAGTCCGAGTTGCTGATGTCCAGCTCAGAAATCCCGTGCAGGAGTTCATCTCTGTCCTCGGAGAGATCGTCTTCACAACTGCAAAAGACACACGTGTTCTCTATTACAAAGCACTCAGAACAGCACCCAGCACATAGCAAGTGTCAGACTTACTAATACCATTTTTAGCTCTTACACGGGAACTGGGAGAACAAAGTGGGCAGACCCGGCCTCACTGGGTATGGAGACTTGTTGGAGGGAAGACAGAGGCACTCAGCATTAATTCTGCTCTTTCTCTGTGTGCAAACCCTCCAAAGGAAATCTCGAAAGAAGTCCTGCTGGGTGTACCCAATACCATATCTTAAATATACTGGGTTTAAGTGTTTGTTTCAGCCTTTTAAACACTATACAAAGAACTGAATGGAAAATCATGGTTTCATTCTTATAAGGAGGCTTGTTTATAATGTCATGCATCGAATTTTCTACAAATAAAGTCAACAGAGAGCTGAGTCAGTCAGTGGCGTTAGTGAAGAATCACTGTTATCTCAAAAGGTGGGGCAGGGAGCTGACCGGCCTCGACTCTAGTGGGGCCCTCCTGTTACGTGAACCCAAGAGGATTGACCGCCTACACCCAGAATCCCACACATTTGTTGCCGGCCCAACAGGGGTGATACACATCTGTGCTATAAGGTTTTTCTCATCACCACCTGTTCCTATCTTAGGGTAACAAACTCCTATAAGACTTTCAGGACACCTATAACCCCCAAAATGGGGGAAGCAGCCCTAGGTAGTGGGATTATGAGGGGTTAAGAGGTAGAGTGATCTCTAAGCTTGAGGTCCCAGAGCTGGTTAAGTCACTCTCGTTAGGTAAATCTCTGGCAGCTGTATGGTCGGAGGCAGTTGTAAGGAAACACTGAAAAATTTACAGTATTTGTGTTGTACTCTCTGTGGTTGGCAGAGCTGTAATTAACTGATGGGGAAACTATAGTCCTCTTAGCAGGTACATACTTTTCCTGAAGATAAAGGTATCACCCTACAAGATGACTCTCCGCCTCCTTGAAGCACTAGCCATTAAAATCATTCAACTAGCTGTTCGTGCCCTGATTCCAAATTTACCAAACAACCTTGTGATAATAATAGTACTTCCCAGGATCTTTACTTGCCTAAAGAAAGAAGTCACTGGCCAGGAAAACCAAAATCTTCTATTTTTTTGTGACATTTATATTTCTCTAGCAACATCCTAGTACATCTTTAATTTGCTGATTCTAAAGCAAAAAACATTCGTTTTTAAATTTAAGTACTTTATGCATACAAAATTAAATAGAAAATGTTTTAGTTCTTTTTTTAAAATAGATCTTTATTGAAGGTGTGGCACATATATACAATGTAATATTACTCAGCCATAAAAAGAAACGAAACTGAGTTACTTGTAGTGAAGTGGATGGACCTAGAGTCTGTCATACAGACTGAAGTAAGTCAGAAAGAGAAAAACAAATACCGTATGCTAACGCATATATATGGAATCTAAAAAAAAAAAAAAGGTTATGAAAAACCTAGGGGCAGGACAGGAATAATGACACAGATGTAGAGAATGGACTTGAGGGCTTGGAGTGGGACGGGGAAGCTGGGGTGAAGTGAGAGTAGCATCGACATACATATACTACTGAATGTAAAATAGTTGTCTGGTGGGAAGCAGCAGCATAGCACGGGGAGATTAGTTCGGTGCTTTGTGTTTTAGTTCTTATCACGAGTTCTGTTCATAAATTTCATGCAATTAATTGTTTTACAAGTGTAGTCAGTGAAGAGGTGATTTACATTGGTATCAAGGTTTGTACATTAGCCTGTTACGACAAGATGAGCAATACTGAATGTGCAAAGTTGAGACCCAGACACTGCGTCACTAGCAGGACCCTAGATGCTCCCTGCTGAGTTGGAAGCATCGTCAGAGACCTGTCTGTTATTTCTGACAGCCATGGCTTGTATGCAGGGGGAGATAAATGTTTCATAAAAAAACTTGAATTGGATTTTTACTTTTCTTTTCCCTCTCTGTTCTGAAATGAAACAAAAGTTATTAAAAAAAGACAATAAAATCATGATAGCACTAGATACACTATATTTCAAGAAGGGTACAATCAGCAAGCTGGGACAGGAGGAATTTATAGGAAATATAAATCAAATGAAATCAGATTGATCAGAAACCCAAGAGAACAGAAGAGTCTGTAACTGCACATGTGTGAAAGAGAAGATCAAGAAAACAGAAGAACAGGGATTAATCATCATTTGTGAAAACAGCTATCCTTCCTTGCCTTGTTCTCAATCTCAGGGTATTTCACCATTAAGTATGTTCTTAGCTTTAGGTTTTTCAAAGAGGACTCATCACACTGAAGAAGTTCCCTTTTATTTCTAGTAGGCTGAAATTTTGTCATGATTTGACACTGAATTTTGTCAAAGGTTTTTTTTGGTCTGTGTACATCTATTGAATATATATGGTTTTTCTCATTTATTCTGTATTAACAGAATAATTAATTTGATATTTGAATGTTAAACCAGCCAAGCATTCCTAGAATAAGCCTTACTTGGTCATGATGTAGTATCCTTTTTATATATTGCAGTCTACTTACAATATTTTATTAAGAATTTTTGTATCTATGTTCATGAGGGACATTGTTCTGTAGTTTTCTTGTCTTGCAATGTCTTTTTCTGGTTTTAGCATCAGAGAAATAATGTTTTAATAAGTTACAAAAACTTTCCTCTCCTCTTATTTTCTGAAAGAGTTCATGTAGCGTTAGCATCAAAAAAGATACAGTCCAAACTGTAAGCAGTGATTACCTCTGGGAAGAATTAGTAAGAGGCAGAGGTGGAGGACGAAGATCTTTCACTTTTTACTTTGTATACTTTGGGACTATTTCTCTTTTTTCCTGTAAGCATATTATTTTGAAATTGAAAAAAGGAAAATGTGCATAAAAAGGAAAACTGAATTGTGACTTAGCAATTTCTCTTCTAAAGTGGCATATCTTCCCACTTGAATTCACTCTCTAAAAACTTCTAATTTATTTTGTGAGAACCAGTTAATACAATTCTACTAGACATGGCTAGGACTGTAGTAAGACGCTCAGAGTTAGGTAGGCATGCTCACCCCATCTCGCAGGGCCATGACCCTGACCAACATTTGCAGTTAGCATTCTATCTATCCTAGCAATGACCTCCAAAGACTTGTGAGTCCTTGTTACAAATAAGCTTATTAACATCTGTTCAGGTATTTTTGTTTTCCAAACTTGGGGAGTCACATACACGCTGATTATCTTCAGGAATTTGGCGGTTCTCTTGTTGCATTTCGGCTCATTTGAAGTAGTCAATTTTCAAAATCCTGAAATCTTCATAATCTGAAATTCAAAGACTTTTCTATATAATATCCCTTGGCCATCTTTCAAAATGCAGTAGAGATGTCTATATACATATATATATATACATACGGCATCAATTTAGATAACGTTTGCCAATTCAGGTTTCACAGGGGTGTTTTCAAGCCAAGGAATTTGGAGCACGTGGACATTTCAGAGCATGACCACTGTTCGACGTGCTTTCTCTGCATCTCTGATGACCGTGAATATACAGGGATTACTGAAGACTGAAAACCAGTCTCAATGGAGTAATGGCTGAAATGAGGGCAAGGACCTTCTACTCCAGCACTTCCCATTTAGAGGGAGAAAGAGAGTTGAAAGCACACGCTAAGGTCACGGCGTGCAGTTGCTGGCAGCGAGCCCAGGTTTCCAGGTTCTACCGAACATTGATATCACAAGCCCTCTTCCTACAACAGTTACTTGGTTTTTGTGACTTCCTCCAGGCCTGGTTATTGGAGACGTTTCTGCTCTTCTAATTCTCAGACCTTTGGAAATCATTTTTTTGAAATAAGAAATAAAGCCTGAGACATAGCATATACCGAATAAATTGCTGGCTAAATGAATGGATGAATGAACACACATAGAACTAGAACTCTAACAGAAGCCTGAGATTTGTGTTAAAATGAGACAAGGGCCTTCTTAGCCGTAAAACAGATTAAACTATTGTGGTTGATTCTCCCCAAACCTCCCTCAGATCGGTTATCTAATGATATGTTTAATCAGCATCAAGTCCTTTTATCGGTAAAGCCAATTCAGTGTCTAGTCCCTGTTTTGTTAAATGTAGAAAGAGGGTGAAACATGGCAGTCCATCATGATGCTGCTGCCTCAGTTTGGTGGATGAAGTAGGAAAAATACCAGTTAAAATATCAATAGCTGGGCTTCCCTGGTGGCGCAGTGGTCGAGAGTCCGCCTGCCGATGCGGGGGACACGGGTTCGTGCCCCGGTCCGGGAAGATCCCACGTGCTGCGGAGCGGCTGGGCCCGTGAGCCATGGCCGCTGATCCTGTGCGTCGGGAGTCTGTGCTCCGCAACAGGAGAGGCCACAACAGTGAGAGGCCCGCATACAGCCAAAAAAAAAAAAAAAAAATCAGTAGCTTATACAACTGGAGAAACGTACATGACTTGGGGCAAAGCAGCATAATGATGGCTGCCAAGTAATTTTCAATGTTTGGAAATGATATTCATTACCTCATACACTTACATTACCACAGCCTGAAGGCTGATGTCAAAATAATGAAAGTGTTTTAGGTACTTTGAACATGTTTCTTAATTCATTTAATCCTCACAACCACCCTTAAAGGTAGTCATTATTAATCCTACTTTAGAGATGAGGCTTACTTATGGCTCAAGGTTTTAGAGCAAGCACCAGACAGAGCTTGGGAACTTACTAAATTTGGCCTCCACTAAAATCTGTGCTTTTCCCAGTAGATATGAATTCTCTTACTAGAATCCTGAGTCTTGAAATGAGGCTGTGTTTATGACAATGGATCCAGTGTTTGTTCAAATGAAATACTTAATAGAAAGAAGGTGGGACTGGTTCTGCATTTAAAGTACAATAGCCATTGCCCTCAGATCTGGAGATACAGTGGAGACCTCCGAGGATAAGCGGATGGAAGATTAGAAATTGTTCAGGGAACAGAGTACAGGCAGTGTGGCCATAGAGACAACATGGTGGCCAGTGCTCTAAGTGCAGATCATGGTGCTTTCCAGGCAGCAAGTGAGGGCCGTGACTATGAGACTTGTGTCCTGATATCTGCAGGTATTCTCACCAGGCTAAGTAGATCATCTGGTTTTATTATTTAGGGTTTTATTTTTCCATCATAAAATTAGTAACTTCTTCTGATAAAAATTTGATTCATCTTGATAAGACCTGTGGACAGTTTATTCTTGGAAGGTTCATCCTAATCTCTTCTTTAGAATTTAATTTAGTAAGAAATGCACAAGTAGCAAGGTTAAAGCTATCTTAATTCACTCTCGCATGTTCAAATATGGGTTTAAAAATAAATAAGATATTTGGGCAGAGTAACTAAACCCACAGGGACTTTCAATGTGAACCTGACAGCCTGTGATGGAAATAATCTTCCTTCTTGAATTCTAATAGAAGCATGTTGGTGTCTAGTATTGCTGAAAATGCGTTGATGATAATGTTATACAGTATTACATAATTACAAGAAGACTAAAGAATGATCCAAATCTTCAACAGTAGGCAAATGATTAAATAAATGAGGTATATACACTGGCATTTGCATAAAATGAATCAAGTATAATTTTAAAGATTACATAGAATGAAAAAGTTTATGAGCAGAATTCAAGATAGCATGTATACTAAGATGACAAGGGAGCAAAATTATGAATGAGTGGGGAAAATAATGTGCAAAGGTGAAAAGAGAGTTGTATTGTGGGTTTATGATTTAATAATTTTAAAATGAAAATAAAAAAATAAGAGATCCAGCAATGTTGAAAAAGTAATCTAAAAGAGTATCCAATGAAGAAGAATCATAATTCAAAAGTACAGTTGACCCTTGAACAACATAGGTTTGAACTGTGCAGGTCCACTTCTACACAGGTTTTTTTTTAATACTAAATACCACAGTACTGCACGTTTCGTAGTTGGTTGAATCTAAGGATACGGAACCGAAGATACAGGGGGCTGACTGTAAGTTATACGTAGATTTTCAACTGTGTAGAGGGATGACCCAAACCCTCAAGTTGTTCAAGGGTCAACGGTATTGGCAACACTGCACATGCATGTGTGTGTGTATGTTTCAGAAATATTAGAAAAGAAAGTGGAAAAAAAGTGATCTATTAACGACTTAGAATTTTTAAAATATTTTCTGCTTATTAAATAAAAAAGCATTTGTGTGTCATAAAGATGTGGAAGATTTTAAATGTGATTTCTGAATTGCATGTGAAGCAAGGTAATGAAATATATGCCTTCTTAAAAAATTTGATAGGAAGTTTGAAAATTAGAGTTTATACCTGAAAATCATCTCTCAGTACCCCACAATCAAGAGATCTACCTGTTACTGACATTTGGGGCTTTCTTCTTATGTAATATTTTCTACATATAGCTATATTTTCTTTTAACAAAACTGGGAACATATTGAACCACCATTAGTATCCTATTTTGTTTCACTTAATAGTATCCCCAAAGAGCTTTCCCTTGTCCTTAAATATTCTTGGAAACATAATATGTTTAATGGTTAGTTAATAATCCATTGTATAGTGTTCTATAATTTCTACTCTTCCCAATAACAAATAATGCTGAATTGCAATCCTTATACATGAATCTGATTATATCTCAGATTATTTATTTTTTAAAGTCCTATTTTAACAAATATATTTTCAAAGGTTGAGATTTAATTTACATAAAGTAAAATTCACACAATTTAGGTTTATAATTAATGAATTTGGATAAATGTATAGTTTGGTAACGACCACAACAGGAGGTGGGAGAAAGATAGGTTGATGCTGACCTTTCAGCATTGTTTTGATTTTTTGAACTCTGTGAATATATTACTTTGTAGAAGGAAGGAAATAAGGGATGAGCAAGGGAGAGGGAAGGAGGGAGGGAAGGAGGGTTGGATGGAACACACATACTGGGTGCTTGAGAGCTAATATTAAGGAAACTGGGGTGAGGAGGAGAGGTTTTTCTTTTCTGTTTTTCCCTACTCATCTCAACCTATGCATAGGTATTTCCTTTTTTTTTTTTTTTTTTTTTTTTGCGGTACGCGGGCCTCTCACTGTTGTGGCCTCTCCCGTTGCGGAGCACAGGCTCCGGACGCGCAGGCTCAGCGGCCATGGCTCACGGGCCCAGCCGCTCCGCGGCATGTGGTATCTTCCCGGACCGGGGCACGTCCCCTGCATCGGCAGGCGGACTCTCAACCACTGCACCACCAGGGAAGCCCCATAGGTATTTCTTAATGTAGATAAGTTAAGAAATGTATATATGTGACACACACACACAGACATATAATCTCTTGTACCTTTTCCTTCTCTTCATTTCATCTCAGCTAATTAACTTAGGAAATCATTGCTGCCATCTTGAATCCATCCACAAGTCAAAAAATGACCCTCATAACATGTAAGTAATTCTATGATATACCTACCTGCACAAGCACAAAGTCAAGAGTTGCAGTGACGTCTTACCTAGTGAATAACCGACGCTAATAACCCATAATCTCCACAGGAGATTCTATGCACGTCCCTTATTAAGTCTGATTTTTCCTCCTGCGTTAGCCTTCAAGTTGATTTCCCACGTGCACGCATGCACATACACACACACACACGATTTAACCAAAAGGCAAAACATTCAGATTCAGTGATGATGAGAGATGATATAGGCATAGCCAAAGAAAAAAGAGGTATGATTTCGATAGAGAAAAACATCTTTTAAGGCAACTAAAGGGGATTACGTTGTTAAGAAATAGAATTACGTCCAAGTTTTACCTTCCTGGTCCTTAGAATGAAGATCACTAGTAAGCTGAAGTTTGAGCAATCTGATCAATCCCTGTACCTCTGAACAACTCTCTCCTCACTGCACATATGAGAATGGAGCTGTGGGGTGTTCCAGGAGTTCCATGCCAAGGAGAGGCCACAGCTCATTCCCTAAGTCTCTGTACGACCCTGGTGTACCGTCCTCACTCAGTTCTACCTCGTTCTGTTCCCACCGGACAGAAATACCAATGCTCTTTGCTCCAAGGATGCTGAGAGTTTTCATGCACAATATAAGGTGTGGCCTCGTGTGATTTTTCTACTTCTGGGACTACTCCAGCTTCTCATCTCTCTCTTCATCCATCCAACACATGTTTACTGAGCACCTACTAACCTGCTCCGTGTTCAGCACCATATGAGGTGCTGGAGCACAATGTGAAGGGAACAGGCTGGGCAAGGCCCTCAAAGAACTTTCTGTGTAGCCTGTCTTGGAACCCATCAGCTGCCTCCTTCATCCTCCATCAGCAGGTCTTTTGCTTCCAGAGATAAAAATCATCTCTGACTCCTAGATTTAAGACCTAGCACATAGAACTTATGCCATCTTTCTGGTATCTCAACTTCTAAATCCCCTAGTTTTTACTTCCATCCTAACCCTATCTGGCTGGACATTGCAAAACCTTTCGCACAGCTCTCTAGACTTTGTCTTACTGGACCCCTCGTGTCCATCTTCCTTTGCCTTACACTTCAGTTGCAGGCAACCTTCACCTGTCACCTTCCTGGATTAGTCATGTGAACCCTGGGATTCAGCAATATATTTTACTAAACAAGATGCCGGGGGACATAATGGTCACTAAGATGTTTCTCTCCTCAAAGAGCTAAGTGATCTGGTCTGAGGAGGCAACAGGGATCCTGCCCCTCCTGCCCCTCAGGGTATTTTAATACTCTGGTTGATTTATGGCGAGTCCACGTTGAGTGCCAAATTCTCTTCTGTTAGCCTGGGAGTAGCCTGAAGACAAGAACCACCTTCTGCTTTTTAACCTGGGACCAGCTCCCCACTGGGGTGATGCACTCACCTAACTAAGACTGGGATCTTGGGCATCTTCTTAGAGACTTTAAAGAAACTCGTGTCCCCTTTATTGTCGGTGAAGTACACGCCGGCCACGCTGGTCACAAGGTTCCCAGGGAACGTGAACAGAACCCTTTCATCGTCGCCCTGGTTGGCCCAGTCCCAGGCTTGGCCTCCGACTAGCAAGCCCCCTCCACGTTTCATGAACTTGACCAACTTTTCAGTCATGGTTTCGTTGTAGGCATCAATACAGTAAACCCCCAGGGAGTCTTTCACTTCTGGTTCAACCTTGGCCTCTACACCAGAGCCCTCAAGGATTTTGGCCAGAGGTGCCAGGGATGGGTGTACACCAACAGGAGCCCCAGGGGAAGAGCAAAGCCAGCCCACTGCATTGAGGAGGAAAGGAGTGAGCTGGGCCTCCACCAAGTAGTCCTCGTGGGACACCACCACCAGGCGGCCTCGGCCATAGGAAGAGGCAGCAATGAGGACCTGGCCCATGTCATTCACCATCACCGGGAAGGAGGCCTCTCCAATTAGAAGCAGTTCACATGGGATGGCATCTTCGGGGACATCCCAGCTTGTCACTCCATTCATAAGGGCCTCAAAGGCAGCAGACGGAGTCGCCATGGCTGGATCGGCTTCTGCAGAGAGGAAAGCAAAGACTCAGCCTGGTGAAGAATGGATAAACAAACAAAGAAGCCACTAGCTGGGGCAATTCTTCCCATTAAGCAGATGAGACCGACACTGTGAACTGACTCGAGCACTCATCAGGGCCCTCAGTGTCTCCAATTCAGGAGACCCTGTTGTGCGCTGTCAGCTAACATTCTAAACAAGCTCGACATTTTGCATCACATAAGGAAGCAAACTGAAGTGAAGAATTCGGGCAGAATTGGGTCTCCAAAGACATATATTTAAGTACTAATTCCCAGTGCCTGTGAGTGTGATCTTATTTGGAAGTAGGGTCTTTGCAGATGTAATCAGGTTAAGGTGTGGTCATACTGGATTTGAGTGGGCTCTAATCTAATGACTAGTGTCCTTATAAGAAGAGGATATTTGGACACAGACACAGGTACACAAGGGAGAGACACACAGGCTACGAGAACATGTGGGCAGAGACTGGGGTGATGTCTCTGTGAGCCAAGGAATGCCAAAGATTGCTGGTACACACCAGAAGGTAGGAGAGAGGCATGGAACAGACTCTCCTTCAGAACTTCCAGAAGGAACCAAACCTGTCAACACTTGGATTTCAAACTTCTAAGCCTCCAGAACTGTTAGAGCAGGGGTCCCCAACCCCTGGGCCGCGGATCGCTACTGGTCTGCAGCCTGTAAGGAACTGAGCCGCACAGCAGAGGTGAGCGACGGGTGAAGCTGCATCTGCCGCTCCCCATCGCTCCCCATCTCTTGCATTACCGCCTGAACCATCCCTGCCCCCCCGCCCCCCCGGCCACCGCCGCCCGTCCGTGGAAAAATTGTCTTCCACGAAACTGGTCCCTGGTGCCAAAAAGGCTGGGGACCGTTGTGTTAGAGAATACATTTCTGTTGTTGTAAGCTACTCAGTTTGTGGTACTTTGCTGCGGTAACCAGTGGAAACCAACGCAGTGGTATAGCATGCTATCTCCCCACCCCAACTCCTCCCCATTTGGCTTCCACACTGATCGTATTAATCTCAGTTTGGGGCCAGAATTTCAGTCTGAAAAGTCTGGGTCCTCATAGAGGGTTCTCTGGTCACAGTCATAGGCTGGGTAAGAGGAAAGCAGAAGTCCTCTGGCTTGAGTCCAGGTCCCAGACAATCAGAAGCAGAGGTAACAATTTATGAACTTACGGCAGATTCTTACTTGCACTGGACATAGCAGAGAAAGGTGTGTATGTCTGTGGATGCGTACTCACAAAACCCCTCTGCTGCTTCACCACAAGCTCCCCGCTCAAGGTCTCTCTGCAGCCTGAACTCCTCCATATGCACTTCACTGAAGCACTTCCCTCAAGGACAGACGTGTTGAATAGTCAGGACATCCAGGCCTCACTGACCACTCGGTGGGTCTGGACAGTGCTGCTCTCCTGGTCCTTGAGGCTATTACCACCTCCAACCTTGTGGCCTGAGCCAACCTCATCATGTGTAACCTCTCAAACCGCTTCATTCCTATCCTTCTCTTCCCTCTTCTGAACATGCAGATATTCTTTAGGTGTTTATCTCTGGCCCTTACTGCTTTTTTCCCTGTGAAAGAATATGCTCACTCAAGGTACTACGGCACAGCAATTACGAGCTTAGGCTCTGCAGTTAGGCTGAACTTCGCTTCCTCGTCCATTAAGTAGGGATAATACTATCTACCACATAGGACTGTTCTGAAGATTAAAGGCATAGCATAGGCTAAGTGCCTTTCCATTATGTGTTATATATGGATCTATAGATATGTAGACACATATACGTGTTCAATTATTATATATGTATCTTTGCTTAAAGTTACTTGGTTACGAATAAGCTATTTAAGTATGTGCAAAATAGGGAATTATTGTAAAGTGAAAACAAATCTAACTTCACGTTAGATTTCACCAACACTGGATGAAGCATTTGTCGACTCTTGATTTTACAGGTTTCATATTGTGGAGCCAGTTCTAATACTGATGATTGTTTAGTTCTCAAGGATTTCTACGGGCCCTTGGCAGAGGCCTTCCCTGTGCCTTCCCCAGGCCACAGATGCAAAGGCCCTGGTCCTGACATAAGCCATAAACTCAAGACCCCTATTAAAAGCACACTCTGCCATTTGTAACTGTCTCTGAAACTGAAAAGTCTTAAATTTATTCTTTTCCCTCCAAGTTAGCTCCTCTTGGGTAAAAACATAAGCTCGAGGTCCCTAGTTGTTAAAGAGGGTAACCTCCACCCCAGAGAACTACTGAGAAGATACAATCAGCAAACAGTTGGTTAATAAGAATCTGTCACGTCCCTGGCTCCTCCTGGGGTCCACAAACAGCCAGGACAGCAAACGGCAAGGAGTCACAGTTGTGTCCCTTCTCTCTTCTGATCCATGTCCAGCTGGTCACAGTGTCGTTCGTCCTTCACGGTTTCCAATCACACTGCCGTTAACCTAGTTTGGGTCCTCAGCGATTCATTCCTGGACTAAATGGACCCGGCTTCTAAGTCACCAGCATCTGTTCTCGCCTTTATTCTTCTACAGCCACTGATTGTATTATTTCCCAGAAAAGAACCCCCCAGAGCTTCGCCTTTGCCCACAGGGGAAAATCTGAGCTTCCTCTTGGGGTTTAAGGCCCCCAGGGCTGCCTGCTTCTTACTTTCCAGCATATCTCTTGCAGCTTCCAGGATACTTGGCCTTCCTGGACATGCCCTGCTTTCATTTTAGATTCTCTTTCCGTTCTCTTTATTCCTGTTCCCTCTCCCACATCTTTCAGGCCACTGAAATCCTACCTTTCTGAGAGAAAATATTCACAGAAAAGGAAACTTAATAAATCTATGCAAATAGGCTCAATATCACGAATCAGGCAATTTAAATACAATGTACGTTGCCCCTAAGATTGTCCAGAAAGAAGGGGGCAAAAAAGAGGAAGAGGAGGAGAGGAAGGTAAAGATAATAATGTCCAATGCCCCAAGGCTGTGGAAACACTAGCACGATCTGTTAGAAGGACTGAGAATCTGAAAGCAATCTGACAGTGGCAACTCAGTTTCAAAGGTGTGCCCATCTTAAGATGAGCAGGCCTACTGATAACCTTTCTTACAAAATAAGAACAGCAGTATTAAAGATATACGCACAAGGATGGTCACTGCCCAACAAAACTGCAAATGGAGATAGATAAGTGAAAATCTAGACAGGGAGATAGATAGATGACAAACAATATTCCCTAGAACCATTTTTGACTCCCGTGGGTACAGGATCTCTAACCCAAAGTCACGGCTACCCAACTTCCATGTAACCCCCGGATAGGCCATGGCACCGAACCTGAGACCCTGGGGCACAGCCCCCAGGCGGCCACCCATACACACGCTGTAAACGACTGCCATGCTGCCCCCAGCGCTGATACTCCAGACACACCCAGAGCAGGGAACTCGCAGTTCTGCCTCACTAGTTGTACTCCGACCTAGTTCATGGGAGAAGAAGTATCTGTAGAGAAGTGACAAAGGGATGGACAGGTGGCCTGGAGATTTGAAAAGTAGGGGACAAGGGAGAAGAGGGGTGTTTTTCCTGCTGAGTCTCCCACCTAGTTCCTGGGCTTGACGGGTGGCCTGAGGTGCGTGGGGTTTGGGTGGAACCACCTGAGCGCCCTTCTCTCTGCCGGTTTTCCTTGTTCCTTAGTCTGATAGCAAGGCTCTGAGTGTGGCAAGACAAGCTTTGAGAAGGAGAATGCTTGAGAAAAGCATGATAATCTGTATTATAGAATACCACGAGGCTTTCATAAAGAACAGCGTTAAACCTATTTTTCTTCTACCTAGAAGAATGTCCTAGATATATCTGAAGTGAAAATTTCAAATTGCTATAATATGTAGGACAAAAACCCACCTTTGTATGGATGAGGTTACTAACAATAGTAGTACTAGCAATTTTAGTAGTAGTGACGACAATATAGTGCTTACCAGGTTGCAGGCATCATTATAAGCGCTTTACATACATTATTTAATCCTGACAATAGACCTATGAGGTATGTACTATCACTATCCCCATTTTAAAAATGCGCAAGACCAAAAAACAAACAAAACACAAAACCCGATGGCCAGAGAATTTGCTACTTGCTTAAGTCACAGAGGTGGTAAGTGGATCCTTCATTCAAACCCAGGAAATCTAGCACTGGAGTCCATGTTCTTAAGTACCAGAAATACATAAGCCTGTTACTAGGATTTTATATAAACAGAAAACTATGGAGGCCACATTTCAACAAGCTAACACTGACTGCATAGGAAAGGAAGAGGTGAACAGTATTCTTTCTCTTTATGTAAGTCTGCACAACAATCCTTTGAATTGTTGCATGTATTTCTATTACAATTAAAAATAGCACAGGTGTCATGAAGAACCTAGGGGTAAGACAGGAATAAAGACGCAGACCTACTGGAGAACGGACCTGAGGATATGGGGAGGGGGAAGGGTGAGCTGTGACAGGGCGAGAGAGAGTCATGGACATATACACACTAACAACCGTAGTAAGGTAGATAGCTAGTGGGAAGCAGCCGCATGGCACAGGGATATCGGCTCGGTGCTTTGTGACAGCCTGGAGGGGTTGGATAGGGAGGGTGGGAGGGAGGGAGACGCAAGAGGGAAGACATATGGGAACATATGTATATGTATAACTGATTCACTTTGTTATAAAGCAGAAACTAACACACCATTGTAAAGCAATTATACCCCAATAAAGATGTTAAAAAAAAATAGCACAGGTAATATAAATTCAATCAAGTAAACACATTAAATGATTGAATATATAAATGATTGGATTCATCAACTGATCCTATCTCACTCATTCTAAAATGTCTTCCTTCATCTCCCAAGTTGTGCATTTGTCCACCAATAAATGTGAATTCCTCCTCTGTGGAGGTTCCCCGAACTTTGTAGCTGGTTCTGTCCCCACTTTAACCAGCTATCAATGACTCCCACACTCAATTTTTCAACCAAATGCTGCTTCTTTGTGCCTGAATCCCTGTCTGCCCTCCTAGCTTGGTGAGCGCAGATGGACATAGCCTGGGGTAATCTCTTATTTCTCCCCTTAAGTTCTTCATCCTTGGTTCTCCTTCTGTGGATCCTGCTTTCTCTCCCCAGGCCCGCTAACTAATGGAACCCAAGGCACTTCGGGAGTAGAAGGCACCTCAGGCACGACCTGTAACTCAAGGAGAGAGCTTTACAGATCCCTTACCCCTTCCACAAAGAGGCCCCATGGCACCTCTAAGAGACGCACCCAGAAGGCAAGAAGGTAGTGGGCCTGCCCTGGATATGGCACCACAGCCTGCACTGTAGCTTGATCTGAAATCCCCAAAGTAGAGTAAGTACCTGAGGTCAGGGGACGTGATTTATATATCTGGATTCCCCACAAGAATGAAGAGGTGCTCCACGGGTGGACGACTGAATCATGGATGTGAACGTAAGGGCAAACCTGGGATCAATTCTTCAGCATATAGCCACTCGGGCCTTGCAAAATGATCCGTATCACAGACACCCAATCCTATAGGTCTTCTCGTCTTCATGCCTTTTTTTCCACGAACGCTTTGTTTATTTTTCCTTATATGTCCAGTATCTTTTCCAGTGTCCACCATCTTCTGTTAATAGTAGCCAGAATTGGGGTGGGTTCATACCAGCCCAATCTTACTTATTTTTCACTTAAAATGGTTTAATTCATACATTTAAAAGAATATGTAATGCATGTGGAAGAATTTGGATGGTAAAATAATAAAACGATTTAAAAATTAAACAGACTTCCATACACCAATCACCCAGATTAAACAACAGGCCGTTACTAACATCTTTGAAGGCCCTCTTGTGGCCCTCCAGAATCAGTCCCCCCCCCATCCCCATAAAAACAGGCAGGATGCAGAACTCTGCTTTTTCTATTCCTCTAGTTTAATCTTAATGCGCTCCCTTCTTAATTCCTAAGTTCCCCCTGGGCTCTCTTTGTCTTTCTCTCACTCATATTTGCTCACTTTTCTCACTAGGTAAATCCCAGGAAAATAGCATAATGTAGGAGTATGAGCGCATAAGTGAGACCTGAGTTAAAAAAAAAAAATCCAGGTGTTGCCTCTTCCTAGCTGTTGATCATCTGGCTTCAGAAGGTGTCCTATCAAATGGACAATATGGGAGAGGGCCGGCCTTGACTCTGAGGGGCTGTCAGGACTAAGTTCTGGTGTGGGATCCTCCTCCCTCCTTTCCTCTCCAGGCCTTCACCAGGCCAGACTTTCCTCCCCAGGCCCAGAGCCAGTCTGCAAAGAGCATGTCGGTGACGTCAGAGGAGTGGAGAGGGGGCTGAGGTGGGGGGAAGCAGCAGCAGGAGGGGTGAGAGGAGGGAAGACAGCGGAAAAGCTCGCGTGCGTTGGCAGGGAATTCTCCAGGCCCGCTGGCACGGAGGTCTGGATTGGTTGGAGGTACACAGACCATCGGCTCCTCTTAGACACACACACACACATTCCCTAGTCTCGGTGGGGGCAATGCAAGTGGGCGAGGGATCTCAGTCCCAGAGAGTGTTTGCAAAGATCAAAGGGCAGTAGGACAGAAGTGATGCTCTACCACCAGCTCCCCGTGTGACCCTGAGCAAGCCCTGCCACCTCCCTGGGCTACGGTAGTCTCACCCGATAAAGCTGCGAATTAGATGCTGTTTCTCTAGGCCATGTTTGTGCGCAACTCGACAACACAAAGCAATTAAACAAACATCAGATGTTAGAACCCCAAGAGGAGGAGCAATGCGGCAGGAGGGATGCAGAGCCGGAGAACACAGAACAATCTCTCACAGGAAGGCGGGCACAACAGCGAGGGATTGTACCCCTATCTGGGAACCGGCAACCCTGCCGCTCGCCGGGGCCCACAGGTCCGCCCGCGCCCCCCTCGCGCCCCCTTCGGCCTCCGGCACCGCCCTCTCCCTACGCGAGCTCAGTCCACGGCCACCCGCCCCTGGTCCAGCCTGCGGGGCATTCGGAGAGGGCCACTCACCAGGTCGCCCTGCAACTTCCAAGGCGGCAGCTGGAAGAAGGAGGGCTGGGGGCAGAGGGAGACGCAGGGTTTTGCGGGGAAGGGGCGTCCCAGCAAGCGGCGCTGGGCGAGCGAGCTGGGCGGAGACGAAGCGGGGGTGGGGTTCCGGACTAGTCTCCTCCTCCCCGCTTCCTCCTGGGCGGGACCGCGACCCCGAGGGGCGGCGCTTGGCAGGGGACAGCACTTCTTTGTGTCGCCGGCCCTGTCGGCTCGGCATTGCGGTGGCCCCCATTCTGGCAGTGGGGACGGCCGTCTAATTAAAGACAAAACTTCTCTGACTAGTCATTAGTAAAGGAAATGGCTGAACAAACCATAGACACAGTCTACAGAGTATTATTCAATTCTCATGAGGAGGTTAGATCTCCATTTCGTTGGAGGAATGTACTTGACATATTGCCTAGGGGAAAATAAAAATTGCAGAAATTGTTGAATATGCTTTCATTTTTATAATAAAAAGCATCCCTCCATATATTTGTATTATGGTGGGTGAAAGGACAGCTACATCTCTACCTGCTAATATTTGTTTAATTTGAGGAATAGTGCAGGGCAACTTTTATATAGCGCTGCATTATTCGCACTGTTACTGTGTTGTTTGGTAAATTAAAAATAAGAATATATTATATCTCAAGCAAACAATAGGTGGCTAAAATTGATTCTTCTGTGTACTTTTCAAATCCTCTTTCTTTCCTAAAGTCCTTTCTGATGACCAGTTGACAGTTGCTCCTCCCTTCTCTGAATTCCAAGTTCCTACTTCGTGTGGTGACTTCACCTAGCTCAGGTGCTACGGTAGTATAATGTAGGATAATGGTTAGGAACTCAGACTGTCACCAGATAACCTGGATTCAGATCTTAGTGCTATACTTTAGGGGCTGAGTGACTTTGCACAAGTTACTTAATTCCTCTGTTCCTCGGCTTAAGCCTGGTGAGTGAATACAAAGTTCTTAGATCAATGTCTGGCATATACAGTAAGACTGTATGACTGCTTGTTAAATAAAATAAATATTCCAGTCATCCTAAGATTTAATAAATATGTTTCAAGAAAATGCATACTTTTTCATCTTGACTAGGATTTTGGTCCAAATCCAAGTCATATTTCCTTTCTCCATCTCCCTTCAATCCTCTTTCCCCAGATTGAATCATATGAACAATAATTCAATAGGAGCATGTGGGCAGGTGAGCTCACTGGCAGGGTTTACATAGAGGAAATGCCAGGAACAGAAATCAAGAGGACCTGAATTCAGGATCCTGCTCGGTGAAGGAGTGATGGTGAGGCTGTCTTTTATCTTCTCCAGGGGTCAGGGTCCTCTTCTAAACAAAGAGGGCTGGTGACTTGCTTGCTAAGACCCTTTTGGGTCTGAAATGCCAAGACTAGTAGCACCAAGGTAAAACCTGAAACATTGTTTCATGAAAAATTTAAACTTCAAAACAAAAATGCATATACTGCATACATAAAAATAAATAGTAGGACAAAAATATACATGGGAGGGATACAACCTAACTTACCTCTCAGGATGGTGGCATGAGACTTGGTGGGGAAAAGGTTTTAAATGTCAGATTTTGTTTCTTAAAAAGGAGGAGAGACACACACAGAGGGAGAGAGGGGGAGTGACGTTGAGAGAGAAAGAGGGAGCTGAAGGAAAGGTGATAAAATGTCAACACCTGATAAATCTGTTATATTATTTTCTGTACTTATCTGTAGCTTTGACAGATTTTATTATGAAAAATGTTTAGAAAGGGCAACAATGCATTAGACTTTTGATGGTTACCTTCCCGGAGGAGAAGAAATAACAGAACTAAAGAAATAAAAGCCAGAGTGGTGGAAAAAAAAGAGCCAGAAACAGACATGGAGAAACCGCAGGGAATCCTCTTTGAAAGACATCTGCCTCCTTAGGCCCAACTGGTCTCAGACCAAAAACCCGACCACTTTCTCAGTCCCGCTGGGCCCACTCCCCTGGGACCCTGGCCGCGTCCCTCCCTCTCGAAGCCCGGCCGCAGGGAACTCGGTTGGTGCTCCGTGGCCTGCTCTGGTCCCAGAAACCATCTTTGTACAAGACTCACCCGTAGTCCAGCAATAGCCACACCCGCTACTTCAAAGGGGAAGGGACTCCTCTGCAGAGACGTGACAAGGAGAAGGGGCACACAGCCCGGGATTTGAAAATTGGTGGAGGTGGTGGTGGACGCTGCGGGTAGAGGTGAGCAGCGGCGGGGGTGGGGGAGGGAGAAGGCGGCCGTCCCGGGAGCTGATTGGCTGACGCAGCGGTGGGGGCGGAGCCTGGCCGGCAGCCCACAAACCGCAGAGGCCCCGCTTTGTGTCAGTTTCTGCGCGCAGATGCCCCCGCAAATGCAGGACGGAGAACCCCCGCCCCCGCCTTGGCAGTGCTGCAGGGCAGTTTGCGGAAAAAGAAATCCGTGATACTATTTACCAGCAAACGAGTTGGTGGATAGTGATAGTTCTTTATATAAAATAATACAACTATTTCCAAGGATGTGTTAAATCTATATATATTTGCCAGGAGTTTGGCTATATTTATTTATTTTTATCACAGCTAATAAAGGTTTTTTTAAATTATTTTTTTTACATCTTTATTGGAGTATAATTGCTCTACAATGGTGTGTTAGTTTCTGCTTTATAACAAAGTGAATCAGTTATACATATACATATGTTCCCGTATCTCTTCCCTCTTGCGTCTCCCTCCCTCCCACCCTCCCTATCCCACCCCTCTAGGTGGTCACAAAGCACCGAGCTGATCTCCCTGTGCTATGCGGCTGCTTCCCACTAGCTATCTATTTTACGTTTGGTAGTGTATATATGTCCATGCCACTCTTTCACTTTGTCACAGCTTACACTTCCCCCTCCCCATACCCTCAAGTCCATTCTCTAGTGGGTCTGTGTCTTTATTCCTGTCTTACTATATTTATATTTTTAATAAACATTAAACGTGGTAGTAAAACGGAGATTTTGCAATTTTGTACAAATAAATTTTAAAATATTTTTATATGCTTATATAAACACAAATTTTATGGAAGACATATATCAAACTATAAGAATCGGACAGTAAACAGAAGATTATTTGTATTTTTTCTTCATACATCTCATTAACGTTTCTACGGTAATATATATTATTTTGTGATAAAAATAGATACATTTAATCAACGAAATAGATAAAAGATCCTTGCTCAAGCAGCCGGTAGTGACCCTCCTATAAAAATGATTTCTCCCTGTGTATGGGTTTCCTGAATTTCGTTCCTAGTCCTGACTCATTTTAATCAAGGAAGAGTGGGATGCAACACTTGACTTTTGAGCCAGGATCTGGCTTTATGCCTGGCCACGTGTTGTCTTGAATCAGGTGTCTGCTCATCTAGCTTGGTGAGCTCAACACTAGAAACCAGGGTGAAAACCACAGCCCCTTTTTATGGCTGGCCCCAAAGGCCTACAAGATCTGTGGGGCCTCTGTATACTGTCCTGTTTCCTCACCCCTCACCCATCACCACCCTGGTCCCTATACACTGGGTTCCTAAGGAGAAGATGTCCCCAGACCAAACTATCCTCAGGAAGAGACAATTTTAAAGCTTTCTCCCCTAGCACAAAACAGTGTCCAGGCTGGACCTTCCACAGGAATGTGGATTCAAGGTAAAGTGGATAGAGTACCACACCTTGTACTACTTCAGGGTTTCATTACAACTCCCCAAACCAGAGTAAGCCCAAGCCAAGAACTCTGTCATTCTTTTCCAGATTCTCCACTTCATGTGGCCGTAAACAGGTGATCCGTGATGTCCAACTGATGGTTGAATGGACAAGACAGATGATTGTGGGGTGAGGAAGGCAATCCTAGGATCCCTCTTCTATGAAACAAATAGGACCGTGACATAGAAAACTGACCAAATTGCAAATTTTCTGTATTGTAAGTTTTCTCCTCATCTTCGTGCTCTTTTAATTTTCTCCCTTAAGCCTTTTGTTTTCTGTGTCTCCCCAAATTTCAACTGGTTCTATCCTCTCTTTCTCTGTTTCAGACTCTACCTTACTAGCTCAAGTATAAGTATAAATCCTGTATCCTTTCTTTTTTTTTTTTTTTTCTTTTGCGGTACGCGGGCCTCTCACTGTCGCGGCCTCTCCCATTGCGGAGCACAGGCTCCAGACGCGCAGGCTCAGCGGCCATGGATCACGGGCCCAGCCGCTCTGCGGCATGTGGGATCTTCCCGGACCGGGTCACGAACCCGTGTCCCCTGCATTGGCAGGCGGACCCTCAACCACTGCGCCACCAGGGAAGCCCCCTGATTCCTTTCTTATTTCTACTTCCCCTAGAGGTTCTGTTTTACTTCCCAGTTTCTGCCCTGAGTAATAGAGACTGCCATGAAATCCTGAAAGCACTGAAATAACTTTTGAGATATTAAGTTCTGTAGATACTCAGCAACATAGGAATGAATGAAGAAGTTATTAACAGTCCATACTACAAAATGTTACGCAGTTTTTAAAAAGATGAGCTCAAGTCAAACCTCGAGGAATGCTCTCAACATGTATTTTTAGTGAGAAATTAATGATCCTACTTTTGTATGTTTCTGTTTATCTAACAGGAAAAATAAGGATATATTTGGCTACCTCAGGAAGTGGGAAGGGTTGACCAGTAATTTTTTCTTTAGATATTTTGTATTTTTAAACTGTTACAAAAATTATTTTGAAATAAAAAATAAGACTTCAGTAATACCACTCTTAAGTATATATCCAACAGAAATGCATACACACGTCACCAAAAGACATGTACTAGAATGTTCAAAGCAGCACCATCCTTAATAGTCTGGAAGTGACCCAAAAGCTACCCTCACTGCTTTCTCATGCCTAGTGCCACCGCGGCACTACCTTCTTTAAACTACTTTTTAGCCGCGCTGAGGCATGTGGGATCTTAGTTCCCCCACCAGGGATGGAAGCTGCGTCCCCTGCATTGGAAGCACAGAGTCTTAACCACTGGACCGCCAGGGAAGTCCCCTACTTTCTATTATAAGAGTCTTAAATGTTACTTTCAGACCCACAAATATTGAGAATTTATTATCAAAATGTCTGCTTTAACAGAAATTCTAAAGGATATATCTCAAGAAGAAATAAAATAATCTTAGATAAACAATCTGAGATGTAAGACAAAATGGTGAGAGACTTCCAATTCTGTCATTGAGAAAATACCTTGTTTAGAACAATGCTTCCACTAAAAACAGCAATAAAAGTTGGATAAAATGTAGGAAACAAGGGAAGACTTTGAAGAGCAAACAATATAAGCAGGATGAGAGAAGCTACAATCCTGAGGGAAGGAAAACTCAGGACATGAACTGCACATTCACTGTGGCTTCTTCTTTTAGGGCATTTTCCAGTTCACAATGCAGGATAACTGAGGTCAAGCAGGAAGTGTCAGCGTTACTGGTTCAAGATTACCAAACCAGTTAAAACTCAAACGAGTGAAATTTCAGACAAGAAGAAACCTCAGAGAAGTGAATCTAAAAATCTATGTACAAATTCCCCTTAAGTCACTGGCTGACTCCTAAGCTATGCATGCACAGGGAGAGACCCAAAAAACCTGCAGAAAATAATGGCTAAAATGCCAATCAATTGAGCAGTCATTTCAGTAGCTGTACTATTATGGAAATATGGAGGTCCAGTCCCACCAAAGTAACTGATTTTTATCAACACTATCTGCTTTCAGTTGAGACATGAGAAAAACCATGGCATATGAATAAAAATAATGCCTGAGAAGTAAGGTCTATGCTCTTGGATAAAGGAAAAACCTGAAAGGGACCAGTTCTAAGAAAGCTTAAAGCTAATCTCTGATAGTATTAAAGTAATCTGCTGGTACTTTATCTGTCCCCCATGCCAGAAAAATCCTCTTTGATAAACAATAACATCAACCAGAACTTTCTGATTTTTCATTCATGATGTCCTGCCTCCAATCAAAAATTTAGAAGGAGGCTAAAAATAAGGATGAATTACCAAGAACTCAAGAGAAACAACAAAAAATAGAAACAGACAAGTGGTTCAGACATTTGAGTTCTTAGACAGGGACTGATTTTAAAATAACTGTGATTAATGTGTTCAAAAATAACAGAAACAGGCTGGAGAATACCAGTATAGAATTAAAACGTAAAGTATTAAAATAGAAATTTTAGAAATAAAACATAATCATTGAAATCAGGAATTCAATAGTTGGTTGTAATACCATATTAGACACAAATGACCAAAGAATTGATGAACTGCAACAAGGATCAGTAGAAAGTATCTAAAAATAACACACAGAGGAAAGAAAGGATGCATAAGGAGATGAAAGGATACAGTAAAACTATAATAGGAATTATGAGACATAGTAAAAAGTCTTGACATATGTGTAATTAGACTCCCAGAAGAAGAGGAAAGACAGTGAAACAGAAGCAATATGCTAATAATTAATGATTGAAAATTCTCAAGAGATGAAAAACATCAAAACTCAAATTAAAAAAAAAACCCTCGTGCTTCCCTGGTGGCACAGTGATTGAGAGTCCGCCTGCCTATGCAGGGGACACAGGTTCGTGCCCCGGTCCAGGAAGATCCCACATGCCGCGGAGCGGCTGGGCCCGTGAGCCATGGCTGCTGAGCCTGCGCGTCCGGAGCCTGTGCTCCACAACGGGAGAGGCCACAACAGTGAGAGGCCTGCGTACCGCAAAAAAAAACCACAAGAAAAACAAAACAAAAAACCCTCCTCATTCCCTAAGCAGAATAAATACAAAGAAAACTACACCTAGGCACATTATAGTCAAATGCTAAGAAACAAATTCAGAGAGGAAATCTGAAAGTCAGCGAGAAATAAAGGATACTTTCCATTTAGAGGAACAATAATACATCTGGCTTTTCAAAAGAAAATGATAGAAACCAGAACATAGTGGTATTGGTTAAAAAAAAAAAAAAGAAGACAATCTGCCAACCTAAAACTCTATGCACAACAAAAATATCCCTCAAAAAATGAAGGCAAAATAAAGACAATTTTAGATAAACAAAAGCTGAGAGAATTTGCTAGCATTACAGTATAAAAAGCAGTACTTCAAAATTAAGAAAAATGATCCCAGATGGGAGTACATAACTACAGGAGGAATTGAGAATACGGGAAAGAGTAAATACCTGGGCAAATATCAATATTGATATTTAAATAAACAAATACGTCTTGTGGGATATAAAAGCATAATAAACATACAATAACAAGAGCACAGCTGCAAGATGGTGGTTAATGAAGATAAATGGTTTTAAATTTATTGCATTGTTTGAGCCTTACCCGTACCCTGACACCAAAGTCAGACAAGGAGACTATAAGAAAGGAAATTACAGACCGACATCCCTGATGAATATAGATGCAAAAATCCTCAACAAAATATTACCAAAGTGAATTCAACAGTACATTAAAAAAATCATACACCATGATCAGGTGGGATTTATTCCAGGGATGCAAGGATGGTTCAACATCTGCAAATCAATAAATGTGCTACCACATTAACAAAATGAAGGATAAAATCATCTCAGCAGATGCAGAAAAAGCATTTGACAAAATACAACTCCCTTCCATGACAAAAAATTATCAACAGATTGGATATAGAAGGAATGTACCTCAACAAAATAAAGGCCACATATGGCAAGCCTACAGTTAACATCACACTCAAGAGTGAAGGCTGAAAGCTTCTCCTCTAGGATCAGGGACAAGACAAGGGGTCCCCCTTTCACTTTTTTTCAACATAGTACTGGAAGTTCTAGCCAGAGCAATGAGGCAAGAAAAAAGAAATGCCATCCAAAATGGAAAGAAAGAAGTTAAATTGCCTTTGTTTGCAGATATCTCTGTTTGCAGATGACTAACTTCTTTTATTAAGCTTTTCTATATATAAACTTGCAGAGACAATTCAACATTATTACTTCTTCCAATCCATGAACAGAATAGCTTTTAATTTGTGTCTTCAGTTACTTTCATCAATGTTTTATAGTTTTCAGTGTACAGGTCTTTTACCTTCTTGGTTAAATTGGTTCCTAAGTATTTATTGTTTTTGATGCTATTGTAAATGGGATTCTTGTTTTAAATTTCCCTTTCAGGAAATTGCTAAATTGCTGTTAGTGTATTGAAACACAACTGATTTTTATTTTAATTTAGGTCCTGACTAACTGGTACTCACTTATTTATTTAAATTTATTTATTTTTGGCTGCGTTGGGTCTTCATGGCAGTGCGCGGGCTTCTCCTTGCGGTGGCCTCTCTTGTTGCACAGCACGGGCTCTAGGCACGTGGGCTTCAGTAGTTGTGGCACGTGGGCTCAGTAGCTCCGCAGCATGTGGGATCCTCCCTGACCAGGGCCCGAACCCTCGTCCCCTGCATTGGCAGGCAGACTCTCAACCACCACGCCACCAGGGATGTCCCCACAACTGATTTTTGTAAGTTGACTTTATATCCTGTAACCATACATTCAACTGATCTCTGACAAATGTGCAAAGCACACACAATGAGGAAAGGATAGTGTCTTCAATAAATGGTGTTGGAATAACTGGATATCCACATGCAGAATAACGAAACTGAATTCTTCCCTCATACCATATACAAAAAGCAATTCAAAATGCATTAAATACTTAAACATAAGATCTGAAACTGTAAAGCTACTAGAAGAAAACATTGGAAAAAAGCTTAACACTGAGCTGGGAAATAAATTTTTGGATATGACCCCAAAAACACATGCAATAAAAGCAAAAATAAACAAGTGGGGCTATATCAAACTAAAGTTTCTGCACAGGGAAGGAAACAACAGAGTAAAGAGACAATCCACAGAATGGGAGAAAATATTTACAAACCATATATCCAATAAGGAGTTAATAATATCCAAAATATATGAGGAACTCAAATAACTCAATAGCAAGAAAACAAATAATCCAATTAAAAATAAGCAAAGGACCTGAATAGACATTTCACAAAAGAAGATATACAAATGGCCAACAGGTATATGGGAAAGTACTCAAATCCACTAATCATCATGGAGATGCAAATCTAAACCACAAGATATCACTTCACACCTGTTAGAAGGGCTACTATCAAAAAGAGAAAAAATAGCAAGTGTTGGTGAGGATGTGGAGAAAAGGAAACCCTTGCACATTGTTGATGTGAATGTAATTGGTACAGTCATTATAGAAAACAGTATAGAGATTCATCAAAAAATTAAAACTAGAACTACCATATTATCTAACAATCCTAGTTCTGGGTATATATTCAAAGGACATGAAATCAGTAACTGCAAATAATATCTGCACTGCCATGTTCATTGCAGCATTACTCACAGTAGCCAAGATATGGGAACAACATAAGTGACTAACAAATGGATTAATGAATAAAGAAATTGTGGCATATATACACAATGGAATTTATATAGCCATTAAAAAGAAGGAAATCCTGCCATTTGTGACAACATGGATGAACCTCAAGGCATTATGCTAAGTTTTGAAATAATTCAGAAAGAGAAAGACAAATACTGTACAACTTCACTTATATGTGGAATCTAAAAAAGTTGAACTTATAGAAGCAGAGAGTAGCATGGTCATTACCAGGAGTTGGGGAGAGGTTGGACATGGGGAAATATTGAGCAAAGGTTGCAAAGTTTCAGCTATGCAGGCTGAATACGTTCTGGAGTGCTAATGTATAGCACAATGACTATCGTTAACAATATTGTATTATATACTTGAAATTTGCTAAGATAGTATATCTCAATTGTTCTCACCAAAAAACGGTAAACTATGCAAGGTGATCAATATGTTAATTAGCTTGATTGTGGTAATCATTTCACAATGTATACATATATCTAAACATCACATTGTACACCTTAGATATATGCAAGTTTTATTTCTCAATTATACTTCAATAAATGTTATGAGTTAAGTGTGCTATACTACTAGAATTACTGCTAAAACATTTGACCTAAAACATTAGAACATGTAACTTCCAAATAAGAGAAGGAGTAAAATGGGGAATAAAAGAGAAAAAAGAAAGAGTGGTTAGGAATGAAAGAGACAGATAAAGCAGAAAAAATTAAAAGCAAATATAAGATGGTAAAAATAAATCCAATTGTATTACTAATCACAGTAAATATAACTGGATTAAATTATTCAATGATGTTATAAATTGTCTAACAAAAATTTTAAAAACCTAGGATTTAAAGAAATACACATAAGTTTATGACATATATGCTTTTTTATGTACTGGTATCTCATTGTGGTTTTTATTTCTTTATTTTTAAATTTTTTAGTTTACGTTGGACTATAGTTGATTTACAGTGTTGTGTTAGTTTCAGATGTACAGCAAAGTGATTCAGTTATGCATATACATATACCTATTCTTTTTCAAATTATTTTCCCATTTAGGTTATTACAGAATATTGAGCAGAGTTCCCTGTGCTATACAGTAGGTCCTTGTTGCTTATCTATTTAAAATACAGTAGTCTGTATATGTCAATCCCAAACTCCCAATCTATCCCTCCCCACAACCTTTCCCCATAAATTTGTTTTCTGTGAGTCTGTTCTGTTTTGTAAATATTTTCATTTGTATCTTTTTTTTTTAGATTCTACATATAAGCAATATCACAAGATATCTGTCTTTCTGTCTGACCTACTTCACTTAGTATGATAATCTCCATGTCCATCCATGTTGCTCCAAATGGCATTATTTCATTCTTTTTAATGGCTGAGTAATATTCAATTGTATATGTGTACTACATCTTCTCCATCCATTCATCTGTCGATGGACATTTAGGCTGATTCCATGTCTTGGCTATTGTGAACAGTGCTGCAATGAACACTGGGGTGCATGTATCCTTTCAAACCATGGTTTTCTCTGGATATATGTCCAGGAGTGAGATTACTGGATCATACGGTACTCTAGTTTTAGTTTTTTAAGGAATTTCCATATTGTTCTCCATAGTGCCTATACCAATTTACATTCCCACCAACAGCGTAGAAGGGTCCTCTTTTCTCCACACCCTCTCCAGCATTTATTGTTTGTAGACTTTTTAATGATGGCCATTCTGACTGGTGTGAGGTGATATCTCATTGTAGTTTTGATTTGCATTTCTCTAATAATCAGTGATGTTGAGCATCTTCATGTGCCTGTTTGCCATCTGTATGTCTTGTTTGGAGAAATGTCTATTTAGGTCTTCTGCCATTTTTTGATTGGGTTGTTTGTTTTTTGGTATTAAGCTGTGTGAGCTGTTTGTAAATTTTGGAGATTAATCTCTTGTCGGTAGCAGCGTTTGCAAATATCTTCTCCCATTCTGTGGACTGTCTTTTCGTTTTGTTTATGGTTTCCTTTGCTGTGTAAAAGCTTTCGAGTTTTATTAGGTCCCATTTGCTTGTTTTTGTTTTTATTTCCATTACTCTAGGAGACAGATTGAAGAAGATCTGTGATTTATGTCAGAGAGTGTTCTGCCTACATTTTCCACTAAGTTTTATAGTATCTGCTCTTAAATTAGGTCTTTAATCCATTTTGAGTTTATTTTTGTGTATGGTCTTAGAGAATTTTCTAATTTCATTCTTTCACATTTAGCTGTCCAGTTTTCCCAGCACCATTTATTGAAGGGACTGTCTTTTTTCCATTGTATAGTCTTCCTTCCTTTGTCATAGATTAATTGGCCATAGATGCATGGGCTTATTTCTGGGCTTTCTATCCTGTTCCATTGATCTATATTTCTGCTTTTGTGAAAGTACCACACTGTTTTGATGACTGTAGCTTTGTATTGTAGCCTTAAGTCAGGGAGCCTGATTCTTCCAGCTCTGTTTTTCTTTCTTAAGATTGCTTTGGCTATTCAGGGTCTTTTGTGTTTCCATTCAAATTAAAATATTTTTGTTCTAGTTCTGTGAAAAATGCCATTGGTAATTTGATAGGGATTGCATTGAATCTGTAGATTGCCTTGGGTAGTACAGTCATTTTGACAATATTGATTCTTCCAATCCAAGAACATATATCTTGGATATGTATATCCATGGTATATGTATATCCATGTATATACATGGATATGTATATCCATGGTATATCTTTTCATCTGTTTGTGTTAGCTTCAATTTCTTTCATCAGGGTCTTATAGTTTTTAGAGTACAGGTTTCTTGCATCCTTAGGTAGGTTTATCCCTAGGTATTTTATTCTTTTTGATGAGATGGTAAATGGGATTGTTTCTTTAATTTCTCTTTCTGGCCTTTCATTGTTAGTGTATAGAAATGCAACACATTTCTGTATATTAATTTTGTATCCTGCAACATTACCAAATTCATTGATGAGCTCTAGTAGTTTTCTGGTAACTTCTTTAGGATTTTCTAGGTATAGTATCATGTCATCTGCAAACAGTGACAGTTTTACTTCTTCTTTTCCAATTTGGATTCCTTTTTATTTCTTTTTCTTCTCTGACTGCTGTGGCTAGGACTTCCTAAACTATGTTGAGTAAAAGTGGTGAGAGTGGACATCCTTGCCTGGTTTCTGATCTTAGAGGAAATGCTTTCAGCTTTTCACCACTGAGTATGATGTTGACTGTAGGTTTGTCATATATGGGCTTTATTATGTTGAGGTATGTTCCCTCTATGCCCACTTTCTGGAGAGTTTTCATCATAAATTGGTGTTGAATTTTGTCAAAATCTTTTGGCAAATTCTATCAAACATTTAAAGAATTGTTAACACCTATGCTTCTGAAACTCTTCCAAAAAATTGCAGAGGAAGGAACACTCCTAAACTCATTCTATGAGGCCACCATTACCCTGATACCAAAACCAGACAAAGGTGCCACAAAAAAAGAAAATTACAGGCCAATATCACTGATGAACGTAGATGTAAAAATCCTCAACAAAATACTAGCAGATCAAATCCAAGAATACGTTAAAAGGATAATACACCATGATCAAGTGGGATTTATCCCAGGGATGCAATGATTTTTCAATATCCACAAATCAATCAGTGTGATACACCACATTAACTAATTGAAAAATAAAAACCATATAATCATCTCAATAGATGCAGAAAAGCTTTTGACAAAATTCAACATATATATTTAAAACACAGATTTAGAAAGATTTAAAGTGAAAGGATGAAAGAATGATAAATGAGGTAAACACCAATCAAGAAACTCTTGATTTGATGATATATGAACACATTAAGAATTCAAAACAAAAGCATTAATATTTTATTTTAGCCATAATATTTTATATCCCTACATTATGATAAAATTTTCAATTTATTCCAATTCCCTAATAGCATTGCCTCAAAATATATAAAGTAAAAATAAACAGATCTACAATGAGAAATTTCAAAATTCACCATCATAGTGAGAGATTTTAATGTATCTATTTTTGTATTGATAATTTAAGCTGATAAAAATTGGTGAAGATATGGCAGCTCTGGATTTCATAATTAACACACTTGTTTTAAAGGTATATACAGGACATTATATAATTAGAGACTACACATTATTTTCAAGCACACAAAACTGACAATGTGCTAGGATGTAAAGCTAGATTCAATAATCCAAAGGAATTGGTATCATAATTCTCTGAATTAATTATAAATTAGCTAGGCAACATTTACTAGAAGATAACAAAATATTCTTTATGGAGTGACTGGAAATTCAAATACACATTTCTTAAAATTTCATGGCTCAAACAAGAAACCATAATAGAAATGATAAATATTTAAAGTATGATAGCAAACTATTCATATCAAATCTTGTGAGATAAAGCTAAAGAGCAGTGACACAAATTTATAGCCTGAGGAGCTTATGTAAGAATGATAGCTCAAAATTAATGAGTTAAGCATATACCTTAAGAGCTTAGAAAAGAAATAACAGAAAAATTCTAAGAAAGCAGAAAGAAGTAATAAAATAAATAATAATGAAGAAAACAAACAGTTTGTGTGTGTGTGTGTGTGTGTGTATGTGTGAAAGAGTTAACAAAGTAGTCCAAGTTCTGGCAAAATTAATCAAGCCAAAAAGAGAAAGAAAATATACACACATTAGTAATGAAAAGGGGGTCATAATAATAGAAAATATTTAAACGGATCATGAGAGAATATTGTGAACAAGTTTGTTCCATTAATTTTGGTTAAATATCTTGGCAAATGCAATTTATGAAAACTGATTCCATAAGAAAACCTAAATAGTCCTATAATCTTTAAAATAATTGGACCAACAGGTTTAATATCCTCTGACAAACTAAACTCTAAACCCTGAGTGTTGTGCTGGTGATTTAAAGTAATATTTGACCAGATAATTCCAATCTTGCACAAATTCTTCCAGAGAATAGCAACAGTGAGAATACTACTCATCTTATTTTATGAAATGATATTGACGACAGATAAGGTTAGTACCATAAAGAATATTTACAGGCCAATCTTAATTCACATATATAGATACAAATATTTAATGCTTATCCTTATATCTATATCTAAAAGTTATTAGATATTTATCATAGAGAGTTTATTCCAGGAATGTAAGGTTGATTTAATATTACTTTGAATAAACTAAACTTCACCACATTAACATACTTAAAGAAAAAAATCATATGAGAAAATCAATAGCTATAGGAGAAGCATTCAATGAAAAGTTTACTCATAATAAAAGTGCTTAACAAAAGAAGAACTGAATTTTCTTATCATGGGACAAAGCATTTACAAAATAACCATCATGAATGCAATATTTAAAGTTGATATAGTGAAATCTTTTTCTTTATTATCTTAAGGATAAAACAAGACACCCCTCCCTGCTATTATTTAACATTATGCTGGGGTTCCTAGCCAATGCAGTAAGACAGGAAAAAGAAATTAAAAGTGTAAAGATTAGAAAGGAAGAAGCAAAACTGTCATTATTTTCAGATGATATAACTGCCTTTTTAGCAAATCTGACTCTATAGGTAATTTAGAATTATTAATGGAGCTTATCAAGTTTGATATATAATCAATATATAAAAGACAATTGGATTTCTATACACCAGCAACAAACAATAAGCTACAAAATATAATTTTTATAAAAGAAAACATTTACAATAGCAATAAGAATATAATGTACTTAGAAATAAAGTCAACAGAAACGAGCAAAAGGAAAACAATGAAAGGTACTATAAAACATTACAAAACATTAAAAAATATTAATGGTAAGCTAAATAAATGGCATTATATACCAAGTTCACAGATGGAAAAATTCACCTTGAAGAGAACATTTCTCCCAAAATTGATACATAGAATTAATTCAGTATCAATAAAAATTCCAGCAAGTTTGTTTCTTTGCTTGTTTGTTTCCTGTTTTGAAGAATTTGACAAGTTTATTTAAATATTTATATGGAAGATCAAAGGTCCAAGAATTGCTAAAAAAACTCTTGAATTAGAATGAAGAGGTGGGAGAATCTTTCCTACCAGATTTAAAGACTTATTATAAAACTATAGTAGTTAAAAACAATTTTGTATTGATGTAGAGTTAGACAAATAGATAATCAGAGAGAGTACGGAGCTTAAAACAAATTCATGCACATATGAAAAACTTGATTCATGCAGATCACTGGTGCTAGGACAGTTGATTATTCATATGGAGTAAATAGTATAACAAGAAACTTCCAGGTGGATTAAGACATTGCCAAATACAAAACTTTAAAAACTTTTAGAGGAAAGTATAGTAAAAGTGAAATTAAAATTCAGAACTTAATTCATTGGCAGAGATAGGCAGACATATGGAGAAAGAAAAGCTAAGCACCAAAGTGAAAGCAGATATTTGCAGCATATGTGGTTAACTAGGGATTGACTAGCATCCAGGTTATGTAAAGAAAGCATTCCAATAGACAATACGAAAAATACAAACAACCCAACCTGAAAATGAATGAAAGAGAGGAAGCAGAATTTCTCAGACAGAAAGGAAAATAGCTCATCGTTAATATGAAAATATGGTCAGTTTCATTAGTTATTAGAGAAATGTTAATCAGAATCAAAACTGAATGCTATTTCGTGCCTGCTCGACTGGCTAAAAATGAAGTTTGATAATACCAAATTGTGACAGGTATATGTAAAAACAGGAACTCTCATCTGTTGCTGGAGAGAGTGCAAACTGGCTCAACACTTTGGAAACAGTTTAGCAATAACCTAAGAAAGTTGAACATACACAAATCTTAAAACCCAGTATTCTACACCTAGGTGTACATTCCAAGGAACCAGAGTGAATGGGTGCACGTGAACCAGAAGGCATGTACGAGATAGTTAGAGGACATTATTTGTTAATATCCCGGGTAGTAGGCAGCCTTTAAAATGGCCCCCAATAATCGCTGCCTCTAGATATTCATGGTCTTGTTTAACCCCCTTCCTTTGAGTGTGGACTGGAACTAGTGACTCACTTCTAATGAACAGAAGACGGCAAAAATGATGGGATGTCACTTTTGAGATTAAGTTACAAAAAGTCTCTGGCTTTCGTCTTTCTCTGTCTCTGGAAGCCTTCACTCTGGTGGAAGCAAGCTGCCATGCTGATCTTATACAGAGGCCCATGTGGCAAAGAAGTGAGGCCAACCAAAGCCAGTGAGGCCAAGAGGCCTGCCAACAGTCATGTGAGTGAGCCTGAAAGGGGTTCCCTCCACCCAGCCTTGAAATGACTGTAGCCCTAGCCAATACCTTGCTTAGCGCCTGAGAAAGACACTGAGTCAGCTCCCAGCAAAGCTCCTCCTGGATTCTTGACCCACTGAAACTGTGAGATAATATGCTTTTTGTTTGTTTGTTTTGTTTTAAGCTGCTAAGCGTTGGGGTAATTTGTTACACAGCAATAGATAACTAATATAAACCCCAAAGGAGCAACAACTAACAAATGTAGAATGAATGAATTATAGTAGACTCAAGCCATAAACAGTGAAAATGAAGGAATCATCAACTGGCGTGAACTTCAAAAACTTAAGAATACGTATGGTACAATGCCATTAATACTAAAGTAAAAAATAGGGAAAGCCAACATATATATATGTTTTTGGAATATACACACAAATGGTAGAATTATAAAGGAAAGCAAAGGCATGATTAATACAAAAAATCAGGATAGATGTTATCTCTCAGGGAAGGGAGAAGGATGAGCATGACCTAGGATACAAAGGGGCTTCTAGGGTACTGCTATGTCCTATTTCTTGACCTAGGAGATGGTCAGGCACTCACTTTATTAGCGTATATACCTTTTATTAATAAATTAAAAAAAAAATCAAACCAAAGGAAAAAAGAAAGCAAAGTACTGCAGTGAAGTCAATTCACAAATATTTTGGGGTACAGAAGGATGGATGGATGGATGGATGGTCAGCTAGCCATACGTTCTGTCCTTTATGTCTAGTTAGACCTGCACGTCCTCCAAGAAGTTTCCATGATTAACTGATTCGTAAATTTTTTTCTCCTATACATAAGGCCTTCTCCCTCCATTTCAGGTTGAGCCAAGTCAGTGGCCAGCTCGGGTCTGTTTACCTGGGAACCGTTCAATCCAACCCTGACTGCCTCAGGCCAAAGGCACTGCATTCTGAAGAGTCCGCCCGACGCCCCGCACCCACTCTCCCGCACCTTGCCCCTCACTCCCCCACCGCAGACGCACTCAGAGCCTGAGGGCGCGTAGAGCACTTGGGGAGGAAAGCACTTTCACCTTGCGCGCTCTGCAGAAGCAAGCCACCCGCAAAGAATTCAAGAGCAAGTCCCTGGGAGGTGAAATGACATCGCCTCCACGGTTCCTTTCAGCTGAAATCTCGACGGCTCCCAGCGGAGCACAAAAAAGCACAAGAAAACAGGGGGTCCCGCGCCTCCAGACCAGCAACGGTGAGTAACAACGAAGCAAGAAGGGAACAGAGATGGAGCTGCAGGGAGACACCAGATAAGGAGCCGAGAAATAAAACAGCAAGCAATCCTCTGTGGCACTCACCTGCTGCCTCCCCTTGGGTACCGCAGAGGCCCCACGGCAGCCCTCACGCCTCCCGGACCCCACACAAACGCACGTCCCGGGCATCCGCATCGCCCACGTCGCCCGTCTCCCCGCCCGGCCACCCGCGCTGCGGACCGTGGCCTGTGTCATCGCCAGGCCTCTCCTGTCCAGAACCCATCGCGGGCCCACACTCACCCTTAGCCCCGCTATTCCCTGCAGCGCGGGTTGGGGGTAAAGAACACCAGCTAGGCGGGGGTGGCGGCAGTTCCCAAGGGGCAGGAGTTCCTCAGGCGAAAAGGGACTGGGCGGCTGACTGAGGACTGGGACGTAGAAACGACGGGGGTTGGGGGTGGCTAAGAGGGGGGCGGTTCCGGGATCTGACTGGTGGCTGCGCTGGTGGGGGCGGAGCCTGGCCGGCCGCCCCAATTGCAGAGGCCCCGCTTTGTGTCAGTTTTTGCACGAAGATGCAGCCTTAAATCCGCCTTAAATCCAGGATGCAGACCCCAGCCCCTGCGCTGGGAGTGCAGGAGGGCCATTTGTCGAAAAAGAAATCCGTCAGACTATGAACAAGTGAACGGTTGAAAATAATAATATATTTTCATATAGTATAATGCACAATTATTTCCAAGGACGAGTTAAGTCTATGGGTCCTAGACATATTTTGAATTAAAAGAATGAAGTTGCCTTAAAATGGAGGGTATGGTTACATGCTTATATAAGAGAAGACGATCTCACGGTGCTTATATAGGGCGAAGGGCTAAGAATGAAGAAGTTGGCTATTGATACTTCATAACCACTGAATTTTTTAAAAATATCACATGTATTGTTCTATAAACCAAATAAAACAGGAAGGTGTTAAAATTTTTTGCTGACCAACAAATAGGTGACAGATATTGGGCATGAGGGAGAGACAGAAAGGTGTAGCTGTTGAAAGCCTGGACCCTGAAGCCCCTGCCACATCTTCTGCTTACCAGCTGGGGAGTGCATTCCTTTCTGTGGGTGCCCTGACAAAGGACCACGAACTTCGTGCCTTGAAACATCACATTTGCTGTCTTGCAGCTCTGTGGGTAAGAAGTCCAGCGAGTGAGCATCTCACGGGGTACATCAGGGTGTAGGCAGGGCTCCCAGTACCTTCTGGAGGCTCTAGGGGAGAATCCATTTCCTTGCGTTTTCCAGCTTCAAGAGGCTGCCCGAATTCTTTGGCTTGGGCCCCTTGCTCCATCTGCAAAGCCAACAGTCTCATCCCTTGGATCTCTGTTTCTGTCATCACATCCCATTCTCTGCTTCTCCTCTTTCATTTGTTTCTGGGTGAGTTTGACCTGTTAGTTCCTTTGTGTCCTGGACCCAGCAGGCTTCCCTCAGTTCTAAATCTACTGCCCTTTTTATGCTCATTTCCTTCGGTCTTTCTGTTCCTCTTGTCCCTTTTACATTGTTCATCTTTGTCCCCCAGATACTTTAGTTTTTTACAGGTAGGAAGTGTTGGGGGTAGAACATCTTATCACCAGAGCACTTGCATTGTTCTACTGCTGCTGAAAAGTCTGCTGCTTCTCAGAGTTGTTGACACACATGTGACATGTGTGAGAAGGACGTTCTAAACTCCCAGGGGCTGTCAGGCAAGTTCCCAGTCTTCGTGGTCTCCTCTCTCCCTCCTTTCTTCTCCAGGCCCGCCCCAAGGCCAGACTGTCCTCCCCAGGCCCAGAGCCAGTCTGCAAAGAGCATGTCAGTGACGTCAGAGGAGGAGAGGCGAGGGGCCCGGGGGTCGGGGGAGGCAGCAGGGGGAGGAGAGGAGCTGTCCCCACTGGCAGGGAATTTGCTGGCTGAAGTCCACGTAGCCTGCTTGTGTTTGCAGGCTGGAGGAGGTTCACAGGCTGCACCGGCCTTGTCTCCTGCCAGCCCCCAACACACACACACACACACACACACACACACACACACACACACACTCTCTCTCCCTCTCTCTCTCTCTCTCTCTCTCTCAGCAAAGCCTAAAGGACCTAAAGGACTGGGCCGGTGATCTTGGCCTCAGGAATTTTGTACTGAAACCACTGGAGCCTAATTAGACATCTGAATGTCAAGGGCATGCTGCATGTCCACCTGTGCTCACCCTTTCTGCTGCCTGTGTTTCAGTATTCCTTTTTTGATAAAGGTGGAAACTGGAGGAGATGTTTTAGCTCTGGAACTCTGTGACCAGTTGCACAGCAAAAACAACCCCAGCTGAAAATGGTGGGCTCTACTGCTGTCTGGGAAGAGAGTGTGGGCGGGCAGGCATGTGCTTGCCTTCTGACTGTCAGTTTTTGAGAGGAGGAGGGATATGGCAAGACAGAAACACAGCTGTCTTGGCGGAGAGAACGAGAGAGAGAGCTCAAGGCCAAGGAACCCGGGTCTTTTAGCAACACTCAGTCTGCAATCCCTCGACACCCATCTGCATCCACCCGGTCCCCCAGGATGCCCCACTCAACTGCACAAACATTGGCTTTTCCCTTCACCTTCAAAGGACTTTGTAGTCAGAAACTACCCCTCTGTGCCTGGGTTGCCGGGTTGCTCACTTCTGGAAACCTCTGAGAAGTGAACCCCATTGTCTGCCCTCCAATCCCAGGTCAGGCCTGGTAGGGTAGCTCTGAGGGAGATCAGACTTTGCAGGGAAGTGAGGGGACTCATGACATGCCGGGGTTTCGAGGAAAGGAGGTATGGGAGAAGGGAGCAGAGGTCGTGCTATGAACACAAAGGCTGACCCTCCCCTGAGTAAGAGGGAATTCTTCCTGCCTTCAAACTGGGATGTGGCTTTTTGTCCTGCCTGCAAACTCCAGCTGAACCATGGGTTCTTCCTGAGTGTTGTGCCTGTTGACCTTCAAACTGGAGTCACCCCATCTGCTTTCCTGGGCCTGCAGCTTGCAGACAATTCCTGCAGATTTTGAGACTTGCCAGCCTCCATAATTGTGGGAGCCAATTCCTGATAATGTCAATAAATCTCTCCCTATCTATCTATCTATCTATTCATCCATCTATCCTGTTGGTTCTGTTTCTCTGGAGAACTCTAATACGGCCCCCACCTTCTCCTGGGTTATTCACTTGGAACTTGCTGACCAGCACTACGTACACCCCCCGTGCCCCCCGCACTGCTCCCAGCCTCTACATGGCTCTGCTGCTGGTCACTCCTGTTAACTCCTGAATACAAGCCCCTCACAGGGGCTCCTGTTTATTCACAGAAGCAAAGGGTGAACTCAGGACAGGCCTTACTCCACGTGTTTCCTCGTGCTTTTTTTCTCCTCACCACCCATTAGAGATCTATGTTGTGCAGCAAACGGACTTCCAGTGTGGAAGGGGGAGATTTCAGTACACTGACTGTTAACTCTTCACCCTAGTCTGGGATAAAACCCCAAGGGAATCTGCTACAGGAGAGTCTTTATGGTTGCTTCCTTCTCTCCCCATTTTTTCCCTCATCTCCTCATACGTCCCTCCCTGTGGACTTTTATAGGGACTAAAATAGATGTTTAAAATGGAATTATTACAAACACCAACGCAAAGAAGAAAATTTTTAAAGCTCAAGCTTGGAATATTTTGTGTTTGGAAATCAAGTTTGCTCAGTCTTAAGTAGGAACTTCACTGAGAAATAAATATAATCAAATTAGGAACAGTGGGAGGACAGGAGGAAACTGGAGGAAGACTGATTAAGCTGGAGAATTTTTTTAAAAAGAAAAGTTAAGTGCTATCTCTATTTTTTTTAGGATAATGACTTCCTCATTTTTATGAAAGCAATACAATGCATAAATAAATGGGGAAAAAAGGAAAAACATAAAGAGGACCATACTGTACATAGTATTTAATTTAAAAGGTATCTGTCTTAGATAGTTTGGGCTGTTACAACAAAAATATAGACTGGGTGAATTACACAAGAAATATTTATTTCTCACAGTACTGGAGGCTGGGAAATCCAAGATCAAGTTGCCAGCAGATTTGGTGTCGGGCAAGAACCCTCTTCCTGGTTCATAGATGGTGTCTTCTTGATGTTCTCACATGGCAGAGAAAGAGAGCTCAGATTTCTTTATCCACTTGCTAGGGCACTAATCCCATTCTTGAGGGCTTCAACCTCATGACCTAATGACCTCCATCACATTAGCGTTTAAGATTTCAACATATGAATTCTGGGGGACACGTTCATTCCATGACAGTATTACTTTTTTTTTTTTTTTTTTTTTGCAGTACGCGGGCCTCTTACTGCTGTGGCTTCTCCCGTTGTGGAGCACAGGCTCCGGACGCGCAGGCTCAGTGGCCATGGCTCACGGACCCAGCCGCTCCGCGGCATGTGGTATGTTCCCAGACCGGGGCACAAACCCATGTCCCCTGCATCGGCAGGCAGACTCCCAACCACTGCGCCACCAGGGAAGCCCGACAGTATTACTTTTAAGCTAACTTGAATTAAACAAAGAAGATGAAGAATTGCTCAGGTAAATGTTTCTCTACAACAAGAACATCTGAAATAATGTTAAGTGTTCTGCACCAGGGTTTTCTCCACTGGGCTGGGTGTGTCCTCTACTGATGGCATGATACTTTTGAACCCTGGGAAACCATGAGTGCTGCAGGTTTCCCTGTTCTCTGCCAAGACCATGATGGAGGTAGAGAGAAGTTTCTACACGTGAAAGATTGTACTCTGACTTTTTCCAGGGCTACTCACCATGTCACTCCACTGTCTCAGGACTGGATGATAGCAGTGAGAATTCTTAGCATTTTATACACTCACCTTCTTCCCTCAGTACAATTTCTCAGCCTCTGCTGGGGCTGTTAGCAACATGAGTGAGGGTAGTGTTTAAACATTATTCTAGGATGAACCAAAACCTAATTTTTTGTAGAGGCAGGATCTGGAAGCTGGCTTCAAATACCCATTTTTATATAAGACATGGCTAGAAGAGAGCCTGGTATATAGCAAGGCCCATGCATTTATTATTAAATTATATTCACTTTCAGAAGTTTATGAAATGACGTTGTGCCCCCATTCCTTCTTTGCTGTATGATAAGAAATATTTCTTTTGAGCTCTTACACCTTTCTTTAATTTCATTACATATTGATGGAAGGGAATTTTGTGATCTGGCCTCCTTCTGCCATCTTTACTTGGAGATTCCTACAGCTGCCGTCTAACAGAAGTAAGCATTTATGCTAAGCAACACGTTTCTGGAAAGATTTCATCTATTTTATTTTATAGAATTCTCAAGTGATCACACTTTTTACATTAACTTAAAAAAGTTTTATGGGTCATTTTTCTCCTAGTCTCTCAAATAAATAGTCTCTCTACCCTAAATCTGCAGTCTCTTTCTCTTGCTCTCTGTCTGTCTGTCTCTCTTTAAATCCCATTTAGAAATTCAAATAAGGTGTTTTGAAGAAAGAAAAAAAAAATAATCTAACATCCTTCTAAGGGAAGAAAAACAATCTATTTTAAAGCAAGATCCAAAAACAACAAAAAAAGTCTTGACACTTTTTTTGGTCCAGGCTCAGGCTGGGACACTCTTGGGGAGGCACTCTCAGACACTCCTTGGCTTATAGAAGTTACTGATGATGGCACTACCAGAGCCTGGGGGCATGGGAGCCTCCAAATCCACTCATTTTCCTCTAGCTAGCTTCTTCCCAGGCCCCCATTCCCTCAGATCCAGGGCCTGGATTTTAGGCATGTGACCCTGGGCAAGTCAGATTTAGGCTGGCCATTACTGGAGAAAGCTCCCAGATCCTGAAGACACTAGGGGTCTGCCTCAGCAGAGCTTGGGTCAGGGGAAGCCTCGCAACCCATCCATCCATCTTGAGCTAGCCAGCTGCTCTACCCTCATCCCTTTAAACCAGGGCCTGAATACTAGGTCAGCAAGTCCCAGAGGGGCTGGAAGCTGACCTAGACTTCTGTGTTCTGAAAGGCAGGAGACTCAAACAGACCCTTGGATGTAAGGGAGGCCTGTTTTCTCAACCCACCCACAACCCTTAAGTTAACTGCAAGGTCTTCCCCGAACCCATCACACTCTAGGGTCTCCATGTCTGGTCTAGTAATGGTCAATCCATGTTCATAGTGACCCTCTTTATCTAGAAGGTATCCTCTGCCCTCAATCTCTGCTGTTGCCCAAAACAAAACAAAACAAAACCCCAAACCTCTATGTTTTGATTTGCTTATGGATAGAAAAATTAACGTCCTCACTAAGTTAGATACCCATGTGGATTAACTAAAAAACATCCCTTAGAAATGGTGCAACCTACCAACGTGACTGATGCACTTCCAATGGCAGGTGCAGCAGGGCTGAAGAGGTCAAACCCAAACCTGGGTATGCAAACACTGTGATTATGTGAGGGTTTGGCTTCAGGGTATAAATCCTATTTATATCCTGCTTTTTTCCCAACTAAAATAGTGTGTGTGTGTGTGTGTGTGTGTGTGTGTGTGTGTGTGTGTGTGTTTTCATTACATTTTCTGACTGGTCATTGCTAGTCTGAAGGAATGCTACTGATTTTTTTTAAAGAAACTATCAAGAATGATATTAGTTATTGATTTAAAATTGATATAATATTTATCAGGTTAAGGAAATATCTTTTTATTTCTTAGTGTACCCAAATATATAAAATCTGGAATGGGTGAAGCATCTTATTGAACTTTTTCTCTTTTCTTTCTTAGTGATCCAGTAGATTTCTAGATTTTAACTTCTTACATTGGAGGAATGTATGTACTTGGTTATAGTAAATTCTGTTTTCATTAAGCTGTTATACATTTATTAAGCTATTTATATTTATTTAGAAATGAAACTCTTTTTTTCTGGGATATCTAGGGACAGAGTTCTGTGGAATACCAACTGGGGACAAATTGGTCTATGGGTTTGTTTTCTTGTTCTAACTTTGCCAGGTTTACTACCAAAGCTATGTTAACTTTATAGAATCTAGACATGAATAAAGCTTTGTCAATATTTTGGTTTATTTATAAAATACTAAAATAACATTTTTCATGATTATAAAACTACCACATGTTCATTACAGAAACTTGGGACAATACCAAAAATCAGAGAACAAAAATATTTGTCACCTATATATGCATTCCCAATATTAGAGATAATTGTGGTTAACATTCTAATCAATTTTAATTTATCTATATCTATATAGGTATCTATCTTAGATTTATGTATATTCAGATATTTATAAACTTGAAATTATCGTGTGTATTGTGTACAGTTCTATGTTGTATTCTTTTCGCCATGATTTATATTTTGGACATTTTACCATGTCATTAAATATTCTTTAAACATATTCTTTTAATAGCTGTATAACAGTTCAACTCATTTACTGAAATTATACTTAATTATTTTCCATTTTGAAATTCGGTTATTCCAGAAATTTGCTAGTCAAAAGCGTCTGGTTAAAAACATCTGTTTTACTTACATCTTGATCTGCATTCTGATTATAGGATGGATTCCTTGAAGCAGAAGTAATGAGCCCAAAGACATAGCCTTTAGAAGATTTTTGATACATAGTGCCAAATTATCCTCTAGAAATGTTTGATATATTTCAGATCAACATAAATGTATCCATCTGGACTTCCAATGGACTGAATATCTTCTTTTCTAAACATTATGTAGTATTTCCACATGTTGATTGAAATCCGTTTTGGTATAGTTTGAAACATGTGTGGCCTAATGGGCTTTTCTCTACTTTCTCTCCTTCCCGGAGTCCAACACATGTAGAGCCTAAAACGAGAGAGAGGCATATTTTGAAATATAAGCTAGTGTATGGGGACGTTATGAAGAGTTACTAGCTTAAAATCAGATTTGCGGTTGATATATCTGCTGCTCACGACTGCAGATGACAGTGCCGGGCACAGCAATCTCTGCACACGCCCGCTGCCGCCATCTTGAATTGCAGTGTCCTGTGCAGCCTCTCTGCACACGCCCGCTGCCGCCATCTTGGATGACACCGTCACGTGCAGCCTCTCCGCACACGGGCCCCGGTCGCCATCTTGGATGCAGTGTCGTTCTCCTCACTTCTGCAACACGCTCGCGGGAGGGGGAGGCGAGGTGCCGGCGGCAGTCATTCTGCGCTAGGAACTCCGGTCGGAAGAGCCGGGTGCGAGGCCTCACCACGTAGACCCCTGTGAGCAAGTGAAACCCGACTAAGCACAAAGGAAAAAAAAAAAAGGTGAGGCTTCATTTTATTACCCAGATTTTATTTTTATTGCCAGGAAATAGTAAATGAGCTTAACCTGGTGACACTTCTGGGGCAGAACATTGGTTAAAAACGGCCCAGATACTTCAAGGGGACATTTGTGAAGCTGTGCAGTGAGGTGTGATGGGGGATGTAGCCGCCGCCTCTGCCTCCCCAGAGAGGCTCTGTCCAAATGAAGTCGTGGTGTGGGGCTCTGGAGTCAGACCTCGGTTTTCTTGGGAGGAGCGGGTGCCGGTGCCGAGGACACTTACCCGTGAGCAGGCCAGTCTTTTGTTTGCCGTGTTGCTGGGCGCCTGGTAGGAGAATGAAGCGAGTGGAAATTCCAAGCACACGATATGTTCTCTGTCTAATGTGTCCTGTTCCTGCTGCTGCTCTGCGGCGGAGGTTTTGCTTCTGTCTCCCAGCAGCCCAGCTGGATTGAAGATGAAGGTCACTCTTTCCCGCACCTTTGCCCTCCAGCTCGCTCCCTCGGGCCGGGTCTTCTGCCCTGAGCGGGGATTTGTCCCGAGAGGCACCGAAGCTCACTTTGTCCTTTACTTGTCTTTTATTTCCTGGTGAGGATTTGTTTCTGTTCCCTCTTCCTTTGTCACTTTTCCAGCTTGAAATACATCCCTCGTTGTCATTTTGCAATTCTCAGAACTAGAAAGAAAACCAGTAGGAAAATCGAAAAATGGCATTAACCTGTTATTATCATAATTATTGTTCCTTTTATAGCTAAGTCTGGAGGAAGCATCTAATTGTAACTGGCCTTTGGGGACAGCAGTGAACAAGCACAGTTTTTGTACAGAAATGCCCTTGGTTCTTAGGAAGTTGAGGGTTTGACACCAAGAACCACAGACACTTGCATACAATGGAAGTGACCAAGTGTCCTAATTTTTTAAAAATTTTTATTTAGTTAGTTTTGGCTGTGTTCGGGTCTTCGTTGCTGTGCTCGGGCTTTCTCTAGTTGTGCGGCGAGCAGGGGCTACTTTTTGTTGCAGAGCACGGGCTCTAGGTGCGCGGGCTTCAAGTAGAGCTTGCGAGCTCTAGAGCACAGGCTCAGTAGTTGTGGTGCACGGGCTTAGTTGCTCCTTGGCATGTGGGATCTTCCCGGACCAGGGCTCGAACCCATGTCCCCTGCATTGGCAGGCGGATTCTTAACCACTGTGCCACCAGACAAGTCCCCTAAATGTCCTAATTTTATTGGGTAAATCCTAACTTCCTTCTGCCTTTGATCCCCCATCTGTTCTATGAGACCCTAGGCAGGTCTCTTGAGCTGTCTTGGCTTCAGGTGGGGCTAGTAAGATCTTACCTGAAGTCAGGAGCAGGACCACATCATCTCTGAAGGCCCCTCAGTGCTAAGATCTACAATTCTGTGAGTACTCTTTACTCAAAGATCCCAGAAACAAAGTCACAATCCAGCAAAATTTCAGAATTCCCGCTCTCCACAGAAGTGTTCTGAGATAAGAAGAAATGCTAAAGAAATGAGATCGTATGTAAGTCAGAATACAGATCTCTAAAATAGAGAGGACTGAGAAAATGTATACCAGATTTCTGACTGTCTGTCAGGCAATGGGCAAAAAATTCTAATTATGCAATGAGGTTATACAGAGTTTTCTGTAAGGCAATAATAAAGTCCCTAAAAATGTGACCTGGTTCAGCTAAGGCACATACAGGAGGCATTTAGAGTAAAACACAACTGACTGACTCACTGGCATAACCAGGCTCAGAGCCATTTGGGGTTCTTTTTACTAATGTATAATTGAAATGGAAGAGGAGGAAAGCAAAGCCAGGAAGAAATATGAGACTCAAGATAGAACGGCTGAGACTGCATCTTAGACCCAAGCTTAAGTCTCAGAGTATGATGGACAAGGTGACAGGTTGAACTGATGGTGGCTCTTTGCTTCTAAAGGCAGAGAGGACTGAGATGCAGCAAACCCCACCTTGGCTGGGGGAGGATTCAGGTGGAAAGGACATCTCAAATTTTGTTATTCATGAAGACTGGATGGGCATGAGATCACAGACTTTACTCTCCTGTAGGGATTTCACTTTAGTACTGAATTTAAACAAAGTGTCTTAATAGTCATTTGGATGATTTTGTTAGATAGATGTCGGGCATTTGGATCAGAGACTGGCCCAATTCATTATTGATCACACAACCTCCCTGACCTTTGGAGATTCCATTATCTCTTCTGAAGGATTTGGCACTACCTATGCTTCTAAATGGAATTACCTAGAATCTGTGGCTGGAAATGGTTTTGCATGCATCTTGATGACAAAATGAAATGCATCTCTATCTGTGCAAATCTACCTGTATTAGGTCCTATAAAGCACTTGGCTGTTGCTTTACAAGAACATATGGGAGTTTGTGAGTTTTTCTTGTTATGAACACTTGCTTCATTTATGATCAATTTATACTCCACACCTTAAGTGTTATTCTATATACAAACACTTCAATTAGACTTTTTATTGAAAGTTGAATTTCAGAGCAATATCTCTGAAGAAAATTTAACTACAATTAGGCTTCCAAATTAAATGTAAAATTCAACTGCTTGTGTTATTTTCTATGTGAAAAACTCAACAAAGATGGCAAGACGATTAAGGCCTATATTTCAGATGGTTAAATTTACATATGCCCCGGCAATAGTGACTCCATCATGATTCACTCCTCTGCCTAGAAGACAGTAGTTTCTTTTGATATTGGATACTTTAAAATGTAGAGAAAACCAACTATCATTTTATTAGAAATATAAAAGACAAAGGAATATGTAAAATGGCAATAGGTGTTGCATTTAATTGTCATTATCTCTTTAGCCTGCTTCAGTCTAGAACAGTTCATATGTAGGAACATTGTACCGTTGGTTTCTAATATCTCACTTTGAACATACAAATTAATGTGCAGAAAGTATATTTCTTCAATTTATACAACCCTTTATAAGGAAGACTAGATAAATCCTTTTATTCTATATAAAAACAAAATATATGTGTTAGAATTATTTGTCTAAATTAGGTTGTTAGGGAATCATATGTAAAATGCAATTTTGATTTTCAAAAGAGGAGAAGGACTTGACGGGAGGATAGGAAGAAAGTGAGATGGCAAAAGTAGACGGGAGAGGAGAGCTGCGTCCACATCTGCCATCGTGAGTGGAGACTGCACCCGGGTCTGCATGCCACATGTATTAGTGCTGCGTGGCGGCTTGCCATCTCCAGTCCCTCCAACATGTGTAAACGGGGGGTGCGTATATTCGGCTCCAGGGGTTATGTAGCAGAAAGAGCAGATGGAAGGTAGCAAACTTGGGAACTCCTGCCTGTGCTCCATCCTTAATTCCTTATGTGATGCTCTCTGTTTTCTTCTCTGGACCTCAGTTTTCATGCCTTAGGGGGAAAAAAGGGATATGTCAGGACTGTGAAATTCTGAGATGAGAAATAAGGTGCAAGAGTAACACAAGTGGAGTACAACAGAAACAGATAATCGTCAAGAAAACTTTTGCCCACTTTGGGCTCACAGTCTCTAACCCAGAGACACACCTTCCTACGTTCCACACATTTACAAAGATCCGAGATTCCAACCACATGAGTGCTCAAAGACTGCCTTCCTCCCCACCCGCACCCACGGAACTTTCCATCTGTCCTCTCATCCTTGACACCTGTTAAGCGAAATTTGCCACATTCCTGAAACTCTTAGAGGTACAATCTCCCTCTTCTGTGCTACTCTTCCCACTCAGAATGTGCTTAGAAGGAGGTTCATTGTCAGGGGAGTGATGAAGAGACAGATAAACAGCCTGCAGTTTTAAAAAGTAGGAAAAGAGAGTTAAAAAGGAGAGTTATTATCCATAGAAGCCTCTTTTGTTCCTGCCGGGCTTCACTGGAGGCCCGAGGAGCTGGCGTTCTCTGTGGAGACACTTCTGATTCAACAAGATTTATAGACACAGCTCATGGGGCTCCTATGCTTAAGAAACTCATAAAGCTGGGTGCAAAGAAATTACAAAACTATTAAAAATATTTTAATCTTATTAAAATGTGATTTTTCTTCTTTTAAAGGATCAAGTCTGACGTAGCTTTCTCACTGAAGTGCTGTCAGACACATCCTGCACAGCTGGAGGTGGCGAGTTCCAACAGGGTTTTGAAAATTACCACCAAGGGGCTTTCAGGTAAAGGAGCATACAGGAGAAGGAAGAAGGTTGTTTTGCATTAAAATACATACATACAATTAAAAAGCTGAGCTGCCTTCTGGGAATGGAAAGAATTAGTCATGGACGTGGGCTCTCCAATGGCATTAGGAATGCCGTGCTTCTCTCTGCCCTCAGAACTTCTCTGTTTCAGGGGATGGGGCAAGCAGAAAATATTTCCTTTAGTCATACTAACAAAATCAAACCTGTTCTTTCAGTGAACTTCAAATACCAACAAGACAAATTGATGACTGCAGTGGCGGAGGAAGGAAAACAGTTTAAAAAGGCTGTCTAAAGAGATTATAATTAACAGCTTCCAGAATTATCCATGTGGTTCACCATGTTCCATGGATGGTCTTTCACCTTAGCACAAATTTGGGGCTCAGTTAGGGGCTGTGGGTGAGGGAAGGTTGATATCTTTAAATTTCAAAGGTTATTTAAAGGCCTCCTTCTGTGGTAGGAGACTGAAAGAATATCTAAAGGAATAATAAAGGTATGGACCAAAAATTAAAGCCAAAAGTGAAATATTTCCATTAAGAATTTAAACAGATAGGTAGAAAGATAAAAATAAACCTCCCATCATTACAAGATCCAAAGAAAGCTACTCTTAACCTTAAGTATTTTCTTCCTTTTCCTGTTTTTAAAAACATAGTTGCAAATTGGGTTTAATTAATTAAATGGTTCAACAATTATTAAAAAAATTTGTTTTGAAATGTAGATTCATAGGAAGTTGTAAAAAGATGTACAGAGAGTTTCTGTGTACCCTTCACCTAGTTTTCCCTAATGGTAACATCTTGTATAATTATATTACAGTATCACAGCCAGGAAACAGACATTGGTACAATCCACAGAGTTTGTTCAGAGTTCACCAGTTTTATATTCACTTATTTGTGTGTATGTACAGTATAAATAGTTCTGTGCTGTTATTTTTTTATTTTTTTGTTTTTGGCTGCGTTCGGTCTTTGTTGCTGCGCACGGGCTTTCTCTAGTTGTGGCGAGGGGGGGCTACACTTCGTTGAGGTGCGCGGACTTCTCACTGCGGTGGCTTGTCTTGTTGCGGAGCACTGGGCTCTAGGCGCGTGGGCTTCAGTAGTTGTGACACATGGGCTCAGTAGTTGTGGCACATGGGCTTAGTTGCTCCGTGGCATGTGGGATATTCCCAGACCAGGGCTCGAACCCGTGTCTCCCGCATTGGCAGGCGGATTCTTAACCACTGTGCCACCAGGGAAGCCCTCTGTGCTGTTTTTATCACATGTGTACATTTGTGTAACCACCACAGTCAAGGTACAGAACTGTTCCATCACCACAAAGCTTCCTCATGCCACCCCTTTATAGCCACATGCACCCTAACAACATACAATTTTAATTTTTGCACAGTATCACTGTTATGGCCCTAGAAAAATATTGAACAAGCAAAAGTCCCTGCTTTATTGAGAAGAGACAGAAAATAAACAATTTTAAAAAATGAATACAGGCATACCTTGGGAATATTGCATGTTCAGTTCCAGACCACCACAATAAAGTGAGCATTGAAATAAAGGGAGTCACATGAAGTTTTTGGTTTCCAGTGCACATAAAAGTTAATGCTTACCCTATACTGTAGTCTTTTAAGTGTGCAATAGCACTATGTCTAAAAAAATTACATACCTTAATTAAAAAATATTGCTTAAAAATGCTAATCATCATCTGAGTCTTTAGCAAGTCATAATATTTTTGCAATAGGAACATCAAAGATCACTAATCATAGATCCCCATAACAAATATAGTAATAATGAACAATTTTGAAATACTGCAAGAATTACCAAAATGTGACACAGAGACGCAAAGTGAGCAATTGCTGTTGGAAAAATGACGCTGATAGAGTTGCTTGATGCAGGGTTGCCACCAAAACTTAAATTTGTAAAAAATGCAGTAACTGGGAAGCTCAGGAAAATGAGGTATGCCTGTAGAAAAAAAAAAATCAAAAGGCTTTTAGGACTGGAAAGAACTAGTCATGGGTGTTTTCATGGTTTTAGGAAAGGCATGCCTCTATGAATCTAAAGCTGTATTCTGGGTTTCAAGTGGATGGGACAAAAAGATTGAGGAGATTGAGAGCAGGAAATACTGAAGATTTTTCCAGATAATGAAGGTAGATAGAAAAACAAACCAAATATATCTTCTCAATTAGCTCTGGATGCTTAAGCTAGGAAATTGACTCAGGCAGGGACAGAAGGCAGGCATTGAAAACTATCAGAGGCAATTGCTGACATAGCTTGAAGTAATTTTCCTGATTATCTGTGGTGAGTCATCCATTTATAGGGCAAAGCTGTCCTGTTGGTGCATTCAGGTCACGGCAAGACGGTGAACTGAGCTTGCTGCCTTGAAGTTTCAAGGGTTAATCTTTGCAACATTTCTTTGAGGGTCTCCTCCCTGTGGTTATAGCCTGGGTCCAAGCTTTTTAAAGAAAAATCAGATGGGCAAACAAAAAAGGAAACTTGCTCTTTTTCTTTCTTCTCTTATGGCATTTTAACAGATAATTGGAAAGAAGAAAAAACCCAGTCATTATACCACTCCTGTTATTTATCGAGTTTCCACATGTATCATCATCATCCAGTGTTCATAGTTGCAAGCAATAGATGCAGACTTTGACTAATTAAAGCAGAAAACATTTATTAAGGGGTACAAAGTAGCTCACATAGTCTCTGAGAATCAGGCTTGGAGTTGACCAGCGTCATGCGAAACGGTCAAAAATCATTCTGCAGAACTGATTCCATGAGGACACCACCCCAAAAAGTCTTTCGTGGGCCTGGACAGTGTGGTGTGTGCTGGACTTGCTACAGCTTATAGTGCCAGCCTTATCACGTTTAATTCTGGGTGGCTCCTCCCTCTACCATTACTGGTCTTTGTGCCAAATTCTGGCACAAAAGCACCTGAGCGACGGCGCTTGGGTCACGCCTGTGCCCCTGCTGCAAGGGATGTTGAGAACATTCTAGTCTCTGATGAGGGAGGATACCCCAAACAGAGAGGGAATATTCAGATGTGGGTTAAAAAACGTATTTCCTTCTTACAACCTTAACAACTCCTCCCCTGTAAAAAGCTCTCGCCTACCACAATGCACAACTCAAGTGTGCTAGCTGACTTCTCCAGTGGTATCAAAGACTCATCCATCTCTAAGACCAGAATTCCTAGATGGACCCTGCTCCTTCTCTAGAATGTGAAAATCCTCTCTGGATATTCTGTAATTGGTGGGATAGTGTGAAAAATGCGGCACCATGAGCACACGCTATATGTAAGAGAGGGGGAAAGGGAATGAAAGAAGAAAATGGGTCAAATATGCAAGTGCACACAGGACACATCAAGGAAGAAAAGGTGTGAAGATGCTAAATCCTTATTTCTGTGACTGCTATTGAGGTCACAGTACTTGTGGCTTTTGTCCACCATCTGTCCCATGATATCTTTACCCCTACCCAGCTTCACTGCTTGTTTCACTTCACTCAGAGAGTCAACCAGTGTTCATTCTGAGAAAACAGAAATGTTGAGAGTGGGCATTACCTATGTAGAAACATAATACCGTGTACCACAGAGTACCACAGAGTCTATCTGTTGACTTCTGTTTTTCTCTTTTTCATTTTGTAGACATTATGTTTTTTCAGGGAGGTATTTTCTCAGCCAGTGCCAATAAATTAAATTCCTCCTGGCCACCTGGAGGCTACAGGCATTCCTAATTAGTAGCTGCTTATGAAAGACATTCTGGGTCTGTAGGCGAGAGGAGAGAGAGAGCTGTCAATACAGGAGCAACAGAAGAGGAAATTCTAAACAATAAAACCATTAAGAAAAAACTTGTTTTTTAAAGTTGGACACTAAAAATGTTTGAGAATAAAAATCAGATTCAGAATTTAATAACAATAAAGGCATCCTTGAAGGTTGTCTGCAAAGCAAGCCCTTTGGGGAGCAAAATCACCCCCAGTTGAGAGCCGTTGGATTGCAGTGTATACAACCCAAAACCCTCACAAAACATTGTTTCCCAGCTGGAAATATCCGAATTTTTCAATCGACTCTTCTACCTGGGTAATGGGCTCCATGGTGAAACTTTTGAATCTCCTAAGCATTAGACCATTTCCTTACTTATTTTTCTGAAGAATACAAATAAAATTATGAGTTTTGAGTTCTTATGAGCCGTGGTTGGAAGCACTTTTCACTGTTAACTCATTTAGTACATTGCCTTTTGGGGAAAACACTTTTATTATCCCTACTTTATAGAAGAGGCACCTGAGGCCCAGAGAGGTTAAGAAACGTCTTAAGGCCACACTGCAAGTAGGGGATAGAGCCAAGATTTTGAAAATTGATTTTTAGAACATATTTTATTTTGAATTACTTGGGGCTGACAAAATTTTCTGATAGTACTAAAGGGTATATTAAAAAACAAATCTTTTCTACACATTCACTGTAGTCTTCTTCCAAAGCAAACACAGTTTGTATGTATGTATGTATATACAAATAGCCCTTCTAACGCAATTTGTACACATACAAACTGTTTATATCTTACTTTTTTTACTCTTCAACATATCTTGGAATCCATTTTATGTCATTAATATATAAGGAGTTACCCATTTTTACATTAAAATGATTGGCTCTTGATACGATTAAAGAAATTTTTAATACAAAATTTTAAAAATCTGTGAAAGAGAAGGAATAGTAATGAATCTCCGTGTTGATATGTGTGCAACACTCAGCTTCAGCAATGATCAAATCACGGCCAATCTTGTTTGATATATAACACCACCATTTTTCCTTCCTTCAGTTATTCTGAAGCACTATTTCATTATGTACCTCTAAAAGACAGAGACTTGTTAAATTTATTACCAAAATACTATTATTACACTTAATAAAATTTAACAGTAGTTCCTTAAATCATCAATTATCCATTAAACGTTCAGATGACTACTTTTCTCCCACTTGGCATCCTAATTTTTAAAAATATTCTTTGTGCTATTTAGGTATTAGATCAGGGATACACCACATTAAAAGCAGACTATGTTAGAAGCACACTGAGTCTCCAGCCTGGATCTGACTCTGCGGTGGTCTGGTCTCTAGAGGCTGAAGACCACGTGCTGCTCCTGTGTCCTTCGCATGAGGTAGCACTGAGTGGACGCTGCTTTAGACTCTCTGTTACATAGTCGTCTGTTAAAACTTTCTAAAAATGAGTTTAATGTTTATCCTCAGTTTTATCATTTCAGCACTTTTCATGTCTTTGTGTGTATCCAAATTTCTGTCTGGTATTATGTTGCCTTTGTCTGACAAATTTCCAAGAACTTTTTTGTAGTGTGGGTTTTCTAGCAATAAGTTCTGTTTTTGTTTTTTCTGATGAACTCCTATTTCTTCTTGATCTTTGAAAGATATTTTCACTGAATTTTGGGTTGACAGCTTTTCTTTTTTCGTCAGCACTTTACAATTGTCACTCCATTGCCTTCCAGCATATTTTTTTTTTTTTGCGGTACACGGGCCTCGCACTGTTGTGGCCTCTCCCGTTGCGGAGCACAGGCTCCGGACGCGCAGGCTCAGCGGCCATGGCTCACGGGCCCAGCCGCTCCGCGGCATGTGGGATCCTCCCGGACCGGGGCACAAACCCGTGTCCCCTGCATCGGCAGGCGGACTCTCAACCACTGCGCCACCAGGGAAGCCCCGGCACATAGTTTTGATGGGGGTAGAGGTTTCTTTTCTCTCGTTCTGATTCTCAGTCTTAGGCTCATCCTTTGTTCCAAGTCTCAGGCAAGGGCCTTCTGCAGAGCTCCTGTTGGGGTTGTGTTAGAGATGACCAAGTAGGGTGCCAGGATTTTCCTCCATGCCAGCCAGCAGTGAGCCACCTCTCCACCTGGGCATCAGTGGAAACTATGTGGAGAGCCTAGACTTTCACCCCTACCTGGCTGTAGTGAGGTACCCTCCTCCTTTTAATCTTCTCACTGTTAAGAAAATTGAATTCATAATGTAAAAACTCCCCCCAAATAACTCTCCAGGCCCATATGGTTTTACTAGAAAATTCTACCAGACAGAGAAGAATTAACACGAATTCTGCCTGATATTTTCCAGAATTAGAAGAAAGAAGTGCTTCCAAATTCATTTTATGAAGCTAGTATTATCCTGATACCAAAACCATAAAAAAGATGACACATAAAACCACAAACCAATATATCTCTTGAAAATAGATGTAAACATTCTTAACAATGTATTAGCAAATAGCATACATCAATATATAAAAAGAAGTATACAGCATAGTGGAGTTTATTTCAGGAACGCAAGTCTGGTTCAACATTTGAAAATAAATCGATGTATGGACAATATTTATAGACTAAGAAAGAAAAATTACATAATCATCAACTAATGCAGAAAAACATTTGATGAAATTCAACATATATTCATAATAGAAATCCTCAAAAAATAGGAATAGAGGGCAACTTCCTCAACTTGACAAACAGCATTTACAAAAAGCCCACAGCTAACACTAAACTAAATAATAAATGAATGATTTCCCCCTAAGATCAGGAATAGGGTGGTAATATCTGCTCTCAGCATTCTTATGCAACGTAGTGCTAGGCATTCTAGCCATGCAGTAAAGTAAGAAAGAAAATGAAGGCATGCAGATTGGAAACGATGAAATAAAGCTGTCCCTACTAGATAGTTTCTATTGTCTACCTAGAAAATCCCAAGGAATCTATGCAAATCTCCTAGAGTAAGTAAATTCTTCAAGGCCACAGGATATAAGAGAAGCAAAAATCCATTGTATTTCTATATACTAACAATAAATATGTGAACACTGAAATTAAAAATACAATACCAATTACAAGAGCTCAAAAATGAAATAATTTTATGTAAATCTGACAAAATATACAGAATTTATATGCTTAAAACTACATATTGCAAATAAAAGAAAAAAAATTATTTAAATGAGAGATACTGTGTTCACAGATTGGAAGACCAGTAAAGATTTGAATTCTCCACAAATTTATATATAGGCTTAACACAATTCCTATCAAAAGCCCAAGACTTTTTTGTACGTATACAGAAGACTGTTCTAAAATTTATATAGAAGGGCAAAGGAAGTAGAATAGTGAAACAATTTTGAAAAAGGAATATAAAATGAGGGGGGAATCAATCTATCCAGTTTTAAGGTTTATTATATATCGACAGTAATAAAGACTATGTGGTATCCCGTCTATGTGGGATAGATGCATAGATCAGTGGAACACAATAGGGGACCCAGAAATAAATACATGTATGTACCGTACTAATTTTTGACAACGGTCCAAAGCAATTTAATGGAGAAAGATAGACTTTACAAGAAATGGTCCTGGAGCAGTTGGCCATCCATCCATAGGCAAAAGGAAAAAAAGCTCCATAGGTCTTACAGCTTATTAAAAAAATTCACCTAAGTGGGCCATGGACTTAAATGTAAAGCTATAAATCTATAAATTGCAAGATAATTACCATTGGGGGAAACTAGAAAAGGGTACAAGGGATACTTCTGTATTATTTAATACAACAGCATGTAAATCCACAATGATTTTAAAATACAAAATTTAATTTAAAAAATAGTTTGAATCCCTTCACAATGTATACATATATCAAATAATTACTTTGTGCACATCAAATATTTTACAATTTTGTTAATTATACATCAGTAAACCTGAAAAATGTTTAAAGAGGTGTAGAAGTTTCACCCTTCTGTGTTAAGGATTTTGGGTGACCTTATTGCTTTTCCATTTTTTTTCAGTAGTTGCTGAAGCTCCCTTTATCAACTTTCTGTAGAGCTGGATTTTAAAATCTGTGTATTTAATGCTGATGTCTATTTTCTGAGCTCGTAGTACTATGAGAAGTGTACTAGGATGTCCGTTATACTCCCAATGCTCACAGAAGCCCATGAGACTGCACGTACATCAGGGGACTGAGGTGTACATCTCTCTTGTCTCTAGGAGAAGAAATAAGGGCATCTGGATCCAAAAGGGGAGAAATGGTATTTACACTAGAATTAGATGCAGCCCCATCACTTCTCCCTAGATTGGGGCATTGAAGGCTAAAGTTTGACTTGGGTTATAGGAGAACATACTAAAGCCTCAGTAAGCTGCTTCTCTTTTTAGAGTGACTTAAGGCTATAATGAAGATGTTGGTGGGAGAAGGATGGAGAACAGCCTTCCACAGGGAGAAGGGCAGCATGGAGGCCCTGCTCTTGTGAATTGGGAATGGGGGCAGCAATTAACATTCTAATGCATGGGGCTCCCGAGGGGAATCTGTTGGCCCAACGTTGGCCAGTGCAACTGCTGCCGAAGCCGTTAGGTCTGTGTTGGAGCTGTTTCTGGAGCTCTTGTCAGCTTGCTCCCAGCAGTGCTCCTCACAATCACAGTCAGTCCCAGATGACTTATGAGCCTGGAGCCCAAGGAATTTGGGGGTTTCTATTCTACATGGTCCACCTCTTTGTTGGAAGGGAAAGCTCTTTAGATCCACTTAGACATAGATGGTAACAGAGATGTTTATTTTGTTAGACACTGATTAATATTTGAGAGGCATCAACAGCATGTGGGAGTGTGAAATTATGTGACTTATTAGGGACTTTGGATTAGGGATATGAAACATGACTGGTGAAATCTTATTCTAAGTATCATAGCAAATTATATAGTAAAATAATTCTGCTTTGCAGAAAGCATGAGGCTTGGGTTTAATATTTTTCAACAGACCTCTCCCAGGTTTATTAGTACTGTTACAAAGAGACAAAGACCCTAAAGGAAAAAGCCCAGAATTATAAAATCTTTAGTTAGGTATTAGTATTAACTAGCAGATGGTGGGAATATTAACATATTACATTTCCAGACAAGAAAAGATAAATTATTAATTGCTTTAAAGCCTTCTGTCTCAATTATTTCTGAAGGGTTTGCTACACATGATACTATGCTTTTCCTTTTAATAACAGATAAATTAAGATGTAAAGCAATTAATGGTTTATGCAAAGACCTTCAGCACTTAGGGTAGGGAGTGAATTGGAGTTAGGATCTATGTCTCCTCCCATCCCAGGCTTGGTTCCTCTAGAATTGGCTGTAGGGACTGCACTGTGGAGACTTGCCAGACAGAGGGAATTTTACTGCAAAAGAAAACCCTGGTCTTAGTAACAGAGGACAAGAAATACAAAGAAGGTGAGAATTCACAGGATGAAACCATAATAAAATATGTCACCAAAAGTGAATGTTAGGTTGCACGTGTTTGAGAAACTGAGTTTTAAAAATTGGACTTAAGTAAAAATTCAAGTAATCGTATCAGGCTAAAGAGGTTAACAAGACCCCAAATAGAAAAAAAAATTAATTCTTCTTTCAGCATGTCAGACTCATCTTTGAGATGTCAGCCACCCAGAGGGCCCTGGGCCCTGTTTCCGTACATGAGGATGATGCAAATACTACTTCTCAAGGTGGATACACTCAGTGTCTACATCAGCCAACTCTTGAGTCATGAGTCAGAGAACTCTTTCTTTAACTGAAAGTGCGTTGCTATGGCGCAGGTGTATAAATATGTGGGGCCCACAGTCATGTGTTCTGCTTCTTTATTCAGGGCTTTCACTTGTCCCATCCAAGACTGTTTAGAATCCCAATACAGAGGTCAAATAGGTTTAAGCTTAAATGGACACATTTTCTTTATTTAAACAAAAAAAAATCATAACTGACTAAATTGAACTAATTAGTTGTATTAAATTATATAAAATATGTCGTATTAGGAATCTGAAAACTAATTTTCTGTTTTCATTTCTTTGTCATAGAAGGCATTTTAGTTCTATTTGTTGTATTAATAACTGGAATAATGGGAGAAGGCACGTGGAAGTATGTTTAACTAGGTTCAGCAAAGGTTATATTTTAACCGTGAGGAGTTGGTCTTTGCTCTCCAAACCTCATGCCTGATTTTTCCTATAATTTCTGTGTCATTCCTCATCCCTCTGTCATTTGTAAGGGTCTCAGTTTTTTGTTTTTTAATTAATTTTTGGCTGCATTGTGTCTTCGTTGCTGCGCGTGGGCTTTCTCTAGTTGCGGCAAATGGGGGCTACTCTGTCGAAGGCAGAGAAGGAGGTATGAATTCATGTAGATGTACAGAGGAATGGAGTTGACTTTTTGCTTTCTTTCACCCAGAAAGTGCTTTTTCAGTATAATTGTATGTTATAATGTCAATTTTGAATATTAATAAGAAGCCATTTACATTTAAAATATTTTTATAGGACTGTTTAATTCTTATTATTTCTCCATGCCTGCCTAATTCACTAACTTTTCATGCAGTGTACAAAATAAAGCACAAAATAAAGGAAAATAGGAGATAAGGCAGTAAGAGGGCTTGAGGGCAGAAACAGAGCTGCTTCTGTCATCCACAAACCCTTTGGCGTTAGGGTAGGGTCTCTGAGCAGAAAAGTGAATATTGTCTATGCTTCAACTCTCTTACCTGTGTGAAAATTAATGAAGGAAAACCCTGCCTAAGGGAGGCCTGATAGGGAGTCTCAAGCCGACCATCAGTGTAAATTACAGGAAGAATTGTCAGTTACAGGCCCCAGGGAAGAATCATCCACAGGAAAGAATCATCAATTACAAACCTCAACAGGAAAAGATACACACATTGCATCTCTTGTAAGTAACCGACTACCCCAGCAACTCAGCCAGTGAGAAACCATCACAACCCTGAATTCTCAATTTCCTCCAAAGGACTTTGGTTCAAAACAACCCTTCCCAGCATCCTCCTTTTACTCTATAAGGTTCCTCTCCTTTGTTTGTGGGACTTCTATGGCTTCTGCTACAGCTTGCATGTCCTGAATTGCGATTTCTTTTGCAATAAACCCTCTCCCAAAAAAACGCATTTTGCTGGCAAAATAATTGTTCTGTTTTTAAGTTGAAAACCTATTACAGGACAAAACAAAGCAAGTAGGTCTAGAAATGGCCATATATTTCATGATTCAGATACATAAATTTTCATAAACCTCTTTTGTGATGTCCACAAACCTGATGTCCTCCACTGCTCTATCAAGATACTTCTACCACTGCCCCTCACTTTGCTTTTCTTCAACATGGTCAGGCTGAAATAACATCTACTTGCCTCAAAGAAGGCCTTCAGATATAATTGTAAGACTGCAAGAAAATATTTAAGTTAAAAAATCTGTTCACTTTGTTGAATATATAGCAGATCTGCAGCAGAAAGTAGACATTTCTTTTTCTGTTAATTTGGCAAATATCTATAAAGTCTCATCTTGGCTAGATGTTGGTGTTTCAAGGCGAATATTACATTTACCTGTGTTCAAAGACTTAACCCATCCATAGAGGAAATGACACAAAACAGATCATCATCACATCATTTTTTTCCCCTGGTGCATGTGCAAGCCGCCTGGAGAACATGCCAGCCAGTGACTCCCCTGTGCTCCTTTTACTCACCCTGCACATCTCTCCACTACAGCTTGTGCCTCATTACACACAGGTGACAGTGCCACTGAGTGCAGGTATGAGCTTTGGAGTCTAATAGTTTCTGCTTTGAATTCATTCTCTTCCACTTCCTGAAGCAAGCCACTTGGCCTCTCTGAGTCTCATTACTCTTCACCTATATAATGTGGATAATATTGGCCTACTGAAAGGATCATCGGTGAAATTAAGCAGTTGAAGACCCAACATTCCTATACTAATGACTGAATTAGGGCAGGTACCCATTATTTGGTGATGATAATTGATCTAACCTTTGATTCCATGCTCTCTCTCTCTTTCAGGATCTTATTTCTTCATTTAGTCTGTCATCCTGGGGTTTCTCCTGCTTCTGATGGACTCCCTTTCCCTCATTATAAAAAATATACATGCCTCTCACCATGGAGAGAGGAATCTTTGCTATTTTTCACTCTAATTATTTCTTTCTTTCACATCCAGAGTTCTCAAATGATTGGTATCCACTTGCTGGGTTTATTTCCTCAAAACATTCTTCATTTACGCCATGGAAATGCAGTTTTCACCTTCACTAATCCATAGAAACTGTACTCTTAAAGGTCACTCATGGCCTTCCTGGCATCAAACTCAGAAACTTTCATTTCATTTTCATTGCTAACTTTTAACAGTGTTAACTAATTCCTCCTTCCAACTCTCAACTCTATCATTCACTTCTGATCGGATTTTCCTCCAATCTGTTATTCCTCATCTGCATTCTTGGGTAATTTTCCTAAATTCTCCTACCCCAGTACTGTGAGAACTTTGTAAGTTTCTTGCTCACAGTTAATACTCTTCTTTCTATAGTTTTCTTTTCTTGAAGGGTTTTTGATTTCTAACTACAGTAATATTATCAACTATATGTAGCTCACCCTCAATTCTACATTTATCTCCTAGACTTCCCTCCAAAGCTCCAGATGCTTTTCCCAACAATTTAAAAAATATTTCATAAATATCTCACGAACATCTCCATTCATCTCCCCACATGCTGTATTCCTTCCTGACTTCTTCATGTCTGACAATGGAACTAAAAGTTCTCCCACTCTTCTAACACATCATGATTGATTTTTTTCTTCTTCCTCACCACTCCATAGAATAAATCCTCATTTATTTAAGCCTCAAATAAATAAATAAATCTTTGTTTTAATTACATATCTTCCATCTTTCATTTAGTGTTCATTCACACGTACGTTTGCCCTCATCAATCCCACTTTATGAAGTGTAATGCCTTCCTTGTAAATTTCCGTGACGTAAGCTCTACCCACTCCACACATCCTACACACTGCCTCCACGTTAATCATGCAACACAAATTTCTTCACATCACTTTCATGCACAAACAGATCTATGATGTGTAAATGTATACAGAATTAAGTTCATCCTGAGCAGAATTCCCAACACAATCCACAATCTTGTCCTGTCTTATTTCTAAAATTTATTATCTGTAGAATTATTATACGATGTTTTACAGCAAAGTATTTTATTAAAATAGCTGAAATATCTTCCGTTGGTATGCTGATTAATTTTAACCTAACACTATTCATTTTTTTTGAAAGCCCGCGTACAGCAAAAAAAAAAAAAAAAAGAAAGGTATTTAAACATTTGCTTCCCTTTCTCTTTTGTAAATAAAAAGTCAAGCATTCACACTCTCATTTCCTTCGTTTTGAGCCCATATAAAAGGGTAGATTTTTAACAGCAGCAAGTTGAAAGGAGAAAAATGAAAAGAACAAGTACAATTACAATCATCTACCCCACTGTATCTCACTGAGGCTAAAGAGACCCAAGGCTATCAGAAAGACAAATGGTCCCCAGGTCCTCAAAGTGACCCAGCTATTCCTAAGCCCTCAGTTCTATTAAAAGTTGCCTCCAATATTATTTATGACTGAATTGTTGAGGGGGGGTTACATGGGAAAAACATGTTTGCTACTTTATTTACGCCAAGGCAGAGATCATATGACTACTAATACCCATACTACTACAGTACTGCTACAAGTAATAGTTCACAGAGTACTTTCTCCATAAATTACCTACATGTGAGCTTAAATGTACTTGTGAGTTGTATAATATTACCTGTTTCATATGTAAAAGTTTGTCACTAAACCTACATCACATAGCTGGTAAATAAAATCAGTTTTCAAACCTAGATTCTCTGATTCCAGATCTTTTCACAAGCCCCTGCCTCTTTTCAATATTTCTTTTTATAATAGATTTATACATGTCATCATAATGGATCTAGTTGACATATTTAAGGTAGTTTTTGTAACTTTCCTACCAAGTTTTTCTTCACTGTTTATCAGTTTACCTGCCATTGTTATCTACCATCCTTCCCTTGCCCTAGAAACTTAGGCAAGTTGGTAAAGATGTGCAGCTCCTAAAATTGTAATGCATTATCTTCAGGCTTTAACTGGGCCTCCCAGGGACAACATCAAGTCCTTAGGAAGGTGCTGTCCTGTTCTCTGATGCAGAATGGATACAGTGTATATCAGGATGAAGCCTGTCATCTTGGCCCATGAGTGATGTGAAACATCTGACTAAGGGTGGCCAATTGTATATAGTTTGTATTGATAGAAGTTATTTTTATGGTTCTGTGATTCAGTAGATTCTGTTATTTCTGTCTCTCTGCAGATTAATAATCCTCACATTTTTAAATGGGAGCAGATAACCATACTTTGGTGAGAGAATTCATTCTCCTTGGCCTGTCCAGTGACTGGGACACTCGGGTTGCTCTCTCTGGCTCTCTCTGTCCTGTTCTTGGTTATGTACCTGGTGACAGTGCTGGGGAACTTCCTCATTATTCTTCTGATCAGACTGGACAGCCGACTCCAGACTCCCATGTATTTCTTTCTCACCAACCTCTCCCTTGTTGATATCTCTTATGCCACAAGCATTGTCCCTCAGATGCTGGTGCATTTTCTTGCAGAACATAAAGGAATCCCATATGTGAGCTGTACAGCCCAGTTATTTTCCTCCCTGGGCCTGGGTGGGATTGAGTTAGTTCTTCTGGCAGTGATGGCCTATGACCGCTATGTGGCTGTGTGTGACCCCCTGAGATACTTGGTCATCATGCATGGAGGGCTCTGTACTAGTTGGCTGTCACATCCTGGGTCAGTGCCTCTGTCAGCTCTCTCATGCAGACCACCATCACCTTTCAGTTGTCTATGGGCACAACAAGTATATTGATCACATATCCTGTGAACTCCTAGCTGTGGTCAGGCTGGCCTGTGTGGACACCTTCTCCAGTGAGATCGCAGTCATGGTTTCTAGTATTGTTCTGCTGATGACACCTTTCTGCTTGGTTCTCTTGTCCTATATCCAGATCATCTCCACCACCCTAAAGATCCAGTCCACAGAGGGGAGAAAGGAAGCCTTCCACACCTGTGCCTCTCACCTCGCAGTAGTTGTCCTGTGCTGTGGCGTGGCCCTTTTCACTTACATCCAACCACGCTCCAGCCCTTCTGTCTTTCAGGAGAAGTTGATCTCTCTCTTCTGTGCCATTTTGACACCCATGCTGAACCCCATGATTTACAGTCTGAGGAATAAGGAGGTGAAGGGGGCCTTTCAGAAACTCCTAGGGCAGTTATCTGGATTAACGTCAAAACTGGCAACTCGATGAATCATGAGCATCACTTAGAGAAAAGAGCTTTGCTCGTGTGCTTTCCCACCCAACTCAGATATGAAGCATTGTTACTGCGTTGCCCCGGCAACCAGGAAGGAGATGACAAAATGTGTACTTGTGGTACCGGGTAGGAGGCTGAGTGATTGGGTTGGGGTGTGGGATGTAAGGGTGTTTTTATGTCCCAGCAGCATGTTCAGAGAAATTAAGCCCTGCTGTAATAGAACTTCCCACTGTTAACCACTCAGTATCCGTTCATATGGCCTCAGAGTATTTGAGGAAAATATCATTTATTGGTTTTGATAGCAGCATGAAAAATCGTTGGAATCATTGACCCATTCTCGGATCGTACCTTGGAACACTGATTTTATTCAACCACATTTTAAAGAGGTTATTGTATTTCCATTGGGAACAAAATGCATTTTCATATTTGAACACTCGCTTAAAATATTGTGTGACATACATAGTCCGGTTCATTAATTGTGTGAGTCAGTATCCTAAGGGGGGCGCTGCTGTCAACGCTGACTAAAATGTTTTTGTGCGTGACCTACCGCATGTGGGTATACAGACTCTGTCTGGGTAATGGAAATAAATGAGAGGAGAAACATCGACCATAGTCACATTTTACCATGATAAGGATATAATCGAGGGTTGTTTGTACACAATGACATTATTTAAGAAAAATATGAGATTCAGTTACTGCTAATTAGCATATGAATAATTTAATAAGAAAACTATTGCATGTATATTGGGTACCATTCAAAAGGTAAAATTGTAATTTCTGAAAATTCAGCAAACTTTCTTTTCTCTGAGATCTTGGGAAAAAAACAAGCAAATAAACAAGGAAATAAATGAATACAATGTTAAGACATAGTTAATCTAAGAAAAGCAGTTTTCTTGGAGAAGCCGGTGAACGATAATACAGCTTTGGTTTTGTGTTATCAGGATAGGTCAGTCTGCTCTGCAGGTGTTATTCTCAAGTCTCCACATTAAAGGCCTTCTTGTATTCCCCTCCCCATCTCACACACACACACACACACACACACGCACACACACCAAAACTCTACTTAATCTCTGTAAATCTTGTGAGCTGGCATTGTCTGTGAGTGTACCTTGTCTCTGAGGATAAACCTAAATAAGGTAAAAGAGGGGAAAGAAATGATTACACAAGGGATAGGTAAGGGAAGGAGACAAAAAATATGGTAATAGTGGGTCCTCTCACTCTCTTCAAGGGGTATAAAAGAGGGACTCTTCTTTTTTTTTGGTCTCATTATTAAGTCAGTTGGTTGGCTTTTGGTTGATTTGCGTTTGGGCGTTGGTGATCAGAAGTTGAAGGGTTTCCACCGGCACCTATTTTCTCTGTGAAATAAGATGGAGTACCCATGGCTGAGAGTACAGGGGAAGGAGGAAGAGATACAGGAGTGAGACTTGAGAATGGTGCAGGTTTTTTTTTTTTTTTGGCTGTGTTGGGTCTTCTTTGCTGCACCTGGGTTTTCTCTAGTTGTGGTGAGCGGGGGCTACTCTTTGTTGTGGTGCGCGGCCTTCTCATTGCAGTGGCTTCTCTTTTTGTGGAGCACGGGCTCTAGGCACACGGGCTTCACCAGTTGCAGCACATGGGCTCAGTAGTTGTGGCACATGGGCTCTAGGGCATGGGGGCTTCAGTAGTTGTGGCACGTGGGCTCAGTAGTTGTGGCACGTGGGCTCATTAGTTGCGGCTTGTGGGCTCTAGAGCGCAGGCTCAGTAGTCGTGGTGCACGGGCTTAGTTGCTCCACAGCATATGAGATCTTCCCTGACCAGGGCTCGAACCCGTGTCCCCTACATTAGCAGGTAGATTCTTAACCACTCCACCACCAGGGAAGTCCGAGAATGGTGAAGGTTAATAGTCCACATGGGTGTAGACAAATGTGCCCCTTTTACCTGTGGACATCACTGAGCCTAAGGTATCTCTGAATTTCATCTCAGTGTCCTCAATTACAAGGTCACAAAGGTCATATTTTTCCTCTAATTTGACAAACTTTATCTTTATTCTCAGCCTTCTCTAAAACAAAGTTACAGTTGATCATTTTGTAGGCATTGACTTTGTTGTAGACAGTGCTTTTGGCATTGTGGGGTATCAAAGTTGTGTTCAGGTATAGCCACTACCTCAAGAAATTTACAGTCCTCTAGGGCAGGGGTTGGGAAACTGTTTCTGTATTAGGACAGATAGAAAATATGTTAGACTCTGTGGGCCATACATTCTACATCACAGCTATTCAGCTCTGCCGTGGTAGCAGTAAAATAGCCATAGATAATACATAAAAAAAGAATGAATGTGGCTGGTAGCAATAAATCTAAATATATGGACACTGAAATTTTAAATTTGAATTTTATATAATTTTTACATCATAAAATATTCTTTTTATTTTTTCAACGATTTAAAAATATTCTTTTCTTGTGGGCCATGCAAAAACAAATGGCAGGCCAAATTTGGCCTTTGGGCAATAGTTTGCTACACCATTATAGGGGAAATAGAACAAAAGTGCAAAATGATAACACGAGGTATGCGCATAAAGAGCCCTGATACTCAAAGGAAGAAAGGGTTCATAAAGAGTCCTGATATTCAAAGGAAGAAGGGATTCTTTGCTGCATGTAGACTGTTATAATGGTGAAGGCTTCTAAGAGAAAATGAAGTGGCTCTCACTTCAGTTTGCATTTCAGAAAGCATCTCATTTCTCATAGTCATTTAGGTCCATTTACCCAAGATCTAAGGACTCCATACTAATGGGTGCATGGAGGACGTGAATCGCACACTGAGCATAATTCTTAGATATCGGTTGAATATTAATTGGATGATTTGTATTACTTCTTAGCCGTAGCAGCATTTAGCCACAGTGACAGGTCTTTTGGGGACACATTCCCTTACATACAAGCTGAAGCTTCACTCTGTACTGTCCCTTATCATGATGTCTGGGACCATCAGGTTCTCCCCTATTCATCCCACTAAAATTCAGGATTTTGAGATCTAAGCCTATTGTATAAAGTATAGGTCCTATAAAATATACACAACCAAGTCAGACTGATGTGGTTTGGTTGTCCTCCTAGTTCCAGATTTGGGCTAGGCTCCTCTCGGTGAAATCTGAGCCTCAGTTTCATGAGATTGTTTTCCATCTCGTGGAAGGTATCTCACCACTGTATGCATGCTATTTCCTGACTGCTTTGAGCCTTCTACATCTTCCTCATCAACGTGTAGCAGGATAACAAAACAAGAAGTGCGATCCTGGGCAAGTTATAAAACCTCCCTAAGAATCAGCCCTCTCTCTCATAACTTACAAAGAATAATGAGCTCCTCATGAGAAATTTGAGAGTATTGAGTGAAATCTATGTAAAGCAGTTAGTAAAATGGCTGACACCCAAAAAGCACTTGATAACTGTTTGCTATTATCTTTGTTTTTTTTCTCATAAAGTGTTCTACCCATTTTCCCCCACCTCCTGTCCTCCCTGACCTTCTGGCAAACATTTTAGACCAACTCACTAGTCCATCCCAAACAATCTAAGGGGTCTGACAGAAGAGTAGACGCCAGAGTAGTGTCTAGAAAACAGACCTCTAATTTTTGGCAACAAAGAACAAATTCTGTCTCATGCATTCTCATTGTAGGAGGTATCATCCCCCAAGCGGTGAAAATTGGTCTTCATGGGCGGGGGGCAAAAATATCTTCGGTATTGGGCTTTCCTGGTGGCACAGTGGTTGAGAGTCCGCCTGCCGATGCAGGGGACACGGGTTCGTGCCCCGGTCCGGGAAGATCCCACATGCCGTGGAGCGGCTGGGTCCGTGAGCCATGGCCGCTGAGCCTGCGCGTCCGGAGCCTGTGCTCCGCAACGGGAGAGGCCACAACTGTGAAAAAAAAAAAAAAAAAATATCTATCTATCTATCTATCTATCTATCTATCTATCTTTGATATTGCAATGGCTTATGGTCCTTCAAAGGGACCATATAAACAGATATACAGAATATCTAAGGTATTAAATTTTCATGGGGTGGGTGATTAAGAAAAAGATGTCTAAAAAGTTTTCTTTGAGGGATGATGATGAATAAAGGGCTGAGACAAACTGCTCCATCTGTAGAGAACTATTCCTTGTTTGGGCCCCAATATTCACAAGTGAATCATAAGCACAGAGGTCAGAAGACATACAGTCCTAGAGTTAATTCGTTACAGGCTTGATGTCTGCTTCATCTGTTTTTTACTATCTTAGTCTATAACCCTGGGCCTTGACTACCTTGACCTACTCTATCTAAGCAAATCCTTCTGCCCAGTTGGTTTCTACCCCTACTTTTGGCCTTTACAGCCACAAAGGTATGGACAACTGAAAGTTGAGTGAATTCACCCTGCTGTGGGACCTGAGTCACTGGAGACCCTGTTCAACTTCTGGCCAAGTACCTGGTGGCAGTGCTGTGATACTTCCTCATCAAGCCCCTGTGAGCAGTCGGACACTTGATCACCTGTTCTATATATTTTTATTTAATGACTGTACTTTGCGGGCTTCTGTTATAAAGTAGTTCTGTCTCACAGATGCTTATTCACTTTTTGGGAGCCAAGAAGTCTAGAGACTTTTAGAGGGGGTATTAGAATTCCCATCAGTTATATAAATATAGGATTTAAGTCAGATTTATAAAAATCTGAAAGAGCAGAGTAATATTAGCTAGCTCTGTGCTACACTTACTAATTTTAAACTTTAAAGGTCTCCTGAATTCTGTAAGCTTATATTAATGCCTTTCCTTAAAATACAGATATTATTATCCACATTGGGGATAAAACATGAGTTTCAAGTATATGTAACTCACGCAAGCTCAGACAGCTAGCAATCAACACATACAGCCGAGATCCATTCAGCCCTGGCTTGTCTGAACCCAAAGGCGTCCTAAATCTCGACAAGGACACCCCTTTTGGGATACCACAGGGAGTTCTGGCACTTTAAGTCTGCTGTGTGTGGATCAGTGTTCAGGTGAAGATGTGAAAAACCCACAGAGCTGTAGTGTTACCATTGTAGTTAGGACCGTTGGAGTTTCAAGTGATAAGACCCAAAACAAACTGGAGAAGCAAAGCTAAAAATTAAATAAATTAAATACCTTAACTGTGGAATATTGTAATCAGTATCATGAATAACTGAATCTAGAGTCTAAAAATTTTTTTGAAGTTTGTCTTTTTAAATTTTTTCTTATTTCCTGCCTCTTGGCTTTGCTTTTCTCTGTGGAGCTTGTTCTTTTCTGTCATTCATCGATTTCCTCTGTGAGGTAGCAAAAGTGACCCTTGGAGGCCCCAGATGTACAACATGATGTGAGAGACAAAATCCTGACTTGTCTGCTAGCTCCAGCGGAAAAAGCTCAGAGATGGGTCCAGGTTGGCTTACCCTGGGTGCTGTGGCCCTTCCTCAGTCAAGCCCTCTGCTAGGGTTATGAGGCATTAACATATTTTTTACTTGAATTGTTTTGCTTAGTGGAAACTTATTTTATCACCAGTCATATGTTCAATCTTTGTAAATGTTGCATACATACTTGAAAAAAACGTGTTTTCTGTAATTGTTGATTGGAGTATTCTATAAATGTTAATTAGTCCACTGTTGATAGTGCTGTTGAAGTTTTCTATTTCCTTACCATTTCCTTATTATTCGCTTCTTTCTACTTGTTCCATCAATTATTGAGAAGTATTGAAATCTCTAACTATAATTGTGAATTTGCCTATTTCTCCTTGCATTTCTATCAGTTTCTGCTTCATGTGTTTTGAGGCTCTGTTATTAAGTGCCTCAGTATTTACAATTCTTCTGTATTCTTGATGAATCTTTTACTATTATGAAATGCTTTTCTTTATCCCTGGTAGTGTTCTTTGCTCTGAAATCTACTTTGAGTGATATTACTATAAACTCTAGCTTTCTTTTGATTAGTGTTAACGTGGTATTTTTTCACCATATCTCATGGATCATTGTCCTTCATTGCCTGATGTCCAATGCCATGAAAATTGTAGTTTAATATATTTTGTCCTGATCTATAGTTCTTTCTGATGGGAGGGTAAGTTCAAGCCCTGTTTCTGTCTCTTGGCTAGAAAGGGAAACTTCTTTTGTCTGTTCCATTGATCCATGCCTCTACTGATAAAGCAATGTTAGATTGTATTGAGTACTGTAGCTTAATAGTAAGTCTTTAAATCAGAGAGTGTCACTCCAAATTTGTTCTACATTTTCAAAATCACTTAGTCTGTATTCTAGGTTCCTTGTTTTCCACATACATTTTAGAATCAGCTTGTCAAATGTTTCAAAACAGCCTGATGGAAATTTGATTAGGATTGCATCAAATTTATAAGTCAAATAGTAGGGGAGAACTGTCAGCTCAGCAATATTGAATCCTACAATTCGTGAACATGATATTTCTTTCCATTTATTTAGGTCTTCTTTAATGTCTCTGATCAATTTGTTTGTAGTTTTCCATGATAAAAATCTTACACATTTCATTAGCTCTTTTTCTAGTATTCCGTGATTTTTAATGTACTTTACATGATACTCTATTATAATTTCAGTTTCCACTTTATTCGTTGCTAGAATATAGAAATAAAATTTATTATTTCATACTGATGTGCATCCTTTGTCATTGTTAAAACCCCTTATTAGATTTCCTTTTTTTTGTTATTGGTAGATTCTCCTTTTATTTCTTTTTCTTTCTTTATTGCAGTGACTAGAACCTCTAATACAGTGTTGAATAGGGGTGTTGAGAGTAAATCTGCTTCATTTTTCTGGATCTTAGAGGGGAATCATTCAGTCATTCACCATTAAGAAGGATGTTGACTATTAGAACTTTGTTAATGTCCTTTTTCAGACCGAGGACTTTCTCTTCTATCTCTAGATTCCTTAGTTTTTATAATTAATGGATATTGAATTTTGTCAAAATTTTTCTCATGTCTATTGAGATATATCATATCTCATATAGATATATATATCATATATATCTCAATAGATATCATATATATATCTCAATAGATATGTATTATCATATATAGGTAATCTCTGTAGACTCTTGATTTGGTAAATCACATTTTTTAGTTTTTTTAAAAACGATTTTATTTTGAACTAGTTTTAGACTTAAGGAAAGTTTGAAAATATAGTACAGAAAGTTTACTGTAAAGTTAACATCTTACATGACCATAGTACAAATAACAAAACCAGGAATGTAACATTGGTGTAATTAATATTATTTCATTTTTAGGTAAATTATAGTGCTTTGTCTAATTTTATCAGTTTTCTCACTAATTATTTATTTTTTTAAATTTAGAATGCTATCCAGGATCCCACATTACATTTGCTTATTATTTCTCTTTAATCTCCTTCATTCTGTAACAGCTTGTCTTTCCTTGTCTTTCATGCCTTGACACTTTTGAAGAATATTGACCAATTGAAAGTTTTACTAACTTTGTATTCCTGGGATAAACTCAACTTGGAAATAACATATTTATTATAAGCAGGATTCAATTTACTAATATTTTAAAAGTATTTTTGTGTCTATGATGATGAGTGATTTTGGTCTGTAGTTTTCTTTTTTTTATTTGCAGTGTTTTTGTTTGGTTTAGATATCAGGGTAATATTTAAAGAATTAAAGTAGCAAAGTTACTTCTGCTGAAGGTTTCTAGAAGAGTTTGGTAGATTTTGTAATACTTCTTCCTAAAATGTTTGGTTTAATTCACCAGTAAAGCCATTTGGTCTGTTGTTTAGATATAGGACCATTCACGTTATCTGTTTCTTCTTTTACGAGTTTGGCAGCACAAAACTTGTGAAAGAAATTAAAAATTTTTCCATTTCGTCTGAGTAGTCAAATGTGTTAACATAGACTATATTCATAAGTTTTTGTTTTTATTCTTTTGATGTCTGTAGGATCAGTAGTGATGTCACCCCTTTCATTTTTTATATTGATAATTTGTGTCTCGTCTCTTCTTTCTTGATCAGTCTAGATAGAAGTTCATCAATTTTATTGATGCCTTCAAAGAATCATCTTGATTTTTTTTTTCTATTTTTCTCTTTTCCATTGATTTCTATTCTCATCTTTATTTTTTCTTAGGTGTATGTCCTTAACTTTGCTTGTAATATTTTGTCTGTTGACTATGAATACTTTTATCAATAACTGAAAGTATCTTTATTTCTCTTTTATTTTTAAAAGACATTTTCTCTGGGCATAGAATTCTAGGTTGGCATTTTTTTTCTTTCAGTTTTTCTGTTAATATTTGTTTTTCTCTGTATGTAATGAATTTTTTTTACAACTGCTTTCATAATTTTGTTCTTATTATTGCTTTTCAGCACTTTGATAATGTAGCACTTTGTAATGTTTTTCTTCATTTTTAAAAAATGCTTGAGGTTTGCTGAACTACTTGAATGTGTAGGTTCTTTCTCTTCATTATATTTGGAAATTTGAGTTTAATTTTTTTAAAGTATTGGTTATGTCTTCCCCTGTACCCCAGTACTCCTTTTTACTTCTGTGACTCTGATTTCATGTTTGATATTTCTCACAGCTTATTGAAGCACCGTTCAATTTTTTTCACTCTTTTTTTCTCTACTTCATTTTGGATAGTTTCTATTGCTATGTCTGCAAGTTCTCAGATCTCTTCCTCTGCAGTATCTAATCTGCTATTGATTTTTTCCAGTGTATTTTTCATTTTAGGTATCATATTTTTCATCACCTTATAGTTTGAATTGGCTATTTTTATATCTTTGGTTTCTTTCCTCATCATGCTTAGTGTTTTCTCTGTCTTCTTGAAATGTGAAGTGTATTTATAATGCTACCTTAATGTGCTTGTATTCTAATTTTATCACCTCTGCTGTTACTGCATAATTTTTATTCGTTGATTTTTCTTCTCATTATGGCTTGTTTGCATTCCCTCTCCTTGGGCTGTGGCCTGGAAACTCTTCTGCCTCTTTGTATGCTTGGAAAAATTTTTTACTGGATTACAGATGCTGAGTTTTATGTTTTTGGGTGGTGGATACTTCTGTTCTCTTCACCTATATCTTAGGAAATTTTTCATGATGTTTGATTTCTTTTATAGTTTCCAGATTTAAGTGCTTGAAAGAGGAAATATTTGTCTTCTCCCTGTACCTATTAAATGGTATTTTCTAAGGGGTGGGACTACCCCATCTTTGTTCTCCTTGCATCAAGTGATATTAAAAATAGTGTATAGTAAACTATTATCCATTTCCAAGACAAATAAAAGAAGACAAAGAGAAATGGAAGAAATAGGCAATTTTAGGAAAGAAAAGAGACGTTACCACAGATTCTATATACATTAAAATATATAAGAAGATATTAACAGATTTGGACTAATAAATTTGAAAAGTTAGATGAAAAAGATAAATTCCCAGGAAAGATAAACCTGACCAAAATGGACACATGAAGAAATAGAATAGTCCTATATACTAAGAAATTTGAATCCGTATTTAAGAATTTTTTAACAAAGAGCATTTCAGGCCAGGTAGCTTCACCAGTGAATTCTGCCAAATATATAAGGAAGAAATAACACCACTCATCCACAAAAGTAATTTCATATATACATATTTAATATATAAAAGCCAGTTACATTTTTATATAATTTAAAAGTTACTATTTAAAACAGCACTTCAAACCATCATACCTGGGAACAAATCTAGTAAGACATATACAACACACAGAAAAAATATACATAGAAAAAAGGAAAGATATTAAATAAATGGGAGAATATTTTTTTTTATGGATTGGAATACTGAATAGCATAGAAATGTCACTTCTCCCCAAATTGATTTTTAGGTAAAATCCCAATTAAAATTTCACAAAGTTTTTTTTTTTTCCCCTGGAAATCTAATTCTAATTCTAGAGTCAGATTGAATATTCAAATAGCCATGAAGAGCTGAAACAATTTGAAAATGTAGAATCAAGTTGGAGGATTTATACTACTATAAACAAGGTTTATTACAAAGCTACAGTAATTAAGACAATGCAGTACTGGTATAATAATAGATCTAAGTAGACCAATGGATCATTAAAAAATAGTCTAGAGAAAAACCTACACATATAAATTAAAATTTGGTTTGTGGTAACACAGGAGAATAGTGAGGAAAGAATTGTCTCTCAATAAAAGCGGATATTCACATAGAAAAAAATGAATCTAGGTTCCTATGTCGTATCATGCACAGAAATAAATTCCAGATATATTGTTGATCCAGATGTGAAAAGTAAAACATTAAAACTCCCAGAAGATGGCATTGAAGAATAACTTCATGATTTGGGAGAGACAAAGATTTCTCACTCAAGACTCAAAATGCAGTAACTATATGAAGAACAACTATGAATAGAACTACATTAAAATTAAGAACATCTCTTCATCAGAGACACCATTAGAGAATGAATAGGTGGGAGAAAATATTTGTGATACATATAAATGACAAGTGACTCATATTCAAAATATATAAAGAACTAAAATCAATAAGAGAAAGAGAAATAACCCAATAGGAAAATAGGCAAGAAATTGAACACACACCTCAGAAAGTGGAATATCCAAATAGTCAGTAAATACTTAAAAATATGTAGAGCCTCATTAGTTATCATAGAAATGTAAAATATAATCACAGTGAGATACTACTGTGTACACATCAGAATGGCTAAAATGAAAAAGACTTAATCCAAGGACAAAGAATGTTAGAGCAAAGGAATACTCATACAGAGTTGGTGGGAATATAATTGAAACATCTGTTTTGACAGAACTGGTGATATTAGCTAAAGTGGGACACACACATAATCTGTGATATAGCAGTTCCACTACTAGGCAACAGAAATGAGTACAGTACATGTCTGGGACAAAAGATGAGTGTGTGTGTGTGTGAGTGTGTTTATGTGAATGTTCATAGCAGTGTTGTTTTTAATAGCCACAAATTAGAAACCACCTAAATATCCATCAATGGGATGGCTATCAGATTTGAGATGCCTTTAAGTGGGTAGTAAATTTTTGTAGTATTTTTAGAAAATGAGGGCAAAAATCTAGATACAAAAATACATAATGACAGTGCCCAGTTAAAAGGAACCTCCCAATAGCGAGACAAAATGGAGATATGTCCCATGAAAAAGTTGCATAAGTTGTGTAGATAATAGATGATCATAGCTTATGTACAATTTCAGAACCTTGTTACAGGAGATATTGCCCAAAGATCCCCTTGACAGTCCATACATAATTGGGCACTTTGGCTCAGATAGTCTCAATCATGAGTACATGTACAGAAAGTCATGGGCAAGTTTTAACTACCTCAAAGTGAAACTTCAACGAAGACAGGAGAATGTCTCCAGGGGAACTGGGGATTCAGATTCTCTTCTCTCCTGTTTCTGGCTCAGGGAAAACTGAATTCTCACTTGTAAATTCTTTTAAAAGCAGATGAGAGTTTAAGGTGAGAGAGTCACCATACAGAGAAGGTGAAAAAACAATGGAAACCCAACAAGCACAGCATAATTGGCCTGTAGAGATTTTATCTCTGAGGGAAAAGAAAATCCCACTTCTTGCCCAGCCCTGCTCTTCCTGGGCAATGCTGACCTCTTTTCCTGGAGGTAAGGCAGTCATGCTCAGAGGCTCTCCATTGGGTTCTTAGGATTATGAGTCAAGAAGCAAGGATTTCCTTAATACACAGCTTCTTTCTGGGCTCATGTGAAACTTGGGTTCAGTTTGGTTACTACAGAGATTAAGGTCCCATTTTTGCAATTGGTTTTAAGAAAATACATTTGGGTAGCCAAACTGGGGAGAAATTTCTCTCGAATACCTCTGAGAAATGAAGCACCTAGCCTGGGGCTTTTACTGCATTCATGGGAAACATTGAACTTATTTACTACAGGTCGTGTTCCCTGTGTCACATTGCACTCCCCCCAGCACTTGTCCACTGCTGGAAATTTGGATCTGAGAACAGGTTTGTGTTAACCAGCTCATTCTTAAACAGTGATGGTCAGAAGGTAACTTCGTCTAGATGACTGGCTCTAAACTTTCTGTTGCTCCAAGCAGTGTAGTTGTAGGTATGCATTAGGAAGTGGGAATGGGGTGGGGATAGCAACTTAGCCAGTTAACATTGTTGGGAAATCTCAAGCTTTCCAGGTGGCTTCTTTTGAGAACACTTCTGATGTAGAACTTTAGGAAGCTTGAATCACAGTTCTTGGAAGGAGAGGTGGTTTAGGAATGCTGTTTATCTTACTATTATTGTCACTTACAACACCTCCACCTTATTTTTGAAAATCTGTTTTTAACTTTTATTTACATACCATATTTTCAAAAGTGTTTTAAACATTTTACTTTTGGTTAAAAAATCATTCTTTTTCCTATTGATGTCATATCCTTTTTCTATTATCCTCCCTACTTCCCTCACTCCAGCGAATTGGGACAGACTTGAATTTGTGCTCCCTTTAGACAGATGAAGAAGCGACAGTTGGACCTCCAGATCCACAGGTTCTACATCTGTGGGTTCACCGACCATGGATTGAAAATACTAAAAAATTATCCAGAAAGTTCACAAAAGCAAAACTTGAATTTGCTTAATGCTAGCAACTATTTACTTATCATTTACTTTGTAATTAGATATTATGAGTAATCTAGAGATGATTTAAAGTGTACAGGAGGATGTGTGTAGGTTATATGCAAATACTAGGCCATTTTATATAAGGCACTTGAGCATCTGTGGATTTTGGTGTCCACTGGAGTCCTGAAACCAATCCCAGGGATACTGAGGAGCAGCTGTAGTAGTGACAGTCGAACTGGGAAATGCACGTTCATTGGCCAAGCAGGTCGTTCATTCACTCCTGGGGAGAGGCACTTTAGAAAACATGAAGATGGTACAGAAACGTGTCATGTGAACCATGAGTGTTTCTATTTGTAAACAATACCTTGCTGAGCCTTTCAGCGGAATTACTGATCCAAGACCAGGGATTACTGCATTTTCTTTGTCAAGCCCTTAACTATTATTAGTTTTTAAGAAGTGAAAACTCAAAACCACAAGATAATATCATCAGATTTTTCAGTCAAGTCTCCTTATCTGGTACCTGAGAAGACCTTAAAGAATCATCAGATACCTCCTGCACTGTATTTTTTTTTCCTTTTAGCCCTCTCCTGGTGAACTCATGTTACATGAATTGTTTCATGTATTATAGCAGAATCAGAGACTGCCTCATGCACCTCCCTAGGAATATTATCTATTAAAATATCATCTGTACATTGTCAGGTTCCGCTGACAGGTCTCAGGCACTGATTTTTCCCCTTTGTAGTCACTTATCTCTCTTTTGTACCTGAGGTCTTCACCAGTGATAATTTTATATTCCAACTTTTCCCTTTTCATTGGGGATAAAAAGGTAGGTTTCCTCTTTCTTTGATAGAAATATTACAAAGTGGCTTGCTGATCTGAAGCTCTAGAGTAAATTCTAAAGAATTAAGGAACATTTTGTACTTTTATTGCCTCCCCTTGTAATTTACATAAATTATCTCTCAGAGTAGGAATGGTTTATCAAGCTTAATTCATTTCTAGATAAAAGATTATCAAATGCAAATGCCAATAGACCCTTCTCTGCTGGCTAATCCAATCACCTTTGGCACCCTATTTATCTGCAGTTAGCTGCCCTTACTGTCATGAATGCCCTCAACACAAAATATGATTCTCATCATATATTCAATGGCACTATCTGATCACAGACAGCAAACAGATAATATCTCCTTGTCACAGCAGTGCATGCGTTTCACTTTCTCTACCTAAAGAACAGAGTAATTAGAGGGACAGGGTATGTGGGAAATCTAGAGTGGGCTTTGTTCAGTCCGTGAGGTTTTTGGAAATCACTTGAGATTTGACAAGGTACAAATAAGATTACTAAGAGTTCCAGAAAGAATACTAGAGCCCTTGAGCTTTCGGAAATACTAATATATCAGCAGGATTAGAAAGTTTGGGGATGGTATTGAGCAGACTAGACTATTACCTTCTGGTCATGTGAGTCACAGTAGAGGGAGCATAGCACAAGGATGAGAAAAGACAGAGTTTTCTAAGGGGCAGGGGATAGTCAAATATTTCAGATAAAGATAAAAGTAAGGACGGTTAAAGGAAAGAGATCATCAACAGTCATTTCACTGAGTTAATTCTAATTAATTTTTTCCATCACATTATATGGTCTCCAAATCACAATAATCACTATCTAGAATACATACAAATAGAATCAGAGGGAATGTGCAACCAGTTTCCCCTTAGCTTTTAGTTAATAGGCCAGCACGTGTGGCAACTCTTCGAGCTCTTAGCATTTACTAAGGAAGACAGTTAACACATCTTTGATTTGTTTCTTGACAGCCATACTCTGCTGTCGACCCCATGATCTGCTGCTCTTTCAAGGGAGGAGAAATGCAATATTGCAGATTCTTTCCTCTTATTCTCTCAGCCAGGTAAAAGACAAACAGGTGAAGACAAACAGGTGAAGATTTTTCAAAAATGAGCCTGGTCACCCAGGTCTTTATTTTTTATCTCACTAACTCTGAGATGTAATTTTCGATAATTTTTAGCTACTAAAAACTATTTTATATTTGCTACCTTCTAACTTACAACCCCAAATTTGTGATTTTAAAAGGGTGGAAATTTAGTATCTCATTTTCATAGTCAAAGAATCCAGAAGTAAAAAAAGTAAATTAAAAAGAAAACCTGTTCATACCTATTAGGTTCCATTCAGTATGGATTCTGAGATAGTAAGGAGGGAAAAACCGGTGTCTAACAGGGAAGTAAACAAACTCCATGGTTAGGAGTTGGCTTTAAAGAAAAAATATCATGTTTTACAGTTTATCTTTTTAACTCAAATAAGCATTTTAATGAAAACATTTCTGCTTAAGGAAGCTTCTCCTTGGATCTGTTGTTTCCCAGAAGGAGACATACAATCTGAAAAACCACACCACTTAATATTAGATGGCTGTTTGGTCTAAGTGACCTTATAAGGTCCTCTGGCACCTTACGTATCTAGTTTTTTTGATTTATATAAACTTGGGTTTGGTCTTCAGAAGCTCATGGGCAGGGAAGACCAGACATGGATGAGTGAGTTCATTCTGCTGGGACTGTCCAGCTGCTGGGAGACTCAGGTCTCCCTCTTTGTCCTTTTCCTGGCCATGTATCTGATGACTGTGCTGGGGAACTTCCTCATCATCCTCCTTATCAGACTGGATAGCAGGCTAAACACACCCATGTACGTTTTCCTCAGTATCCTGTCATTTGTGGACATCTGTTATATCAACATAACTGTCCCCCAGACGCTCATTCACTTCCTTCTGGTCAGCCCAGGAGTCTATCCCATTCTACAGCTGTGTGCTTCAGCTGTTTATCTCCTTGGCAATGAGCAGCACAGAGTTCTTCCTGCTGGAAGCCATGGCTTATGACCGCTGTGTGGCAGTGTGCCGTCCACTGCACTGTGCAGTCACCATGCACGGAGGGCTGTGCCTGGGGCTGGCTGCTGGCTGCTTGCTGGCTGGTTTCATGAATTCACTGATGCAGACAGTCATCTTTCAGCTACCTCTGTGCCATAAGGTTGTTCATCACTTTGCCTGTGAGATGTTGGCTGTGCTGAGGCTGACCTGTGTGGACATCTCCTTCAACAAGGTCATGGTGGCCATCTCAGGATTTCTGGTGATCATGCTTCCCTGTTTTCTTGTTCTGTTCTCCTATGGTCGTATAGTTGCTGCGATTCTGTGTCTTCATTCTGCCCAGGGACGCCACAAAGCATTTGGGACTTGCGCCTCTCACCTCATTGTGGTTTCCATGTGCTTTGGAACAGCCATCTTCACATACTTGAGACCCATGGCTGGCTCCTCAGCAGAACAGGAGAAGATGGTCACCCTGTTCTTTGCTGTGGTGACCCCAATGCTGAATCCCTTAATCTACAGCTTGAACAAGGAAGTGATGAGCACCTCTAGAAGAGTGTTGGGGAAACTTAGTGACAAAGGGTAAAGATTCATAGAATTTCTCCTTCCCTCCAACAGCCCATAGAACGACATTCTAAACAAAGAGAAAATGATGGACATGCCCTTTCTTCTCAGATTTTCTCATAAGGTAGATCATGGTGAACAAGTTTTTCTAGACTGACTTTCCACATTCATCCACATTTTGACCTGTTACACATACGGTAAAAAAAAAAAAAAAAAAGCCTTTAATTATTAAGCTGCAGTCTGCTGGATAATCTCTCCTCCTAGACTTCATATGCCCCCTTTTACTTTCATATACTTCCTGCCTATTCCCTCAGAAAATGAAACATAATCAGTAAAAATTTTCAGGGTGAGAAGAGCCACACTTTGTTTCATGACCCCACCCATCACCAGCAATGTTGCTTTGAAAAAGGTACTTAACACCACTGACCTCTAGTTTCCTCAACTATAAACAGAAGTAATAATATCCAGTGTGTGTGATTATTTTGAAGATTATAAATTATCTATGTAAAATGCCTAGTAGAGTGGTGCCATAGGGTAGGTATTCAACTGTTTTTTAAAAATAGCTTGTAGGACACAATTATAGCACTACACATTATGCAGAGTGACTCCCAGTGAATGTTTTCCTTGTGCTGTGGCTCTAGTAGATCACTGTTCTGTGTCTGCTCCAGGTAGCCACCTTACCCAGAACCACGGCATCTGTCCACCCAATTTATTATCTCTCCATCCATCCATCCACCCATTCATTATCCATTCATCCATCCAACTTTTCTGTCTCTATCTATTTATCTATCTATGTATTTTTTAGCTCCAAGCCAGACAAGACCTTTCTCATGATCTCCAAACACATGTATCAAGGCTTGCTTAACTCCTTTCACTTACATTATATGAATCTCATTGATAACATAGTTAAAATAGAGCTGTTGTTCTTGCTTCCTCTATCCCAAGCTGTTCCTTTCCTGTTGCCCCAATACACCTTCACTGTTTTAGTAAAAGGATCCATCATACATCAGAGTAATTCTTGATTCCTTTATTTTACACCCTACCCAGCAATAGAGTCCATTAGCTTGTCAACAAAATATGTGATCAACTGGTCTCTCTGTTTCCACTTCTGCTTTCTACATTCTATTCTGCACACAACAGCTTTAATTTTTAAAATTATTATTTGTTTTGTGACTTTATTTTGTAAACTAAAACACAGGCAGAACACCGCACTAAATAAATGTGTAGCTTAGTGAATTATTGTAAGACAAACCCTCTTGTAACCACCACTCAAGTAAAAACAAAACAAAACAAAACAAAACAAAAAACAGTTCTGCCAGCTACTGTAGCAGTCACTCCATGTGCCCCATCATAATCACAACTTTTTCCCAAAAGTAACTGCTCTAGTGACCTCTGTAGTAATCACTGTCTTGCATTTCTTTATGGCTGTATTATTCAAGCAAACATCCCTAGTCACTGTCACTGTAGTTTAATTTTGCCCATTTTTTTCAATTTGATACGCTTTGAAATCTCATTAATCTATAGGTCCCCTCCAACTCTTTCTTTTCCCTACAATTTATTTGAGTGACCTGGGCCATTTGATCTATAGAAGTCTCCTCTATCTTAGAAAATAAATCAAGTCACATCCTTTTCCTGCTTAGAATAAAATCCAAACTCCACAAGTACAGGACCTAACTTGGTCCAGCTGCCGCCTGCTTCTTCATCTGCATTTTGACTCCTTCCTCTCTCTGCTCTCATGGCACACTGCTTGTCTAACAAGGGTTGGAAGAAAACGGCTAAATCTCTATAAAAGGAAAATTTTTTTAACAAGTCATAGACATTCATGGAAAAAATAATTGTAGACCTGTACATTTTTTGTATGTGAAATCTGAGACTTATCCAATGTATTAATAATTTACTAATAAGCACTAATAAATTTAGTAATAAATAATTCCTTTCACTGGAAATTCTGAATCCTATCAATTAGCATCATGAATAACTGGGCTCAAATTTCTGAGTAAAATCTCAAGAGTAGAGATGTTTTGATCTCCCAGTTTTACAAGGAGAAAATTCAAGTTTCTACCTTGGAAAGGGCAAAGTATTATATTCATCAGTTAGACTGTAAGGTTCTTGAGAGCAAGGGCTATGCCTTTTATCTTATTTGTGTTCCCAGTGCCTTAACAATGCTAATAAATTCCTGCCGATTGATTTACTAATTGAAATTTTCTTTACTATTCTAGAGGTTGCCTCTTACGAAATATATGAAGATAATGCATGTTGGAATTTAGTATAATAGTAAATAGGCTTTAAAAAATCTCAGGCTCAGAGTTAATTGGTTCATAATACTGTTCAGTAGATGAGATATTATCACCCATGCAGGCTTCTTTTATTAATTAATTCTGTTTTATCCCATTCTTTATTCCTCAACTATTCTGATATGTTTAATGCATATAATGATGTTTGAGAGTACATTTATGTATTTAAAATATAAACTACTCAGACTGTATCTTAGTTTTTTTTTTTTTTTCCTCAACACTATATTTTTAAGAATGATACATATTGCTAGTCTATTACTTTTAACTGTTCAGAGTAATCCACGGTGTTCACCATATTTTAGCTATGGTACCCAGCTCCCTACCCCCACATATAGCCCGATGGTGAACATCATAATACATGTGCACTTAAGGACCTGTGAGAATTTATTTAAGGAATATACACAGGAGCCAATTGCTAGGTAATGGATAATGCTCTCCAGAATGGCTTTATAAGTCTACACTCGTACGTCAGTGCCTGACGGCTCTTATCCATCCACAGCCTGCACGTTTTGAATTTTTCTAGCCTAAAAGATATAAAATTGTCTTACTTTGCATTACTCTGGTAAGTAATCAGTATGAACGTGTCTTCATATGCTGAACTTCTGATTTGTCTGCCTTCACCCAGCACCACTCTATCCATGCCTTCCCCGCTTCAATTCGTGGTAACTCCATCATTGCAGTGATTAGGCAATTTCCCAGTCTTTCTCTCATAAATTGGCAAGAGTAGCCTGTTGTCTCTATTTTCAAAATACATACATAGTATGATCACTTCTCAGCATCTCCACTCTTACACCCCAGTGTGAGCCGCCCTGACTTCCCACTTGGGTTACTGCCATTGCCTGCATCAAATTTCCCTGCTTCTATTCTTACATCCCAGCACTCAGTGATCCCTTTAAAACAGAACTCGAATCACGTCCTTCCTCCTTATATCCCAGCACTCAGTGGTCCCTTTAAAACAGAACTCGAATCACGTCCTTCCTTCTTTCAACCATGCAGTTATTCAGAATTCAATCCGAAGTATTTACAATGAACACAGGCTTTTCTCCGAACTATGCCTCCCTACCTGGAATGCTGCTTCCTCAGCCACTTCCTCATCTCCTCCAATTCTTCATTTAACTATCATTACTGCCCTATTTGATGCTGCAGACTTTCTCCTTGCCCCCTACTCCTGTTCCCTCTTACCTTGTTATTTAGTTTTTTCCAAAGAACTTATCTTTTCTAACATATTTGCAGTTAACTCATTGTTTAATGTCTGTCTGTCATCCCTCCACTGCCCCCAGAATATAATGTAAGCCCCTTGAGAGCAGGGCTCTTTGGTTCAGGTAAATATATGTACCAAGAATATAGAATAGTGTCTGTCTTACAGTCAGCACCAAATAAATATTTCCTGAGTGAACCATATTGTCAGCCTTTTGGGTTTCTATTGCTGGACACTCTGTGTTCATCTTCTTTGCTCATTTTTCCTTTGAGTTTTCTACCATTTCCTTGTTGGTGTGTATATGATAAATATGAATCCTTTTTGGTTATAGCCATTGCAAATACATACCTCTGATCCATCGCCTCTCTGTCAGTTTTATTCATAGAGTCCTTTGTTGAATGAAAAACCTTCATTTTGATATAATCCAAATTATCGCATTTTTGTCCAATGATTTATGCTTACGAAGTTTTGTTTTTCTAAAAAAAAAAATCCCTGTATCTAGGTCATAATATATTCTGTGTTATTTAATTAAGTTTTATACTTTTACCTTTCACAGTATTTCTTTAGTTTATCTTTAGTATTTTAGTATTTCTTTAGACATCTGCTTCTACATATGTTGTTAAATATGGATCTAGTGTTTATGTCCATGTGTGGTCCATTTATTAAACAGTCTATTCTTTATTCAGTCATTTTAATAACTTTCATGTACATTAAGTTTACCTATATATGGGTCTGTCTTTGAATTCTATTCTATGTGTTCGTTTGTTCTTGCACCATGTAATCCTGTTACTCTACTTCTAAAAATTGAAGTATAGTTGACATACAATAGTATATCAGCTTCAAGTATAAAACATAGTAGTTTAACATGTATATACATTACAAATTGATCACCATGATAAGTCTAATAACCGTCTGTCACCAGATAAATCTATTACAAATTACTATGTTCCCAATACTGTTCATCACATTCCGTGATTTATTTATTTTGTAACTGGAAGTTGGTACCTCTTAATCTCTCTTGCCTATTTTCCCCAACCTCCCACCCCTCTTCCAATCACCAGTTTGTTTTCTTTATCTGTTAAGTCTGCTTCTGTTTTTTTTTGTTTGTTTTGTTTTTTTAGATTCCACATATAAGTAAAATCATTCAGTACTTCTCTTTCTCTGTTTGACTTATTTCACTTAGCATAATATCCTCTAGGTCCATCTGTGTTGTCACAAATGACAAAATTCCATTCTTTTTTATGGTTGAGTAATATTCCATTGTGTATATAGCTATATATCACCTCTTCATTATTTATTCATTTATCTGTGGACACTTAGGTTGTTTCTATATCTTGGCTACTGTAAATAATGCTGCAGTGAACATAGGAGTACATATATCTTTTTGAATTAGTGTTTTTGTTTTCTTCAGAAAACACCCAGAAGTGGAACTACTGGACTGTATAGTACTGTTTTTAATTTTTTGAGGAACCTCCACATTTTTCCATAGGGTTGCACCAATTTACATTCCCACCAACAGGAACTGTTGTTGATAGCCATTCTGACAGGTGTGAGGTGATACTGTGGTTTTGATTCACATTTCTCTGATGATTAGTGATGTTGAGCATCTTTTCATGTGTCTGTCGGCCATCTGTATGTCTTCTTTGGAAAAATGTCTATTCAGGTCCTGTGACCATTTTTTAACAGACCTCTTTGGGGTTTTTTTTTTTTGATATTAAGTTGTGCGATTTCTTTAAATATTTTGGATATTAACCCCTTTTCCAGTATATCATTTGCAAATATTTTCCTTTGTTCAGTAGGTTGTCCTTTCATTTTATGATTTCCTTCATTATGAAAAAGCTTTTTAGTTTGATGCAGTCCCATTTGCTTAGTTTTGCTTTTATTTCCCTTGCCTGAGGAGACAAACACACACAAAATATTGCTGAGACTGATGTCAAAGAGTAAACTGCCTATGTTTTCTCCTAGAGTTTTATGGTTTTAGGTCACCAGAAGATGCTTTTGTCACCAGCTCCCAGAATAAGCCCTTCTCTGGGGCAATGCCAGGTAGTTGAGCAGAGGATGAGAACAGACTGGGCACTCTGACATAGACAAGGCGTACAGTGGAAATCTCCCTTCCCACTCCTGGGAAAGGAAAATGGGGACTAGAGGTGCCACTGCACAGCACTTAACATCCTCACTAGAGGGTTTTCACAGAGGAGGTTGTACTTTTATTAAAGGTTCCCAATGCTAAAAATCCCTAAGTACAAACCAGGATATGAAAGATCATCTTCCTTAAAGTGAAGGGAAAGGTGAAATTGCTAAGGTTACAGGATGTGATGGTAGAATTCCAAACCTGAGAGCAGCCCAATAATAAGCAACATCTGTTTAGGGATTGGCATAAAAAACTCTCCCTGTCCAACCTCGGATTAGATGATGTAGCATGGAGCATCTCAGTGGTCCTGTGAGTTGCCTGGTCCAGGAGCTATTGCTTAGAGGAACGTGGAGATGGATGAGTTGGAATGAGAAAGTTTCGATTTAATCTTCACGGTCCTAAAGTGGGATAAAAATTCCCACCATCCAAAAGTGTTATCACTGAAGACTCAGACACACTTCCCTTGAGAAATTAAAGTTTGGCAAGCTCCTTCCCATGCTCCAGGGACAAGGAAACAAAATGTTCATTTGCAAAGTTGAAATGTAGGTTAGGGTGTTAGATGCAGAAGTGACCAGACAGAGGGAAATGGAAAATAAAAGAAATCTAATAAACAAAAAATAATTGGCCCCTTGAGGTTTTATCACTAAGTTATAAAAAGTTACCTGTTCCAACTGCACTTGCTTCAAATTCCATAACTTTCCCAGCCCTGCCATCTTTCCAAGGCACAGGATGGCCTCCTCCATTCTCCAGAGGTGAGCCAGGCATTTTCAGTCTTTCTTCATCACTTATTTAGCAACATAAATTGTGAAACCAGGTTCCTGTGATCCATGGCCTCTCCTGCCATACTCCTCAAACCTAAGAGTATGGTGGCTTGATATATTGGCCTCTAGTAGAAATTTATCCTAAAAAATATGTTCTGGCTCTTCAGATTATGTTTGTGAGTGTACAGCTAAGTAGGTTTGCAAAGGAGCTTGTCAACAGCTTGAGCGTGAGTGAGTGTGCTTATGTGTGGGATCCGAAGAGGACACTATGGAAAGTGTTCCTCTGAGTGGAGAGAACTCCTGGCTCTCTCCTCCACCTGTGTAATGATTTTGGCTTAGCTACATGGCCACTCAACAGTTTTCCTCTACCTTTGGTGTGACTGCCAAGTGACCTGGAAACATAGCCCACTCTTTATGTTAGTGCAATAGTAACTGTTTACACAGTAGGGGATGTATTGGCACTATTTATAAGCACTCACCACTACAGAGAATAGATTCCAAGTTCCCCGTGGGAGACAGCTCAGAAGGGACAAATCTTCCCAACCAGATAAAACTCATACCTTCAGACCAGGACCCTTCGTCATGTCTCATCTCTTACTTGTTAGGGATATTTTTGGCTAGAGAAAACTATCCTTAGGTTCAAATCTTCTTTTGAAAGCTAATTAAAAAAAATAAGCACTCGATTTATCCATTTCTGTTAAATTGTTTTTTTTCCTTATTTTCCATAATTAGAGCCCTTAATTTTCTCTTATAAGAGGAAGAAAGAACTTCCTGCCATGTATCCATTATAAGATGTTGTGTTTTCATCACCATATGAGACACAAAGTAGAAGCATGATCACCTTTTCAAATTTATGAAAGAGGCCAGTTAATCACATACGTCATGAAGAGAGTCCCTAATAGGGGTGATGGGCTGTGTTTCTTTTCCTTATGTTGCTGATGTGGCTTGAAGGCCAGACTTCAACTTCATAGGTGAGTGAGAAGTACCTACTCTGGTCCACCATGACTGTGAAGTAAATGGATCAAAAGTAGGAACTCAATTAGTCCTCTCGATATGTCTTCTGATTTCCATGTTAGGTGAATCCACAACCTTTAAAAAATGACTGTGCTATACACAAGGTCTGCTATGTGTAGGAGCAGGATGATTGATGTGCCCCAGGCTATCAGATAATCCTGTTTACCTGCTGACTCCTCCATGGTCTAGTCCTTTTCCCATCTGTAAAACAGAGCTAATAAGCCAAAGTTCAGAGTGTTGTTGTGAATATTATGATACTATATTATATTAGTAGATGTATAAAGTAGTATGATGCCTAATACAGAGTAAGTGTTCAGCAAATGAAGTATTTATATCAACTCAGTATAAAAATAAGTGTAATTATGATTCTTATTTCTTCTCTTACCATCTTTCCCACTCCAGTGGATTTTTGCACTCTGGGCAAAAGTGTTTCAGGAGCTTGTTTGTTTTCTTCCTGCCATCTGTCTCCGAAATAATAGACAAGACTGAGAACATTTTCTAAAACTGAACCTTCCATTCAGTGATTCACAGGGCAATTGACCTGTTAAATTATTTGAAACAGTTTTACAAAGAAACAGGTTTACTTTGACTTTACACATCACTTTTTAAAAATATCAAATGTACTTTATTTAAAAAAGACAAAATTGCTTGCAAGTAATGTGTCACTTGGAAATTCACTTGCTTGACTTCATTACTGAGCAAAAGCAACATGACTTTAAGCACAGATACCCTTTTTTTGGGATATGGTTTGGAGATAGGTAAAAAGACACCATTTATATTTTTGTTGTTACATTGACTTTTAAAAATTGACATTCGTTTGAGTCCTGGTTATAGAAGTGTAAACAGTGTAAATGAATCTACCGTTAACTATCACTGTCACATCCATGCTACCTATCTGCACATATATACCTGCTGATAAACCTGGAAGAGTTCCTGCATCACAGTTATATTTGAGCCCCGGGAGACAGGCCTGAACATACAACGTAGGACAAATCACTGGTATTCCTTTAAAGAACAGGTCACAGTAGAAATACTTCTTGGAAACAATTCATCCACTTTGGTATGTTTTAGGTTTTATTAGTGATTTACATAGTTGTTTATTTAATTAAATCATAACATAAAGCATTAAACACAAAATATTAATTTCTTCAATATCTATGTTGTTAGCAATTTTGAAAAAAATACACACATATATACAGTTGACCTTTGAAACATGGGTTTGAACTGTGTGAGTTCACTAATACGTGGAACCACAAATATATGATATATATACACATCATGGCCATCTATAGCCATCATGATATTAGGTGGGGAAGGAGAAAGTAAAAAGAAGAGCAAACACTTCCATGTGGAGAAAATATAGTTCAGATGCTTAGATGCAAAACTGATATCCCCAGATAAAGTACTTATAATGAATTTTCCAGAAAACTCCCTTGTCTGTCACAATGGGCCTGATGACTCTCTCAGTCCAAATATTCTGAAAACTGCAAGCATAGGCAGCCATATATTGGGAATAAAGTGAATGGATGCGGAAGGATGGATGGGTCTTGCATTTAGCTGTATTTTATAGTGTGGTCTCTAGCTATTGGTAAATCTCTAAAAAGCATTGGAATGCCAGAGTCCATTTACATAGGAATAGGAAAGCACTGTAGATATTACCAGTCCATATTTTTATCATGGCTTGAAATGACTAGGAAAATTTCCAACAAGTATAATGACAATAATTTTTATTCCAGTGTAAAATGTAGCAGAACAAAAAGAAATTGATTTATAAATAGGTAAAATGCAAAATAAAATTACAAAGAAGGGAATGCACAATAATTAAGACTAGGCTATTGGTTTGTAGCTGTGAGGCTGACAAGCTGTTAATTTTCAACATTCTAGAAAAAAACTCATTCTTGATTATAAACTATACCTATTTGTCATCAAGAGTTTGAATTCTTTATCTTTTCATATAGTGAAGAATATTATTTATATCTTTAAATATTGTGCATTTCTTTGCCAATGTTGCAGTTCAGTGTCTTGTTCCAATCAATTTTGGTGTAAGTGACTGAATGCTTTCAGTGCAAGGCCTTGAACGTGGTATCTGACATTGTTTGATCATTTCGACTAATTTCTGTGTGATACTCAATTTCTGAAAGCTCTCTTTTTAATAGTTCCTTGACATTTTGGACCTTATTCAAAGCAATATTAAATTCTGAATATTTTATAACTAACCATATGATAATAAACTATAATATTAAGTCCTCCAACCATCTGTGTTACAAGTGGTGTGATCTGCAACAGTCATTCTAAAAGTTTTTATGCTGAAACTGGAAACTTTCAATAAGTGTGATCTGCTGTCCATCTATAATTATAGCATGAATAGTACAGAAGCCATGGGAATAATTCTCTTCACGTGACTCTTTCATGCACTGTCACAGGATGGTCTCAGAGACCTCAAACTCCCATCTGTGTATTTGAGTTATGGATCACTTATTTCTTTCTTTAAGTGAGCAAACATAAAAGAAATTTTGATTTTGGGTCAAAAAACTACTACTGTCTCTGTCGTCATGTTCTGTAATTAAGACCTGATTTTCTATCCTTCTGCCTTCTCTGCTGAGGACTGATCCCTGTTATATTGGGAAATAAGTTGTCCCTTCCTTGAGAAAACATTATTATTAAGTAATAACCTGACATCATTACATGCTTTATTAAATTTCCCTTGGGGGACATAAGAGATAAACTTTAGCAGCTCTGTATACCTTCTCTTCATTCAGCCTGAGTCTTGAAGTTGGCCATCCTGGGTTGATCTTGCCCACCTGGGCCACTGGTATGAGGTGGGTGGAGAGGAGGCCTTCCACCTGCCACTCTCAAATTAAAAGGGCAAATTACAGAAAATAAATTCAAAATCACTTAGTAATAAGAAGTATGAGAATATCACTTAAAACATTCAGGATTTCATGGATACAGTTCATTAAGGAGGGGTGAGTAGAGTTGTGTCTGAGGTATCCAGAGTAAACAAAACAAGAAAGTCAAATGGTATAGAACAGGGCTTCCCTGGTGGCGCAGTGGTTGAGACTCTGCCTGCCAATGCAGGGGACACGGGTTCGAGCCCTGGTTTGGGAAGATCCCACATGCTGTGGAGCAACTAGGCCCGTGAGCCACAACTACTGAGCCTGCGCGTCTGGAGCCTGTGCTCTGCAACAAGAGAGGCCGCGACAGTGAGAGGCCCGCACACCGTGATGAAGAGGGGCCCCCGCTCGCTGCAACTAGTGAAAGCCCTCGCACAGAAACGAAGACCCAACACAGCAAAAATAAATAAATAAATTTACTGAAAAACAAACAAACAAAAAAACGCGCACACACACACACATTTTAAAAAAAATGGTATAGAACATCATGTAGAATTCAGAAAAAGTCATGTGGGCTAAAGAATGTCGCACCAGAAAGAAAGAAATTATCCCCTATAATAACTACTAAATTGACTAGGATTTTGTCTGACCACTTCATTAATTTCTTTCCTCCATTTAAGAGCAGATGTTTAGGAGAAGAAATTATCTTCCAGTAAATTGAATTTCAAGAATGTAACTTTTTTTCTCCTTGATTTCCAGCTGCAAAACTGGGTCCCATTGTGTTCTTCATCTACGGATATGTTCAAGCAGAGTTTGGATGATGATTTGGCCGAGACATTCAAGGAGAACTTTAAGTTCAGGTGGGTAGGTTCTCCCTGTGGTCTAAAAGCCACCTTCCAATTCTGATTTTCCTTAATTTGTTATTTTGACATCATTAGTTCAGTCCGGAGAAACTCATGGGCCAGGGAAATAAAACGCAGACATGGGTGAGTGAGTTCATTTTGCTGCGGCTGTCCAGTGACTGGGGGACTCAAGTCTCCCTTTTTGTCTTGATCTTGGCCATGTACTTGGCGACTGTTGTGGGAAATTTCCTCATTCTTCTTCTGATCGGACTGCACAGCAGGCTTCATACCTCCATGTATTTCTTCCTTAGTGTTTTATCTTTTGTGGACCTTTGTTATGTAAACAGTTTTGCCCCACAAATGCTGGCCCACCTGCTCTCAGTCTAGAAGTCCATCCCATTCCACAGCTGTGTGCTCCAGCTCTATGCACCCCTGGCATTGGGTGGGTCTGCGTTCTTTCTGCTGGGAGCCCTGGCCTATGACCGCTGCGTGATGGTGTGCTACCCGCTGCACTACACAGTCATCGTGCACAGAGGGCTGTGCCTGGGGCTGGCTGCCGGCTGCTTGGTGGCTGGTTTCATGAATTCACTGATGGAAACAATCATCACCTTTCGGCTTCTCCCGTGTCACAGTGTTATTAATCACTTTGCCTGTGCGACCCTAGCAGTGCTGCGGCTAGTCTGTGTGGACGTCTACTTCAGCGAGGTCATGGTGGTTGCCTCAGTATTTCCGGTGATCATGCTTCCCTGTCCCCTGGTGCTGCTCTCCTGTGGTCGTACAGTTGTTGCCATTCTGCGCATTTGTTCTACTCAGAGACGTAGCAAAGTGTCTGGGACGTGCGCTTCTCACCTCACTGTGGTTTGCGTGTGCTTTGGGACTGCCATCTTCACCTACCTGGGGCCACGGTCAGCCTCCTCAGTGGAAGAGGAGAAGACGGTTGCTCTATTCTATGCTGTGGTGGCACCTATGTTGAACTCCTTGATTTACAGCTTGAGGAATAAAGAAGTTACGGCTGCTCTCTATAAATTTTTAGAGAAATTCAGAGATAAAGGGTAAAGACTTTAAGAACTTCTTGCTATCTATTAGCAGAATCAAAAAGGAGATCAGATAAGTGAAGGTGGGACTGCCACACTCACACTAAGGAAGACTATTATGGTCAGACCCTCGCTTTCAAATGAAGAATTCCTCCACGTGATTAATGGCTTTCCTTATATATAGGCCAATACCAGGTAATTTACATGTCAGTGATTCAGCAGAGGGCCTTTTTTTAGATCATCTTCTCTCAGGTATTCAGTAGTATTTAGACATCATCTGCCTATTTAAAAATTTTATTAGCGTACCAGTGTTTAAAGAAATGAGCCATGACTTCATCAAGCAGACCTGGTTTGTGGATTGAATGGGTAGATGAATTCCACCAATTAGGTTCACTTATACTTTTGTGGAACAGAATAGATAATGTCTGTTTTTCTTTCTACATGACAATACTCCAGTTGTTTGTAGAATAGCTTAATTTCCTCCAGGATAACCACAAATGGTTTTTTCAACTCTTTAAAAAATAATATCAGTTTTGAAACTTTCAGTACCATCTGTGCCTTAGTCTAGACTGTGATATTATATCCTGAAATAAATAATATATGATAGAATGTTTGTTCAGGCCATTATGCTGGATCTCATTTGCTTTTAAGATGAGAAATCTGTGGCTTCACTGTAGTCTTTTTTTATTGTGGTAAAACATACAATATGTAACAAAATTTGCTGTTTTAGTCATTTTTAAGTGTACACCTCAGTGGCGTTAATTACATTTGCAATGCTGTGCAAACATCACCACTATCTTATTTCCAAAATTATTCATTACCAGTCTTTTTTTTTGGCGGTACGCGGGCCTCTCACTGTTGTGGCCTCTCCCGCTGTGGAGCATAGGCTCCGGACGTGCAGGCTCAGCGGCCATGGCTCATGGGCCTAGCCACTCCGTGGCATGTGGGATCTTCCCAGACCAGGGCACGAACCCGTGTCCTCTGCATCAGCAGGCGGACTCTCAACCACTGCGCCACCAGGGAAGCCCACCAGTCTTTTATACAACTAATTTCCCAAGACCTGGTTCCTATAATCTGGTTACAAAGACTCTACACCCATTACACTCTTTTCTTTTTTTAACTTAAACAAAGGTATATGCATTTTGTTCTGCTAATTGTTACTGATTTTCACACATCACACCAACTTGCCAAGATTATTTTGAATTTTGATTCTCCAGTTCATTCCTTCTGTTTATTTTGTCTTTCTTTTTCAATGGATACAATAAGCAGAAAAAGTTATAAAAATAAACACCAAAATAGTACATGTCAATTATGTATCACTGCAAACTTGGAAAAAAGTGGTCCACAGTGTCTTATAGTTGGAATCGTATAGTATGCAGCCTTTTCAGATTGACTACTTTCACTTAGAGATTTACATTTAAGTTCATTCATGTCTTTTCATGGCTTAATCATTCATTTCTTTTTGGAACTGAATAAAATTCTATTGTCTGCATGTAGCACAGTTCATTCATTTACCTACCAAAGGATATCTTGTTTGCTTCTGAGTTTTGGTAATTGTGAATAAAGCTGCTTATAAACATTCGTGTGCAGGTTTTGTGTGAACATATTTTCAACTCCTTTGGGTAAATACCAAGTAGCATGATTGCTGGATCGTATGGTAAAGGTATGTTTTGCTTTGTAGGAAACCACCAAACTGTCTTCCAAAGTGGCTGTATCACTTCGCGTTCCCAAGAGCAATGAATGAGAGTTTCTATTGCTCCATATTTCACCAGCATTTGGTGTTGTCAGTGTTTTGTATTTTGGCCATTCTAACAGGTGTGTAGTGGTATTTTACTGTTGATTTAATTTGCATTTCCCTGATGACACATGATATGAAGCATCTTTTCATATGTTTATTTGCCAACTCTATATATTCCTTGGTGACGTGTCTGTTAAGGTCTTTGGGCCATTTTTTAATCCGGTTGGTTGTTTTCTTATTGTTGATTTTTAAGAGTTACTTGTATATTTTAGATAACAGTTCTGTATCAGATGTATCTTCTGCAAAAATTTTCTCTCAGCATCTGGATTGTCATTCCATTCTCTTGACATCATTCACTTTTAAATGGTGATAGAAATACATACTTACATATGCAAGAACTCAAAATTATGACCCATTCATCCTTCATTAAGACTACAGGCAATACAACAAAAAATGTGAAAACTTCAAACAAAAGATGGTTTAAATGAAGGACTGGGGGGCATGAAACTGAAGTTGTGATAAGACAGGCAACAAGCTAAAACCTTCTAAGTGTAAAATTGAGTTTTAAAAGCTCTAAATTTCGAGGAGAGGAACCAAGATGGCGGAGTAGAAGGATGTGCTCTCACTCCCTCTTGCGGGAACACCAGAATCACAACTAGCTGCTGGACAGTCATCAACAGGAAGACACTGGAACTCACCAAAATAGATACCCTACATCCAAAGACAAAGGAGAAGCCACAATGAGACGGTAGGAGGGGCGCAATCACAGTAAAATCAAATCCCATAACTGGTGGGTGAGTGACTCACAGACTGGAGAACACTTACACCACAGAAGTCCACCCACTGGAGTGAAGGTCCTGAGCCCCACGTCAGGCTTCCCAACCTGGGGGTCTGGCAACGGGAGGAGGAATTCCCAGAGAATCAGACTTTGAAGCCTAGTGGGATTTGATTGCAGGACTTCACCAGGACTGGAGAAAACAGAGACTCCACTCTTGGAGGGCACAAAGCAGTGTGTGCATCGGGACCCAGGGGAAGGAGCAGTGACCCCAGGGGAGACTGAACCAGACCTACCTGCTAGTGTTGGAGGGTCTCCTGCAGAGGCGGGGGTGGGGGAGCACTGTGGCTCACCGTGGGGACAAGGACACTGGCAGCAGAAGTTCTCAGAAGTACTCCTTGGTGTGAGCCCTTCTAGAGTCTGTCATTAGCTCCACAAAGAGCCCAGGTAGCCTCCAGTGTTGGGTTGCCTCAGGCCAAACAACCAACAGGGAGGGAACCCAGCCCAACGCATCAACAGTCAAGTGGATTAAAGTTTTACTGAGCTCTGCCCAGCAGAGCAACAGTCAGGTCTACCCACCACCAGTCCCTCCCATCAAGCCTCTTAGATAGCCTCATCCACCAGAGGGCAGACAGCAGAAGCAAGAAGAACTACAGTCCTGCAGCCTGTGGAACAAAAACCACATTCACAGAAAGACAAGATGAAAAGGCAGAGGGCTATGTACCAGATGAAGGAAAAAGATAAAGCCCCAGAAAAACAACTGAATGAAGTGGAGATAGGCAACCTTCCAGAAAAAGAATTCAGAATAATGATAGTGAAGATGATCCAGGACCTCAGAAAAAGAATGGAGGCAAAGATCAAGAAGATGCAAGAAATGTTTAACAAAGACCTAAAGAATTAAAGAACAAACAAACAGAGATGAACAATACAATAACTGAAATGAAAACTATACTAGAAGGAATCAACAGCAGAATAACTGAGGCAGAAGAATGGTAAGTGACCTAGAAGACAGAATGCTGGAATTCACTGCTGCGGAAGAGAATAAAGAAAAAAGAATGAATAGAAATGAAGACAGCCTCGGAGACCTCTGGGACAACATTAAATGCAACAACATTCGCATTATAAGAGTCCCAGAAGGAGAAGAGAGAGAGAAAGGACCAGAGAAAATATTTGAAGAGATTATAGTTGAAAACTTCCCTAACATGGGAAAGGAAATAGCCACCCAAGTCCGTGAAGCACAGCAAGTCCCATACAGGATAAACCCAAGGAGAAACATGCGGAGACACATAGTAATCACATTGGCAAAAATTAAAGGCAAAGAAAACTTACTGAAAGCAACAAGGGAAAAACGACAAATAACATACAAGGGAACTCCCATAAGGTTAACAGCTGATTTCTCAGCAGAAACTCTACAAGCCAGAAAGGAGAGGCGTGATATACTTAAAGTGATGAAAGGGAAGAACCTACAACCAAGATTACCCAGCTAGGATCTCATTCAGATTCGATGGAGAAATCAAAAGCTTTACAGACAAGCAAAAGCTAAGAGAATTCAGCACCACCAAACCAGCTCTACAGCAAATGCTGAAGGAACTTCTCTAAGTGGGAAACACAAGAGAAGAAAAGGACCTACAAAAACAAACCCAAAACAATTAAGAAAATGGTCACAGGAACATACATATTGATGATTACCTTAAACATGAATGGATCAAGTGCTCCAACCAAAAGACACACGCTTGCTGAATGGATACAAAAATAAGACCCATATATATGCTGTCTACAAGAGACCCACTTCAGACCTAGGGACACACACAGACTGAAAGTGAGGGGATGGAAAAAGGTATTCCATGCAGATGGAAATCAAAACAAAGCTGGAATAGCTATACTCATATCAGATAAAATAGACTTTAAAATAAAGAATGTTCCAAGAGACAAGGAAGGACACTACATAATGATCAAGGGATCAATCCAAGAAGAAGATATAACAATTATAAATATATATGCACCCAACATAGGAGCACCTCAATACATAAGGCAACTGCTAACGGCTATAACAGAGGAAATTGACAGTAACACAATAATAGTGGGAGACTTTAACACCTCACTTACACCAATGGACAGATCATCCAAAATGAAAATAAATAAGGAAACACAAGCTTTAAATGACACAATAGACCAGATAGATTTAATTGATATTTATAGGACATTCCATCCAAAAACAACAGATTACTCTTTCTTCTCAAGAGCGTACAGAACATTCTCCAGGATAGATCACGTGTTGGGTCACAAATCAAGCCTCAGTAAATTTAAGAAAATTGAAATCATATCAAGCATCTTTTCTGACCACAACGCTATGAGATTAGAAATGAACTACAGGAGAAAAAAAGTAAAAGACACAAACACATGGAGGCTAAACAATACGTTACTAAATACCCAAGAGATCACTGAAGAAATCAAAGAGGAAATCAAAAAATATCTAGAGACAAATGACAATTAAAATATGATGATCCAAAACCTATGGGATGCAGCAAAAGCAGTTCTAAGAGGGAAGTTTATTGCTATAAAAGCCTACCTCAAGAAACAAGAAAAATCTCAAGCAAACAATCTAACCTTACACCTAAAGGAACTAGAGAAAGAAGAACAAACAAAACCCAAAGTTAGCAGAAGGAAAGAAATCACAAAGGTCAGAGCAGAACGAAATGAAATAGAAACAAAGAAAACAGTAGCAAAGATCAATAAAACTAAAAGCTGGTTCTTGGAGAAGATAAACAAAATTGATAAACCATTAGCCAGACTCATCAAGAAATAGAGGGAGAGGACTCAAACCAATAAAATTAGAAATGAAAAAGGAGAAGTTACAACAGACACCGCAGAAATACAAAGCATCCTAAGAGACTACTACAAGCAACTCTATGCCAATAAAATGGACAACCTGGAAGAAATGGACAAATTCTTAGAAAGGTATAACCTTCCAGTACTGAACCAGGAAGAAACAGAAAATATGAACAGACCAATCACAAGTAATGAAATTGAAACTGTGATTCAAAATCTTCCAACAAACAAAAGTCCAGGACCAGATGGCTTCACAGGTGAATTCTGTCAAACATTTAGAGAAGAGCTAACACCCATCCTTCTCAAACTCTTCCAAAAAATTTCAGAGGAAGGAACACTCCCAAACTCATTCTATGAGGCCACCATCACCCTGATACCAAAACCAGACAAAGATACTACAGAAAAAGAAAATTACAGACCAATATCATTGATGAATATAGATGCAAAAATCCTCAACAAAATACTAGCAAACAGAATCCAGCAACACATTAAAAGGATCATATACCATGATCAAGTGGGATTTATCCCAGGGATGCAAGGATTCTTCAATATACATAAATCAATAAGTGTGATAAACCATATTAACAAATTGAAGAATAAAAACCATATGATCATAGATGCAGAAAAAGCTTTTGACAAAATTCAACACCCATTTATGATAAAAACTCTCCAGAAAGTGGGCACAGAGGGAACCTATCTCTATGTAATAAAGGCCATATATGACAAACCCATAGCAAACAACATTCTCAATGGTGAAAAATGGAAAGCATTTCCTCTAAGATCAGGAAGGAGACAAGGATGTCCACTCTCACCACTATTATTCAACATAGTTTTGGAAGTCCTAGCCATGGCAATCAGAGAAGAAAAAGAAATATAAAGAATACAAATTGGAAAAGAAGAAGTAAAACTGTCACTGTTTGCAGATGACATACTATACATAGAGAATCCTACAGGTGCCACCAGAAAACTACTAGAGCTAATAAATTAATTTGGTAAAGTTGCAGGATACAAAATTAATGCACAGAAATCTCTTGCATTCCTATACACTAATGATGAAAAATCTGAAAGAGAAATTAAGGAAACACTCCCATTTACCACTGCAACAAAAAGAATAAAATACCTAGGAATAAACCTACCTAGGGAGACAAAAGACCTGTATGCAGAAAACTATAAGACACTGATGAAAGAAATTAAGGATGGTACCAACAGATGGAGAGATATACTTGGATTGGAAGAATCAACATTGTGAAAATGACTATACTACCCAAAGCAGTCTACAGATTCAATGCAATCCCTATCAAATTACCAATGGCATTTTTTACGGAACTAGAACAAATCATCTTAAAATTTGTATGGAGACTCAAAAGACCCCGAATACCCAAAGAAGTCTTGAGGGAAAAAAACAGAGTGGGAGAAATCAGACTCCATGACTTCAGACTATACTACAAATCTACAGTAATCAAGACAATATGGTACTGGCACAAAAACAGAAACATAGATCAATGGAACAAGATAGAAAGCCCAGAGATGAACCCACGCACCTATGGTTAACTAATCTGTGACAAGGAGGCAAAGATATACAATGGAGAAAAGACAGTCTCTTCAATAAGTGGTGCTGAGAAAACTGGACAGCTACATGTAAAAGAATGAAATTAGAACACTCCCTAACAACATACACAAAAATAAACTCAAAATGGATTCGAGTCCTAAATGTAAGACCGGACACTATAAAATTATTAGATGAAAACATAGGAAGAACACTCTTTGAGATAAATCACAGCAAGATCTTTTTGGATCCACCTCCTAGAGAAATGGAAATAAAAACAAAAATAAACAAATGAGACCTAATGAAACTTCAAAGCTTTTGCACAGCAAAGGAAACCATAAACAAGACGAAAAGACAACCCTCTGAATGGGAGAAAATATTTGCAAACGAATCAGTGGACAAAGGATTAATCTCCAAAATATATATACAGCTCATGCAGCTCCATATTAAAGAAACAAACAACCCAATCCAAAAACAGGCAGAAGACCTAAATAGACATTTCTCCAAATAGACATTTCTCCAAAGACCTAAATAGACATACAGATGGCCAAGAAGCACATGAAAAGCTGCTCAACATCACTAATTATTAGAGAAATACAAATCAATACTACAGTGAGCTATCACCTCACACCAGTTAGAATAGGCATCATCAGAAAATCTACAAACAACAAGTGCTGAAGAGGGTTTGGAGGAAAGGGAACCCTCTTGCACTGTTGGTGGGAATGTAAATTGATACAGCCACTATGGAGGACAGTATGGAAGTTCCTTAAAAAACTAAAACTAGAACTACCATATGATCCAGCAATCCCACTAGTGGGCATATATCCAGAGAAAACCATAATTCAAAAAGACACGTGCATCCCAATGTTCATTGCAGCACTATTTACAATAGCCAGGTCATGGAAGCAACCTAAATGCCCATCGACAGATGAATGGATAAAGAAGATGTGGCGCATATTTACAATGGAATGTTACTCAGCCATAAAAAGGAACGAAATTGAGTCATTTGTTGAGACGTGGATGGATCTAGAGACTGTCATACAGAGTGAAGTAAATCAGAAAGAGAAAAACAAATATCATATATTAACACATGGATGTGGAACCTAGAGAAATGGTACAGATGAACTGGTTTGCAGGGCAGAAGTTGAGACACAGATGTATAGAACAAACGTATGGACACCAAGGGGGGAAAATCATGGTGGGGTGGGGATGGTGGTGTGATGAACTGGGCGATTGGGATTGACATGTATACACTGATGTGTATAAAATTGATGACTATTAAGAACCTGCAGTATAAAAAAACAGAAAAAAAACAACTAAACTTTCTTTGGGTTATTTGTATGAAAATATGTTAATATAAATGTTTCAGATATTACATGAAAGTTCTAAAAATCTTATATGTTCTTTTATAATGTTATAAGTCATAATTCTAGTTATTACTTTAAAATGTATATGTCAGAAATAAATAAATTTCCTTGTCAATTGCATTATTATGAACTTTCATCAAATCTTTAAGAAAAAAAAAACCAAAACTCTAAATTTCTTTATGTTGAAAGTGAAGAAACAAAGGCCAGAGTGGGGAGTACAAAATGAAGCTGCTGCCCCCCCGAGGGAATAAGGACTTGGCTATAGCCCAGTGTCTAGAAAGAGGTCTTAATTACCTCTGATTAACCACTTTCCCTTAAGAGACTATCCCAAGTAATTCTTTCATGCCTCTTAACCCTGTGTATCTGAGGCTTGGCAGGAAGTCCACAGTTTACAGCTTGTCCTTCATCATCTGGGCTTTTATCTCAATTTGTCCTAAATATCTGACCAAAATACTAATCTGCTCTGATTATCACAATCATTCCCAGTTGTCCCCTGAAACTTGTGCTCCATTACCAGCAAAATGCTCTATATTCTGAATGGCTTTTTAAAAATGTATTCTTCTCTTTCGTACTTGAATGTCAAGCCGACTGTTCAGTGAGAGCTCTGATTCCACTCAGTCCTCTGAAATGCACACTCATTTTCTCTAATACTGAGTAGGAAAGTGAAGAGGGTATCTTTCCTGATCCTCTGCCACTTCCAGACCATTGCTCTTTTTACTTTTTCCTAAATTACTCCAATTCCTTTGAAGCATATGGTATCAGACTGTTGTACCATCGTCCCCTCTTTCTTTCTTCACTTACCATCCATCCTCCTTATTTTACGCTGGTTTACTACTAATTCTGTTGTACACGTGAAAATTTCTACATCAATGCAAAAGATCCATTCAGTATCCTGGCATCTCTGTTATTTGACTTTCTATTTCTTTCCATTGTTTTGTCCTCTGACCCACTTCAATCATCAACTTTGGTGATCATACCCTAGACCTCTGCTCATACTCCATTATTAGAGAAATGCAAATCAAAACTACAATGAGATTATCACCTCACACCAGTCAGAATGGCCATCATCAAAAAGTCTACAAATAATAAATGGAGATGGTGTGGAGAAAAGGGAACCCTCCCACAATGTTGGTGGGAATGTAAATGGTACAACCACTATGGAGAATAGTGTGGAGGTTCCTTAAAAAACTAAAAATAACATTACCATATGATCTAGCAATCCCACTCCTGGGCACAAGAAAACTATATTTCAAAAAGATATATGCATCCAGTGTTCATAGCAGCACTATTTACAGTAGCCAAGACGTGGAAGCAACCTAAATGTCCATTGACAGATGAATGGATAAAGAAGATATGGTACGTATATACAATGGAATTACTATTAAGTCATAAAAAAGAATGAAATAATGTCATTTGCAGCAATATGGATGGATCTAGAGATTATCATACTAAGTGAAGTAAATCAGAAAGAGAAAGATGATTACCATGTGATATCACTTACATGTGGAATCTAAAATGTGACACAAATGAACTCATTCATGAACAGAAACAGACTCACAGACAGAAAACAAACTTAGGGTTACCAAAGGGGAAAATGGGGCTGGGGAGGGATAAATAGGGAGTTTAGGATTAGCAGATACAAACTACTATATATAAAATAGATAAACAAGGTCCTACTGTATAGCACAGGGAACTATATTCAATATTGTGTAATAAATCATAATGGAAAATAATATGAAAAAAATATATATACACTTTGGTCTACATCAGAAAAACTAACACAACATTGTTATCAACTATACTTCAAAAAATTAATTTGTTCAAAAAAATACTAAGACAATATTTTCAATAGATTTACACCAATAATCTCAAGAATTTAGATGAAATAGATAAAATCCTGGAAAATCAAAAAGTACCAAAACCTGCATAAGAAGAAATAGGTAACCTGCAAATTTTCTACCTATAAAAGAAATTGAAGGTACAATGAAAAACCTTTCCTGGCCCAGATGGCTCCTCTAGTGAATTCTATTAAACTATATATACTAGTTCAAACTCTTCCAAAAAACAGAAAAGGAGTAAACACCACATTATTTTATGAAGCCAGTATTACCCTCACACTGAACCAAACCAAGACATTACAAGAAGAAAACCACAGACCAATAACATTCAGGAACAGACACACAGAATTCTAAAAATATTACCAAATAAAATCTGGTAATTTACAAAAATAGAACAGTTTATATTTTAGTTTAGTTCAGCATCCTTAAATAAATCAGTGTACATATTTCAGTATATCAACAGACTAAAAGGGAAAACCAATTGATCACCTCAATAGATGGCAAAAAAGTAAATAAATTCAACATTAATTATAAAAATCTTTACAAACTAGGTGTGGAAGGAAACTTCTTAACCTAATAAAGTTTATATACAAATAACATAGCTAACATCATACTTAATGGTGAAAAACTGAATAATTTTCCCTTTGAGATTGTGAACAGTACCTGATGTCCATGATCATCACTTTTCTTTATCTGGAAAGTGATAAGGCCAGAAAAAGAACTAAAAGGAATGCAAATTAGAAAGAAATAAATAGAATCATTTTTATTCTCAGGCAACATCATCATTTACATAGAAAATCTCCAAGAACCTACAATAAAGGCCTTGGAATTAATAAGGGAGTTTGGCAAAGTTGAAAGGTGCAAAGACAATATACAAAGTATGTGTGTGTATATATGCATTTAAATATGTAGGTTAAATATATAAATATAAATTATATTCTATACATATTTAAGGTAATGTTTCTGTAAACATACTGAAAATGGTGAATAGGGAATTTCAAGACTTTATTTCTCCACAAAACAGCAAATAAGCTGGCAAAAACTTTTGGAATTAACTTTTGTAGAACTCCGAAATCTAGTAAAAAATTGACTACAAAAAGGGGAAAGATTAATAAAGACTGAAACTGCTGCATTTTGGTAAAATAGTGCTGGGGCATTTCAATTGCCCACTTATTATCTCTCACCTCCCATATTGGTGACAGCCATGAAAGTGATAGTCTATACTCCTGGTGGAGGTTGCTAGTTAAAACCAGCAATCTGGACCTTATTGTCAAAGAATTTTGGTTGTTTCAACTTATCTGGCAGCTACCTGAAGGGCTGACATAAAGGCTTGCCTTTGTTTCACTGACTCAGTGTTCTTAGGGCTGGGATGGCTTTCCACGTGGCGTTTGCAGAAAGTATTTAAAGGCAAAAGTATTGCAGCCTGACACTAGGGTTAACAGTCGAGACAGCCAACAGCCAGACTGAAAAGATTGGGAAGGAAGAGGCTGGAAAAGGATACATATAGGAGAATAAGGGCTTTTAAAACCTCAGGTACATGCCAGGGGATTGAGAAGGCTTCAGGCATGCTCAAGGCTGGAGTCATGCTTAGAAAAAGGCTGAGAAGGATTTCGCCTCTGGGTGACCTTCAGGCTCTGCAGGAAGTGAAGACCAAGGCAGAGATATATACGTCTTGGGTAAGTGTCTAAAGCATGCCTCAAGCAGAACCAAATGTCCATCAAGTGGTGAATAGATAACAAACAGGGTAATATCCATATACTGGAATACCACTTAGCAATAAAAAAGTGAACTGTCCTTTACAATTAAAAAATCTGGGCATAACAGAACAGATACAAGAATACACCGAAGAAAGGAAAAACATAGCCAAGGGACCTCAGGACCTGAGGGACAACACAACAGACAGTGAGTTCCCTGGGTTTCCTTAATGCTTCCCACATATCCTGGACAGAGATCTGCAAAATTCTCCAACCTGGAACTGCCAACAAGTATAAAAAAACAGCTCCAAGAAAAGCCTGTATAGCTGCTAGGATAAGATAGTGTCAGCATGTCATGGAATATAGCCGGTTTGTATCTGATGAACATCTCTAACCTATTTGGGATTATTTGTATGAAGTTCGGACCCTAAACGTGCTGTATAAAGGCTCACAGACACAGTAATTCACAGAATTACTAGACGGACATTCCCTATCTTTGGAGTAGAAGTGTGCTCCCCCTTTTTAGTGTCCCTGGCACACTGCCACCACAACAGGTGACCAGAACGTGGTTAGTGCAGTTATTGTTTGGTGGACACTCTGCCATTTCTTTCCATTAGTGACCACCACATCATGATAGATTTAAAATCCATTTTGGAAAATTGTGGATGATATCAAATGAAACGTTTTGGCGGATGGCAAACATTTGGGGGGATGCTAGGATTTTGAGATAAATAGGGGTCAGGGATTTGAAAGAAATGCCTTACTTTTATTTGTTGCAATTTGTTTTTTATACTTCAGCCCTAAGATAAACTATGTTAAAGGCTGCTTGATTACCGTAAACACATGTGGCAGACTGAATTGCTTATAACTGCCAATATTTCCATTTATCATTTTATGAAACCTCAGTGAATTTGACAGCTTTTCTTTCTGTGAGGGTACTTAAGAGTTCATCAGATTACAGAGGAATGATTTTAGTAAACTAGAGTTTTGTCCCAGAACATGAAATACTGGTCAAGTGGTTCCCAAAGGCAGCTGACAAAGTAATAATGATCCCATCATGATACATTTATTCAGCGCACAATTATGGCACAAGCATTTAAAACAAAACCTTTTATTTAAAATTTCACTGAAGTCTAGCAATATGTTTACTTTGGATATTAATATCTCCCCTGGAGTGCTGATATGATTATCCTGTTTCAAGCAACTGAAGATTGAATAATAATTGAAAATCTATAAATAGATTTAAAAGTAGTACTTTTTCTTCTTTTCGTGTTTCAGCAAAGAATAAATTCAAGTGTGGTTCTTCTCAAAGCATGTAGCCATGAGTGAATTTCTTTCCCCTGTGGAACTAATATTGTATAAAATAAGTAAGATTGTACAATAGGCAAATAGAAATTTCTCATGGCTCCCACGAGAGGCCTGAACTGCCATTGTCAAAGTACTTTTCTCTTGGGTGTTTGCAGAGATGTAGGGCAAAGTCTTGAAAGCACATAAAGCCCTCAGAATGCAAAGATCTTCACAGCCTGGTGTGCCTAAGACCACTGTAGCTTCCACCAGGAAGGCAATGGGTGCTCTGGCCCCAGGGTGCTGGCATGGTCATCCCGGTGCCACATCAGGCACAGATGTGGTCCTGGTGCCCAGGGCTCACCTCTCATCTGGTCCTGGCGATCAGTTTGGAAGCAGTTGGGTAATCTGTGCCCTTTCACACTTTGTAGGTTTTAGAGAGTGGGTTCCTCACAGCTATTCAATACCTGAACCTTTCTTTTCTACTTCTTCTATTTTAGAATCAGTGAAGAATTTCTTTTCATATTCTACCCCCTCAGAGGCTGCTGAGAGCCAAGGTAAGTGTCCCCTCTCAGAACATCACCTTCTAACGATACAGGCACCTCTGTTTCAGGTTCATATAGCACGGCAATGTTTAAATCCAAAATTTTAATTCTGTTATCACGCTTCTCCCTCCTACCCACCCTCAATCTCAGCAATCAGTCAGGGTGATAATCTCATCTTCTGAACTCTTTTAAGTACAGCCATATATGCAGTGAGCAGAGAGAACACATTCCCCCTACTATTTTTGAGGGGCATCTCTTGAAGTTGGGTCAGAAACAAGCACATCCGGTTCTGATCCCAACCTACAGATTCCTGTTATGCCTTCTGACATCCCTGTACTGCAGGCTGCTGCATCTTCCCGGCAATTCATTTGTGATGGTGGCTACAAAAACTGCTGCTGTCTTGACAGGGAAGGAGGTTATATTTTTATCAAATTTTAATTGCTTGGAATCTACCCTTGTACAGAATCCAGACAGAATTAAAAGAAAGTGTACACACAGCAGGCACAACAATGGAGAGAAAAAGCTAAGGTGTTTGATTCTAGATCATTGGTAAAAATCTCAAATGAGGGGGTAACAAGTTTGAGTACACTGTAGTGGAGTAGCAACTACTATGAGTGAAAAGGTCTACAGAGTTTATGGTAAGATAATACATTGACAACACATATAGTTAATTCCTCCTATCTGTGTGCAATAGTTAGTGCTTATGCGCTCTTCATTTAGTTGATGAGAAAGGGAGGTCTTCTGTTGAGCTTCCTCTAGGAGTGCAGAGTTGCTTGTATGACTTATGAGCAGGTATGTCTAAATATTGGTTGTCTTTTTTCTTTAACAAATTGTAACTGGGGTGATTTTTCTTTTCTTTGTGTGTGTCTTTAAGAGTGTGTCTGTAAAGTATGAGGGTGTATTCCAACTAGTGTCTTAATCTCTGATTTGGCAACCCTGACGCATCCAGATCCACCCTCCCTCACATCAGTAACCAGGGTGGAATGTGAGGATGTTATCAGCTGCTGAAAGACGTTCAGTGATTACTTACTGTCTATAATACGGGATAATTCTTAAATCCCTTAGTACTTCATATGAAGGTCTCCATGATCTGGTCCTTAACACTATTTTATCTCTCCTTTTCTCTCTCTCTCCCCCACCTCCTTTCTCTCGCTCTCCTGTCCCCCACTTTCTGTCTCTCCTTTTCTGTTCATTCATTAACTTGCCCACTCACAGAGCAGGTAAATCTTAATGAGTTACTTCCCTGAAAATGTCAGGCTATTTCCTATCTCTATGCCTTTGTTCACTCTGATTCATCTGCCTAAAATGCCTCATCCTCTAACTTATTTATATTTTAAGACTCAATCTAATGATTATCTCTTCTCTGATACATTTACCAGGCATTTCTATATGTTCATTGCTGTTTTATATGTGTGATTAAATACGTATCTGTGTCACATTTCTTAAAATTTGAGCTCATCTCTAATAGCCTGTGCCTATAATGAAATTTCAGTACAGTTAGAGAACATTTCCTAAAGTTATCAGAAATTTTAAATATAAAAAAGGTGTTGAGGGCAAAATCTGGTATTCCTTATCTGTACATGAGAGAGCCTAGCGGTTGAGGCTATGCTTTTGTAGTCAGACAGACCATGGCTTCACTGTAATTCTGATTTCATTACTCTCAAACTTGGAAATGTTACTTAATCAGTCTAAACTACAGTGTCCTCTGTGAAATCAGAGTAACAATTCCTCACTGGTTTGTTTTGTAGATTAAATGGGATATTCAAAAAATACTTAGCAAATTTCCCAGCATCTAGCAATAATTGATAAATTATTATTAGAGAATATTCTGGACTGATTGTTCAGGCTTCATGTTAAAACTCGTCAAAACAAAACCCTACCAAATTCATGCCCATTGCCATCTCTTCAAATCTGAGGAAATGTCCGTTAACATCCCAAGATTTCCCCATCATAGTAAATGGCACAATTCCATATGATAAGCCATATACCTGAGATTCCTCCTTGATTTCTCTCTTCTCTTACCTCCCATATTTAATCCATCATTTACCATTAAAGATGCTTCTAAAATGGATCTTCAGTGCACTCACTTCCCTGAAACCACCGCTTTCAAGGTTACTGTCACCTTCCCTGAGCACCCTCCAATAGTCTCACAACTCCCACTCTTGCCTCCCTAGAATCTTTTGCAATGACAAAGTTATCTTTCCAAGCATGAATCATACCGTGCCCCTGTTCAGCTTGAATCCTTTCACTTGCTTCTCATTGTATTTTCTTTAACATCTTTATTGGGGTATAATTGCTTTACAATGGTGTGTTAGTTTCTGCTTTATAACAAAGTGAATCAGCTATACATATACATATATCCCCATATCTCTTCCCTCTTGCGTCTCCCTCCCACCCTCCCTACCCCACCCCTCTAGGTGGTCACAAACCACCGAGATGATCTCACTGTGTTATGTGGCTGCTTCCCACTAACTATCTGTTTTATATTTGGTAGTGTATATATGTCCATGCCACTCTCTCACTTTGTCCCAGCTTACCCTTCCCCCTCCACGTGTCCTCAAGTCCATTCTCTACGTCTGCATCTTTATTCCTGTCCTGCCCCTAGGTTCTTCAGAACCACTTTTTTTTTTAGATTCCATATATATGGGTTAGCGTACGGTATTTGTTTTTCTCTTTCTAACTTCACTCTGTGTGACAGACTCTAGGTCCATCCACCTCACTACAAATAACTCAATTTCATTTCTTTTTATGGCTGAGTAATATTCCATTGTGTATATGGGCCACATCTTCATTATCCATTCATCTGTTGGTGGACACTTAGGTTGCTTCCATGTCCTGGCTATTGTAAATAGAGCTGCAGTGAGCATTGTGATAAATGACTCTTTTTGAATTATGGTTTTCTCAGGG
>NW_020837949.1:10964661-11114823 GCF_003676395.1 Aethalodelphis obliquidens | reverse complement strand
GTGCATTAATTTTGTATCCTGCTACTTTACCAAATTCATTCATTAGCCCTAGTAGTTTTCTGGTACCATCTTTGGGATTCTCTATGTATAGTATCATGTTATCTGAAAACAGTGGCAGCTTTACTTCTTCTTTTCAAGTTTGGATTCCTTTTATTTCTTCTTCTTCTCCGATTGCTCTGGCTAAAACTTCCAAAACTATGTTGAATAATAGTGGTGAGAGTGGGCAACCTTGTCTTATTCCGATCTTGGAAATGGTTTCAATTTTTCACCATTGAGAACGATGCTGGCTGTGGGTTTGTCATATATGGCCTTTATTATGTTGAGATAAGTTCCCTTTGTGCCTACTTTGTGGAGTGTTTTTATCGTAAATGGGTGTTTAACTTTGTTGAAAGCTTTTTCTCTATCGAGATGATTGTATGGTTTTTCTCCTTCAGTTTGTTAATATGGTGTATTACTTTGATTGATTTGTGTAAATTGAAGAATCCTTGCATTCCTGGGATAAACCACAGTTGATCATGGTGTATGATCCTTTTAATGTGCTGGTGGATTCTGTTTGCTAGTATTTTGTTGAGGATTTTTGCATCTATGTTCATCAGTGATATTGGTCTATAGTTTTCTTTCTTTGTGACATCTTTATCTGGTTTTGGTATCAGGGTGATGGTTGCCTTGTAGAATGAGTTTGAGAGTGTTCTTCCCTTTGCTATATTTTGGAAGAGTTGAGAAGGATAGGTATTAGCTCTTCTCTAAATGTTTGATAGAATTCGCCTGTGAAGCCATCTGGTCCTGGGCTTTTGTTTGTTGGAAGATTTTTAATCATAGTTTGAATTTCAGGGCTTGTGATTGGTCTGTTTATATTTTCTACTTCTTTCTGGTTCAGTCTCGTGAGGTTGTGGTTTTCTAAGAATGTGTCCATTTCTTCCAGGTTGTCCATTTTATTGGCATATAGTTGCTTGTACTAATCTCTCATGATCCTTTGTATTTCTGCAGTGTCAGTTGTTACTTCTCCTTTTTCATTTCTAATTCTATTGATTTGAGTCTTCTCCCTCTTTTTCTTGATGAGTCCGGCTAATGGTTTATCAATGTTTATCTTCTCAAAGAACCAGCTTTTAGTCTTATGGATCTTTGCTGTTGTTTCCTTCATTTCTTTTTATTTCTGATCTGATCTTTATGATTTCTTTCCTTCTGCTAACTTTGGGTTTTTTTTGTTCTTCTTCCTCTAACTGCTTTAGGTTTAAGGTTAGGTTGTTTTTTTGAGGTGTTTCTTATTTCTTGTGGTAGAATTGTATTGCTATAAACTTCCCTTTTAGAACTGCTTTTACTGCATCCCATAGGTTTTAGGTCGTCGTGTTTTCATTGTCATTTGTTTCTAGGTACTTTTTGATTTCCTCTTTGATTTCTTTAATGATCTCTTGGTTATTTAGTATTGTATTGTTTACCCTCCATGTGTTTGTATTTTTTACAGATTATTTCCTGTAATTGATAGTTATTTTCATAGCGTTGTGGTCAGAAAAGATACTTGATGCGATTTCAATTTTCTTAAACTTACCAAAGCTTGATTTGTCACCCAAGATATGATCTATCCTGGAGAATGTTCCATGAGCACTTGAGAAGAAAGTGTATTCTGTTGTTTTTGGATGGAATGTCCTATAAATATCAATTAAGTCCATCTTGTTTAATGTATCATTTAAAGCTTGTGTATCCTTATTTATTTTCATTTTGGATAATCTATCCACTTGTGAAAGTGGGGTGTTAAAGTCCCTCACTATTATCATGTTCCTGTTAATCTCCCGTTTTATGGTTGTTAGCATTTGCCTTTTATACTGAGGTGCTCCTATGTTGGGTGCATAATTATCTACAGTTGTTATACATTCTTCTTGTATTGATCCCTTGATCATTATGTAGTGTCCTTGTTTGTCTCTTGTAATAGTTTTTATTTTAAAGTCTTTTTTGTCTGATGAGAATTGCTACTCCAGCTTTCTTTTGGTTTCCATTTGCATGCAATTTCTTTTTCCTTCCCCTCACTTTCAGTCTGTATGTGTCCCTAGGTTTGAAGTAGGTCTCTTGTAGATAGCATATATACAGGTCTTGTTTTTGTATCCATTCAGCCAGTCTATGTCTTTTGGTTGGAGCATTTAATCCATTTACATTTAAGATAGTTATTGATATGTGTGTTCCTATTACCATTTTCTTAATTGTTTTGGGTTTGTTATTGTAGGTCTTTTCCTTCTCTTGTATATCCTGCCTAGAGAAGTTCCTTTAGCATTTATTGTAAAGCTGGTTTGGTGCTGCTGAATTTTCTTAGCTTTTGCTTGTCTGTAAAGGTTTTAATTTCTCCATCGAATTTGAATGAGATCCTTGTTGGGTGGAGTAATCTTGGTTGTAGGTTTTTCTCTTTCATCACTTTAAATATGTCCTGCCACTCCCTTCTGGCTTGCAAAGTTTCTGCTGAAAGATCAGCTGTTAACCTTATGGGGATTCCCTTGTATGTTATTTGTTGCTTTCCCCTTGTTGCTTTTAATATTTGTTCTTTGTATTTAATTTTTGATAGTTTGATTAATATGTGTCTTGGCATGTTTCTTCTTGGATCTGTCCTGTATGGGACTCTCTGTGCTTTCTGGACTTGATTGACTATTTCCTTTCCCATATTAGGGACGTTTTCAACTGTAATCTCTTCAAATATTTTCTCAGACCCTTTCTTTTTCTCTTCTTCTGGGACCCCTATAATTCAAATGTTGGGGCGTTTAATGTTTTCCCAGAAGTCTCTGAGACTGTCCTCAATTCTTTTCATTTTTTTTTTATTCTTCTCTGCAGTAGTTATTTCCACCATTTTATCTTCCAGGTCACTTATCCATTCTTCCTCCTCAGTTTTTCTGCTATTTATTCCTTCTAGAGAATTTTTAATTTCATTTATTTAATTTCATTTATTGTGTTGTTCATCATTGTTTGCTGTTTAGTTCTTCTAGGTCCTTGTTAAATGTTTCTTGTATTTCTTGTATTTCTCCATTGTATTTCCAGGATTTTGGATCCTCTTTACTGTCATCATTCTGAATTCTTTTTCAGGTAGACTGCCTATTTCCTCTTCATTGGTTAGGTCTGGTGGGTTTTTACCTTGCTCCTTCATCTGCTGTGTATTTCTCTGTCTTCTCATTTTGCTTAACTTACTGTGTTTGGGGTCTCCTTTCTGCAGGCTGCAGGTTCATAGTTCCTGTTGTTTTTCGTGTCTGCCCCCAGTGGTTAAGCCTGGTTCAATGGGTTATGTAGGCTTCCTGGTGAGGGGACTTGTGCCTGTGTTCTGGTGGATGAGGCTGGAACTTGTCTTTCTGGTGGGCAGGACCACATCTGGTCGTGTGTTTTGTGGTGTCCATAAACTTAGTATGATTTTAGGCAGCCTTTCTGCTAATGGGTGGGTTTATGTTCCTGTCTTGCCAGTTGTTTGGCATAGGGTGCCCTGTAATGTGGCTTGCTGGTCATTGAGTGGAGCTGGGTCTTAGTGCTGAGTCTGAGATCTCTGAGCTTTCGCTGTTTGATATTACGTGGGGCTGGGCAGTCTCTGGTGGACCAATGTCTTGAACTTGGCTCTCCCACCTCACAGGCTCAGGCCTGACACCCGGCTGGAGCACCAAGACTCTGTCAGCCCCCCGGCTCAGAAGAAAAGGGAGAAAAAAAAAGAAAAAGAAAAAAGAAAGAAAATAAAATTATTTTTTAAAAAGTATTATTAAAAATAAGAAAGTAATTAAAAAAAGGAGAAAGCAACCAAACCAAAAACAAATCTACCAATGATAACAAGTGCTAAAAACTATACTAAAAATATAAAAAAAATAAAAACTGACGAACAGAACCCAGGACAAATGGTAAAAGCAAAGCTGTAGAGACAAAATCACACAAAGAAGCGTACACATACACAGTCACAAAAGGAGAAAAAGGAAAAAAAATATATATATATAAAGGAAGAGAGCAACTAAATCAATAAGCATATATACCAATGGTAATAAGGATAATAAGCTCTAAATACTAAACTAAGATAGATATAAAACCAGAAACAATTTAGATGCAGAAAGCAAACCCCAAGTCTACAGTTGATCGGAACGTCCACCGCCTCAACTTGGGGATGATTTGTTGTATTATTTGATGATTTGTACCCGGAATACAGGTATTCCACAGATGCAGGTACATGAATTTGATTATGGAGATTTAATCCACTGCTCCTGAGGCTGCTGGGAGAGATTTCCCTTTCTCTTCTCTGTTCGCACAGCTCCCGGGGCTCAGCTTTGGATTTGGCTCCGTCTCTGGGTGTAGGTTGCCTGAGGGCATCTGTTCCTGCCCAGACAGGACGGGGTTAAAGGAGCAGCTGATTCAGGGGCTCTGGCTCACTCAGGCCGGGGGGAGGGAGGGGTGCAGAATGCAGTATGAACCTGCGGTGGCAGAGGCCGGCGTGTTGTTGCAACAGCCTGAGGCACGACATGTGTTCTCCCGGGGAAGTTGTCCCTGGATCATGGGACCCTGGCAGTGGCGGGCTGCACAGGCTCCCTGGAGGGGAGGTGTGGAGAGTGACCTGTGCTCGCACACAGGCTTCTTGGTGGCTGCAGCAGCAGCCTTAGCGTTTCATGCCCATCTTTGGTGTCCATGCTGACAGCCACGGCTTGCACCCGTCTCTGGAGCTCGTTTAGGCAGTGTTCTGAATCCCCTCTCCTGTGCACCCCGAAACAATGGTCTCTTGCCTCCTAGGCAGTTCCAGACATTTTCCAGGTCTCCCTCCTGGCTAGCTGTGGCGCACTAGGCTGTGTTCACGCAGCCAACCCCAGTCCTCTCCCTGGGATCTGACCTCCAACGCCCAAGCCTCAGCTCCCAGCCCCCTCCTGCCCTGGCAGGTGAGCATACAATCCTCTCGGGCTGGTGAGTGCTGGTTGGCACTGATCCTCTGTGTGGGAATCTCTCCGCTTTGCCCTCTGAACCCCTGTTGCTGTGCTCTCCTCCGTGGCTCCGAAGCTTCCCCCCGTCCACCCCCTGTCTCCGCCCGTGAAGGGGCTTCCTAGTGTGTGGAAACTTTTCCTCCTTCACAGCTCCCTCCCACTGGTGCAGGTCCCGTCCCTATTTTGTCTCTGTTTTTCCTTTTTTCTTTTGCCCTACCCAGGTACGTGGGGAGTTGCTTGACTTTTGGGAAATCTGAGGTCTTCTGCCAGCGTTCAGTAGGTGTTCTGTAGGAGTTGTTCCACACGTAGATGTATTTTTGATGTATTTGTGGGGAGGAAGGTGATGCCCACGTCTTACTCCTCCACCATCTTGGAGCTATCTCTCTCATTGCTTTTAGACCACTATTCGGATCCCCTGTTATGACCTATGGGGTCTTGCTCATGCTGGCCCTGCCCACCTTTCCCACCTATTCCTGTGCTCCCTCCCCCATCCATCACAGCACAGCACTGGCCTCATCTCAGTGCAGCTCTCTCCCACCTCACTCTTCAATGGGCTGGGGCCCTGGCATCCTTCTCTCTCTTAATGTTACCTCCCCAGAGGTCAGAGAGACCTTCCCCAATCACATGAGTATCATGTTCAGTTTTTTAACCTTTATAGAAAATGTCTCATATTTTATTATGTATTTCTTATTGTTTGCTTATTTTATAAAAAATCTTCTCCGAGAGACTCTCACCTCCACCCCCAAGGACTTAAATCTCCCCAGGAGGAAGCTCAAGTGTGCTCACCATTCTGCTTGGCCCATAGCAGTTACTCTCCTCACTACTATTAGTCCATCCCTACTTTTTAATGCCCGAATATGGGGTAAGAGCCCTTTCACACTTACTGTCATTTAGAGTTTATATAAAATTTTATTTACATTATTTCATTTGGGTTTTGATCCACGTTGACATAAGCTAGATAAATACTAACATTCACGTTTGCAGAAGAGGAAATTGGGTTTCAGAGAGGACAAGATTTCAAGGTTCATATCTCAGTCTCTGGGCAAACCTGGTACTTGACTGAGGTCCAGGTTTTTAATACTGAAAAGCCTAACTCTCCTTGTCACACCTTCTCATGCACCTCACAGAATATGACACGTTTCACTCCATCTCCATGGATTGTAGAGGGAAAAAAGTATTGGCATGTGAGGGATAAATGAATTGTAAAGGTAGAATTTCCAGAGCTCTGGGTGGATGAAAGGCCAGGAAAGCCAGGTGTATCCTTTAGAATTGGCAATGGTAACATGGAACATGGTGGTTTGATACTGTTTAATTTGGGTGTGGTTGTGAAGGGCAGTGTAGGATATTAGATAGAGCATGTTGTTTAGACTTGGACTTGAATGTGATTCCTGCCCTGCTGCCAGTGGGAATGTGGTTAAGTAACTTAGTACCTTTCCAAAGCTCAGTTTCTTCATTACTAAGGTGGGTATAATAACATGTGTAAAGAGGCTGTGTGAGAATCAAATTACATTATGTGCATAATGTACCCAGTGTATGATCTAGCCTATAATATACTGTTAAAACATGATATCTGTTACTGTTATTACTAGTCAGAGAAGGCAAAAGGTGGAAGTCTGACCAAGTGATTTTTTCCCCCAGGAGAGTTAAGCCCTGTGTCTCCAATATGGAAGTGGAGAACCAGACACGGGTCACCAGGTTCATTCTGGTGGGGTTTCCTGGGAACTGGGGTGTGCGTGCAACAGTGTTCCTCATGTTGCTCGTGGCCTATATTCCGACAGTGGCTGGAAATGTGATCATCGTCGTGTTGGTGCAGCAGAACCTGCCACTGCACAAGCCTGTGTACTTCTTCGTGGCCAACCTGTCCTTGGAGACCTGGTGCATCTCTGTGACTGTACCCAGGTTGCTGTTTAGTTTTTGGTCCGTGAGCTACAGCGTCTCCTTCACTCACTGTATGATACAACTTTACTTCTTCATTGCACTCATGTGCACAGAACGTGTGCTCCTGGCTGCCGTGGCCTGTGACCGTTATGTGGCCATCTGCCGCCCACTGCACTGCCCCACCATTATGAGCCATGGGCTCTGCTTCCTCCTGCCTCTTGGTTCCTGTACCAATGGCTTTGGCATCTCCTTGGCTAAGATCTACTGCATCTCTTGCCTCAGCTTCTGTGGCCCCAATATCATCGATCATTTCTTCTGTGATATCTGTCCAGTACTTAACCTCTCCTGCACAGACATGTCCACAGCTGAATTGGGGGACTTTGTCCTGGCACTGGTCATCTTCCTCTCCCCCCCTGCTCTCACTGTCCTGTCCTATGGATGCATTCTGGCCACCATCCTATGCATGCCCACAGGAAAGCAGAAGGCGTTTCCTGCTTGTGCCTCCCACCTCGTGGTGGGCACCATCTTCTCTTCAGCTACTATTTTCACGTATGTCTGGCCCCGAGCCATTCATGCCTTCAACATGAACAAAGTTATTTCCATCTTCTGTGCCATTGTTACCCCTGCTCTTAACCCTTTCATTTATTGCCTAAGGAACCGAGAGGTCAGAGAGGCTCTGAAGAAACTGGCTTACTGCCAGGCCAGCCGATCTGGCGAGTCTGTTATAATTGATTAGAAAGAAGTAGTTTGATTCGGTGCCTGCTCTTCCGTCCTCCATCCTTTCTCCTTTAATGCCTCACGTGGATATTACGCACGTTACTGTGACCTCACCACATCCACAGTAACCGCGGGCTCTTGGCTGTGTCCTGAGGTGTGCATCGGTCTGTGTTCTAAGGGCATACCCCTTGAATAGAGAACTCCCTTTGGCTCTGATCCAAAATGGGGTTTCTAAGACTGTGAGTAAATTCCTGAGTTAAGTGGGAGAGAGAGATGGCAGCATGTGAATTAGCTGTTTTATCTAGCAAGCATTAAACACTCGGGGGAAACAGATTTGCTGACAGCTCCCTGACTTCTCAGTTTCCTGACTGAGACAGAGGTAGCAGCTGCTTCAACAGTCCATTCTGGATGTTATGCCAGGAGTCAGTCTTGGTGGCAGAGACTAGAGACTGTTCCTCTACGCCTTTCAGCACTTTTTGTAAGCACCAATTTCCCTGCGTTAAGTACCTTTCTGCTTCAAACAGCTGGAGTGCTTTCTGTTATCCGTAAGTGAACTGGACCTTTTTCAATGATATTTTGTCTTCTTATATAACTTATTCAGTTGTTTTGTGTTGAATTTCATATTTCCCTCCTAGATGTCACAGTATGTTTATTTGTATCCTCGAGTGGATGAGCACATAATAGCTGATAAATAAATATCATCTCATATATTATTTGCTAATGGAAGCTTGCCCTCACAGTCCTCCTTTCTTCTGATCCCAGTGTTCCCTCATTCCTCTTCAGTTTTCTTTTACTTCCTCTGGGCTCACTCCCTCACCTCATATACAAATAACTCGCCCAGTCTTAGCAATTGACAGATTTTCGTCCTATACCACAGAGTCTCTCAACTCTCCTACTTGTTTATCTGACACCCTACCCATGTACGCCTTACCTTTTCGATAAAATGAGCCCACACACCTGCAGAAGGGCACATGGATATGCCCACTCTCGATTCATAGTTCTGACAATGGCAAAGGGAGCTATAGTTTAAGTTGTATTCAATGTAACATGCTGATGTCAGTGGGAGTTTAAGTCTTCCATTAGAGCAGTTTAAAACAGAATGGCTTTTATAATTTGCATCCTCTTTCACAAACAATACTTTCAAGAACGTTTTCTCTTTCTTCTGAAGTAAGAGCCATTAGGTGGGCTCTTTGCTGCATTTTACAAACTTCCAGAACAGAAGGAAGTAAATAATGAATAACCACAGACAGTGGGGAGCAGAGGTCAAAACCCAGATCCGCTCACTCTAAGCCCTAGGTCCTTTCTTAGCTCATGGGATCTCCCCAGAGAGGAAACATGCGTCTTTAGCAAGCCTAGTGTGGAAGCCAGTTGTGCAGGGATGTGGTTGGAATAATCAATTACTATATCTAGAGAACTGTTAATAAAATAAAAATGGACACATGTGAAGTATACTCCTCAGGAAAGAAAGAAACAAAGGTAAAATGCAAACCTCTTTAGAGAATAAAGATACAAAAGGGCATGATTCTTATAATGGAAATGATTTAATGTTTGCTCCTAGAACATATTTTGGTCCCTTCATACATAAAGAAGTGGTTATAAATGTATTTCCATTTAAAACCCAAACATATAAAGATAAGTGATTATTTTTGAGATAATTCAGATGATTCAAAACATAACAGTACAGTCATATACGGCTATGAAATGTGTACACGGAAAAACAGGCAAAGACACCTTTAGCAGAAATCAGGAAATGAGGGGTGTAAACAAGCAACTGGTTGTTGACAATCTGAGTTTTATTCCCAGGTATATTTTTGTCATGTGAGCTGAAACAAACCATCTAAACTCTCTGAAACAGATTCCTCACGTGTAAAATAGGAATAATGATGCTCACTCTGCTTCCTTTACACAGTGGTCTTGAAGATCACCTGGCATGATGCAAAAGATCTTCATTGTTAAAAACGTTGACCAGCGTGAGACCTAAGCAAGCTGAAGGTTGGTGAGGGTTTACACGAGGAAACTGGTGGGGAAGATTGTGCCCTCGACCTGTCTGAAACTGTCCACACTGCCTGAGCTTCGTGTATATAAGCTGGGAGACTCCCGATAGAAGGGGATGCTTGTTTCTTTATTATTTTCAGAAGTGTCTGAATGAGGGAGAGCATGGAAGTAGAATTTCTTCATAAATTCTGTTGTGTTTCAAAGAGCAGATGGGAATCAGCAAAATGTAGCCTTGACCTCTTTGTGAGAAGAATATCTAAATGCATGGCCTCCGAAAAGTAGACGGTACAGATCAGACCAAGATGGGAATCAGCCTCAGCAGAGAGAAGATGTTTAATAGCAGTGTAATGGATAAATGCACACAGAAGAGAGCTATTTGTAAGGTGAGATGCATAAAGCAAGTGATAAGTTTTGAGCCAGCCTGCGTGGGTTTAGGTAACCGTAATACAAACTCTGGTAGTCAGTTTTAGCGGGATTTAATTATAATCCCTCAGGATTAGTTATAATCAACCAAGCTTATAAGAAGCTTCATCAAATAAAAAAATATTACTTATACATGCAGTATATTTTTAAAGGGACTATATTAATTAACTCATTCAACTAGTATTTATTGAGTATCTACTATGTACTAGGTACAAGTGATAGGGATATAACAATAACAAAACACAAAAACTTGTCACCCTCGTAGGTAGGAACAGATAGCAGACAATATATTTTTACATTTATAATACATATATACATACATACATAATGTAGTGGGTTGAATGGTGGTTCTCAAAATATATGTCCACATCCTCAACTTGGAACTTGTGATTGTGAATTTATTTGGAAAAAAGCGTCTTTGAAATGTAATTAAATTAAAGATCTCCAAATAAGATCATCCTGGATTATCTGGGTGGACCCTAAATCCAATGATATGTTCCTTTAAGAGAGAGAAGGGGAGAAGGCTGAGGGAAAGGCCATGTGAAGATAGATGGAGGCAGAGACTGGAGTTATGATGCCGTAAAACAAGGAATGCTTGGAGCCACCAACAACTGGAAAAGGCAGGGAAAGATTCTGCCCTAGAACTTCCAAAGGAGGCACCAGATTTTGGACCTCTGACCACCATCATTGTAAGAAAATAAATCTGTGGTGTTAAGCTATCAAGTTTGTTGTAATTAACAAATTAGTTAAGTTTTAATTAATTAACAAATTAGTTAATACTGTAACAACAGTAGCCCTAGGAAACAAATATGTATACCAATTCAGGTGGCAATAGTGCTATGGGGAAAACAGTGTATGGAAGAGTACTGGAAAGTGCTGGTGGAGATTTGAAATTTTACTTTATTTTTTTGTTTCATATTTTAGAAGGATATTTATTGTCGTGGGGAAAATTTCATGTAATACATTAAGTAAAAATTGTGGGCCACTGAACTTTTATCTATATTATACATATTAGTTTAGTGTATATATGTTAGTGTATATATGTCAATCCCAATCTCCCAATTCATCCCACCACCAGCCCCCCACCAAGATTTGAAATTTTATTTATTTATTTTTGGCTGTGTTGGGTCTTTGTTGTGGTGCATAGGCTTCTCACTGTGGTGGCCTCTCCCGTTGCGGAACATGGGCTCCAGGCGCATGGGCTTCAGTAGTTGTGGGTCGCGAGCTCTAGAGCGCAGGCTCAGTAGTTGTGGCACACAGGCCTAGCCTCTGCGGCATGTGGGATCCTCCCGGACCAGGGCTCGAACCCGTGTCCCCTGCATTGGCAAGCGGACTCTTAACCACTGCGCCACCAGGGAAGCCCAAGATTTCAAATTGTAATTATGAGGTTCCAGAAAATCCTCACTGAGGAAGTGACATTGGAGCAAATATGTGAAGAAGCTGAAGGAGCAAGACATCTGATTAACTGGGCAAAGATCATTCCAGACAGAAGAAATTGGGATTTTTGTTATCAAGACAAGGGAGCAATTTGAGTTTGGCTGCTCAGAATGGCAAATGCCCACTACATTACTCCATTTTGGTTGCCTAGAACCCCCATGTACCTTATTTCCTAAGGTAAGCTTTCTAAGATGCTCATGCTTACCAAAAAAAATCCTCCCCCATCGCTCCCCTCTACTGCTGGATGGAGACAACCCAATTCTCATGGGTGCTACATTGAGCTCCAGGTCCAAGATGACAAGCCAATAAGCAATCCTCTCTGTATAGGAAGAATAGAGCTCTTGTTCTATTTTTTAAAAAATTTTTCAAACTTGGAAAAAAGGCAGAGTGACAATTTCTTGACTTTTTGATATTATGCCAAAGCCTTTTTTAATAAGCCTGTTTGATACTAATGGAGCTTTCTTGGAGAACGTTGCCGTATATTTGATCAACAATTTACAACAAAGGTGCAGAATTTAAAGCCCTATATAGTTATCAGTTAACCTGCAGACATTGACAAGATGTTGTAATTCTGCAGCCTCTTTAGAAAAGTTGGACCAAAGTTGATTTGGTTTATTGGGCTGTGAAAAGTTCACCAGGCTTATATCTAACTCAGTAGTCTTATGTTGGTATTCCTTTCCTGGCTGACTGTGTAAAGTTCTGTTCCTTAATGCTGTTGGGACAATTTGTTTTGTCTTCCTGTTTCTTACTAACAGGTTAAATGAATGTTGGCACATGTTCATTATTTATTTGTTGGAGACTAGATGTGGGGCAGTGGGGCGAGGCAGGGCAAGTGGTAAATGAGCAACATGATAATAGCATGTGGCTAGGAAATATTTTATTCTTTTATTGAAATGTAGTTGATTTACAATGTTGTTAGTTTCAGGTGTACAGAAAAGTGATTCAGTTATACATACATATATATCTTTTTTTTTCAGATTATTTTCCATTATAGGTTATTATAAAATATTGAGTATAGTTCCCTGTGCTATACAGTACGTCTTTGTTGGTTATCTATTTTATGTATAGTAGTGCGTATCTGTTAATCCCAAACTCCTAATTTATCTCTCACCCTTCCTTTCCCCTTTGGTAACCATAAGTTTGTTTTCTATGTCTGTGGGTCTGTTCTATTTTGCATATAAGTTCATTTGTATCATTTTTTTTAGATTCCACATATAAGCAGCATCATATGATATTTGTCTTTCTCTGTCTGACTTACTTCACTTAGTATGATGATCTCTAGGTCCATCCATGTTGCTGCAAATGGCATTATTTCATTCTTTCTTATGGCTGAGTAATATTCCATTGTATAAATACCACATTTTCTTTACCCATTCATCTGTTGATAGACATTTAGATCGTTTCCATGTATTGTAAATAGTGCTGCAATGAGCACTGGGGTGCATGCATCTTTTTGAACTATGGTTTTCTCCAGGTATTATACCCATGAGTGGAATTGCTGGATTGTGTGGTAGTTCTATTTTTAGTTTTTAAAGAAATCTCCATACTGTTCTCCATAGTGGCTGCACCAATTTACATTCCCACTAACAGTGTAGGAGGGTTCCTTTTTCTCCACACCCTCTCCAGTATTTATTATTTGTAGACTTTTTGATGATGGAATACTTTAGTAACAGTGGTCTAGGAAGGCCTATGAGGAGGTAACATTTTACACAAAGCCTGAATGATGAGAAGTAGCCAATCGTGACAAATAAAGTCCAGTGACTGAAAAACACAGGTTCTGGGGCCACACTACCTACTTTGAAACTAGTTCCTGCTGCGTAAACTTGGGCAAGTTTAATCTTTCTGTGCCTCAGTTTCCTCATTTGTAAAATGAGGCTAATAACTGTACCTACTTCATTGCATTGGTTTGAAGATAAGTGAATACAGGTAAAGTAATTAATTTAGTGTTCAGCAAAGAGTAAGTGTTCAATAAAGGATTATTTTTATTTCTGTTTGGGACAAAGTTTTATAGGCAAAACACATGAGTTTAGCCGCTTGTAGTGAGAAGTAGAGTGGCATGTTACGTGGAGAAGGTTAATAATGCTGGGAGTAAAGTAAAACTTGTAGTATAATAATTCCAATTTAGACATTTATAGTAAGGAAATGCATACATGTGGGAATAATTAAGGAGATTCTCATTGCAATGTTGTTTATAATAGAAAAAAATGAATAAAGAAAACCCCAGCATGTTAAAAAATATACTTGGATAGAGAAAAATGTCCTTGTGATGGAAAATATTGTAGCTAAAAAAAATGACACGGAAAGTGGCTCATAGTATACTATTGGGTAAAAATTAATTTGCAAATAAGCAATTACAAAAATGATGTACAGTATGATCTCATAAAATACATGAATATATGGCATATGTATACTTTCATGAAGAGAGATAAAAGGAGGAAGCATTAATGATGTTCAGGATGCAGAGATGAGAGTAGATGGGTCAGGTATTAATCAGATGAAGGTTTAATAGCCCAATGTAGTCTGAGAGAGCTAGGCGGCTGTTCTTTAACCTGCTTCCTACGTTCTGTACTAGTGATATTACACCAAGGCAGAATAACAATGAATGGCAAAATACGATTTTCCTTTTTCCCTTTTGTTTATTGACAGATTCTTCTGAGGCCCAGAAGCCTCTGTGGGTTGGGCTGGTTATGACCCCGTAAGTGTATACACAGGGTAAACAAGTTATATTGAAATATGAAATTCAGGTAAATTAATGTTTCTACTGTATAACAGAGTATGCACAAAGGCTGTGGTTTATTTGATATTAAAAAATCTAAAGCATCAAAGAGTGAGGCAAAACTTCTGGATCAGAACAACTTCATCAGCCTGCCTTTGCTGTGAAGGTTGTCATGGTAACGGTAGGGCTCAGAACTGAGAGCATACTAAAGCAGTTATTATAACTCTACATAAAACATATTTGACATTTGGAGCGTTTCTCTTTTGATTCATGATTAGTCTGAGACACTGAAATGTCCCCATGGTGGGCTGAGGCCATGTGGACAATAATAATCTAAAAATCTAGAGATATAGATACAAAATAGAAGAAGTGTTTGTCTAGGAGTGGACGCACTGCAAGATTTTTGTGTCTCGTCCTCCCCTCTCTGGTCCTCCTCCTCCTTTTTTTACGTACCTCGTATTTTCTCCTGCTTTTCTGCTTAATAAATGCTGTATTGCCTGTTTCCAAGGTAAAATTATTCCCCCCTACATGAAAATGCTCCTGTGCTCCTGTCACACTCCTCTTTAAAACATTTCATTGTTTCTCTTCACCACCTACGAAGACGAAGACGAGGCCCTTAGCTGGGTCGTAAAGCTGTCTGCTGTGTTCCTGCCCATGCTTCCCACCTCGGCACCTATCTCCAGCATCAGTGTCTGATACTCCCACCTAACATTTTTGGTCTCAAACTTCTTGTAGTTTATAAACACAACATGCTGTTTTAGGCATCCCTGTCTGGTTCAGGCTATTTCCTGAGCTTAAAACATCCTGCCATCTCCAGTTATGTGATTGGGTTGTTTTTGTTTTTTTCATTCTTTTAACTCAATTTAGGTATCACCTCTTTCAGGAACCTTCCCTTCCCTTTCTGTCTGAGGCACAATCAGCTGTCCTGCATTCTCTTTCCTGATATCAAAGGAACAGGAACTTGTCTTATTCATCTTTGTCTCCCTAGAGTGTAACACGGCCCCTGGCATATAGTTGATGCCTGATTAACAGTGTTAACCTAACCAGAACTGAATTAAGGGAGAGTTTGTGCTTCTGAGTAAAAGGAAAGGAACTAAGAAGTTTATACAGGGTATTTCTCTAATACTACTCTAAATGCCTTGAGAAGTTTCGTTATGAGAAGAATCCTAAAGATGTACAATTCTGTAGCTGTTACTAACAGACTCGAGAAAGACCTGGCTGTGAGTGTGTGCTCTAGATGACGCTACAATCATAATGCTTACTCAGCAAATCTAGTAGCTTTTTAAATCATCAGCGAACATGTAGCATGCTACAAAAACAGAAATGGGGAGCTGTTGCTGTCGCTGAGCAGATAAAAATACTGGATTTGTGGAGAGAGAAGCTGTAGTGTCAGCTTCTGAAACTCAGGATGTTCAGATTAATCATTTTAATATCTTCGTAACTCTTAAAAATAAAACTGACTCATTTTCTCCAATTATTACCCAGTTATTATCTTTGTTCTCATTTTCCTCGCTCTCCACTTCAATCCATCCCTTACTATGTTCCTTGATGGCCTATACCCCTCAATCCCTGTTGCCATCATTCATCTCTAAGCCATCAGAATCTCTCACAAGAATGTACTGTCATATCCCTTCAACCAGTAGCCCTATTTCCTTTCTCTTATTCTCATCAAATAACCACACCACCAGCAGATATATCTTTTATAAAAATTGCTTTATTGAGGTATAATTGACATGTAAAAGCTGTGTGTATTTAATATACTCAACTTGATGAGTCTGGGGATGTGTACACCTCAAGTATATCACCACCATCAAAGCCATGACATAATAACCATCACCTCCCAAAGTTTCCTCCCACCCCCTTTTTGTTGTTATTATTAATTATTGTTATTTTTTAGTAAGAGCACTTAGTATAGATCTATCCTATTAGAAGAATTTTAAGTATACAATGCAGTATTGTTAGCTCTGAGCACTCTGTTCTGTAGTAGATCTTCAGAACTTATTTTTCTTGCATAACTGAAATTTTGTACACTTTGATCATCCCCCTTGCCCCTTCCATCAGCCCTGTCAAACACCATTCTACTATCTGCTTCTATGAATTTGGCTATTTTAGATTCCATGTATCAGTGAGATCATGTAGTCTTTTTGGGAGCAGATATAACTTTTTTTAAACTGAAGTATAGTTGGCTCACTATACTAGTTTTAGGTGTAAAACATAGCGGTTCAGTATTTTTATAGATTATACTCCATTTAAAGTTATTACAACGTAGTGGTTATATTTCCCTGTGCTGTACAATAATATATCCTTGTTGCTTATTTATTTTATACATAGTAGTTTGTATCTCTTAATCCCATTCCCCTATCTTGCCCCTCCCCACCTTCCCTCTCCACAGTGGTAACCACTTTGTTCTCTATATTTGTGAATCTGTCTTAATTTTGTTATACACATTCATTTGTTTTATTTTTTAGATTCTACATATAAGTGACAACACAGTGTATTTGTCTTTCTCTGTCTGACTTATTTCACTAAGCATAATACTCTGTAGGTTTATCCACATTGTTGCAAGTGGCAGAATTTCATTCTTTTTGTGTGTGGTTGACTAGTATTCCATTGTATATATGTACCACATCTTCTTTATCCATTCATCTTTTGATGGGCACTGACATTGCTTCCGTATCTGGGCTATTGTAAATAATGCTGCTATGATCATTTGGGCGCATGTATCTTTTTGAATTAGTTTTCATTTTCTTCTTGTCATGTGGTTGTTCTATTTTTAGTTTTCTGAGGAAGCTGCATGCTGTTTTGCATAGTGGCTGCACCAATTTACAATCCCACCAATGGAATACAACAAGGATTCCTTTTTCTCCACATATTTGCCAACACTTGTTATTTGTTTTCTATTTGATCATGGCCATTTTGACAGGTATGAGGTGATATCTGTTGTTTTGATTTGCATTTCTCTGATGATTAGCAATGTTGACTATCTTTTCATGTGCCTGTTGGCCATCTTTATATCTTCTTTGGAAAAATGTCTGTTCAGGCTTCTGCCCGATTTTTAATTGGGTTGTTTGGTTTTTTTGATACTAAGTTATGTGAGCTGTTCTTATATTTTGGATATTAACCCATTATTGGTCATATCATTTGCAAATATTTTCTCCCATCAGTAGATGCATATTTATTTTGTCAGTGGTTTCCATGGCTGTGCAAAAGCTTTTAAATTTAATGAGGTCTCATTTCCTTATTTTTGCTTTTATTTCTTTTGGATTAGGAAGCAGATCTACAAAAAATATTGCTGTGATTTATGTTAAAGAGTGTTCTGCCTATGTTCTCTTCTAGGAGTTTTATGGTTTCAGGTCTTACATTTAGAACTTTAATCCAATTTGAGTTTATTTTTGTATGTGGAATGAGGAAATATTCAAATCTTATTCTTTTACATGTAGCTATCCAGTTTTCCCAGTACCACTTATTGAAGACTGTCTTTTCTCCATATATTCTTGCCTCCTTTTTTGTAGATTAATTGACCATTACTGTGTGGGTTTATTTCTGGACTCTCTATTCTGTTTCATTGATTTATGTACCAGTACCATGATGTTTTGGTTACTATAGCTTTAGAGTATAATCTATTTTCTCAAATTTGTTGAGATGTATTTTGTGGCCTAGCACGTGATCTATCTTGGAGAAAGTTCTATGTGCACCTGAAAACAATGTGTATTCTGCCGTTTTTGAGTGGAATGGCCTGTAGATATCTATTAAGTCCAACTGGTCTATTGTATCATTTAAGACCACTATTTCCTCTTTGATTTTCTGTCTGGATGATCTATTGATGTTGGTGGGCTGTTAAAGTCTCCTACTATTATTGTATTTTTGTCAATTTCTCCCTTTATATCTGTTAATATTTGCTTTAGATAGTTAGCTGCCCCTGTATTGGGTGCACATATGTTAACAAGTGTAATATCCTCCTGTAGTGGTCCCTTTATCATTATATGATGCCCTTCTTTGTCTTTTGTTACAGTCTTTGTTTTAATGTCTGTTTTGTCTGATGTGAGTATTGCTACCCCTGTTCTCTTGAATGAAATACCTTTTTCATCCCCTCACTTTCAGTCAGAAAGTCATAACTTTTAAACATATCTCTGATCATGAAACTCTGTGTGGAAAAGTCTTCAGTTTTATCTCATTGTCTGAATAAAGTCCAAAGACCTTTGTTTTATATTCAATATCCTCTACTATCTGCTTTAACAAGCTTTTTTTTTTTTTTTTTTTTTTGCGGTACGTGGGCCTCTCACTGTTGTGGCCTCTCCCGTTGCGGAGCACAGGCTCCGGACGCGCAGGCTCAGCGGCCATGGCTCACGGGCCTAGCCGCTCTGCAGCATGTGGGATCTTCCCCAACTGGGGCACGAACCCATGTCCCCTGCATCAGCAGGCGGACTCTCAACCACTGTGCCACCAGGGAAGCCCCAAGCTTTTGTTTTTTGTGTGACACAACAAATTGAGCCCATAACCCCCGAATAAAATGCCCCATTCCCCATGAAGACGAGTACTGACTTCTGACCTGAAAGTAATATCTGCAGCCTCTGAATAAACTCATTTTCAATTTGTATTTTGTTTTTTAAAATTGTGTGTATTTCATTTTCTTTATAAGAGCATCCACGCATGATTTACCTTTGTGTAGTCTCAAACAACCATCATGTTTTTGTGTTCAGAGTAGGAACTCAGTAAGCATTTGTTTAACAAGTTATTTTCGGTTGATTTCACAAACATGACTGCAAAAAATGTGGGTTTTGAGGATATTTATTGTTGTTTATTAGCAAATAACTGTCCATTTAAAAAAGTAGAAAAAATTCTATGATTCTCTGTAATTGATTTTTCACAAATTATAACTGGTATACATAATAGGCTACCTATTCTGATAATTTACTTTTACAACTCAATAAAAAAAAGTCAATTTTCTCAAACAGTGTTTATTTGGTGTCAGTACCATCTAGTGGCAAATGTGAGTAATACTCAATGATTAAATTGGCATTGGAGAGTTAGTACTGAGACAGGCCTTGAAGATCATCTGGTCTATATAATCTGTATAATTCATTATACAAATTACTAAACTGAGATTTTGAAAGTTTAAGAAGTTTCTCATGGTCTGCAAAAAGCTGAGCACTTATTATGTGAAATGAACTGTTAGACGGGATATTAAGAATGATAAAGCATGGTTCATGACCTCACATAATTTACTGCCAGCACAGGAAATAGACATTAATATGTCAAAGATGACAATGAAGTATTTAAATTATTCAATATGAGTTAAAATACTTAATGAAATATCTGGACAAAAGTTTCTATAAGAATTCAGAAGAGTAAGAAAAATGTGCTAAGAGTGAAGTGAATAAAAAGTAGTTTTTAGAAGAGGTTGAATTTGTGTTGTGTCTTGATGAGGTTTTAGTGCATTTATTGTACTTTGCATCACTGATTTGAGATGCCATTTTCATCATAAAATTCCAATATACACTTGTCTATTTATGGTCTTTTTATTCTGATCCAATGATGTATCTCTCTACTCATGCACCAGTAACACACTGTTTGATTACTGTAATCTTATGAAGTTTGAAAATAGAAAAAGTTTAGTCTTCCTGATGACTCTTCTTTTACAAAATTTTGCCAGTTGTTCATGCTTTTTAGTTTTCCATATGATTTTAGCATGTCCTATCTAATTTAAAAATCCTGTTGCTACTTTGGAATTGCATTATATTTATTGAATTGCTTAGGGGAATTGACATATTTATAATGCTCAGACTTCCTATTCAATAACATAAAAGTTTTTCCATTTGATCAGGTTTTTGCATCACTAAGCAATTCTTTAAAGTTTCTTTGACATAGTGTTTACATGTTGTGTTAATTTTTAAGAGACCATGGATGTTTAGTTTTCTTACTAGTATTCTATATTTTTTTGGATTGTGTTTAGGAAATAATGTCTGTATTAGTTCTGATTTTTGAAATTAGTTTTCTTTAAGTCTTGATATGTGACCTTTGTGTGTATGTATGTATGTGAGTGTTCTATTGGCATTTGGAAAGAAGACTCATGTTTTTTTCAGAATAGAGTCTGTGCAATATTAATATGATGTACTTTATTGATTATGCTATTTTTAATCCTCCATATCTTAATTTTTTCAGTGATCTGATAGGGACTGGGAAACGTGAACTAATGTCTCCTACCGCTTCTGTTTTTCTATTTCTCCTTAAATCACTTGTAGTTTTTGCTTTGTGAAGGTTGACCTTATTTCATTTGAAGTTACATCGTTATAACTATTGTATCTTCTGTGTTAGTTACATTGCTTGGTGTTATGAGTGCCCTTATATGATTTATGCTTTTTTTGGTCTGTATTAAGCCTTCTCTGATATTGAGATTACAACTCATGCTTTACTTGTTTACTTGCTTACTTGCTTTATTTGCCCCATTTGCCATTGTCCACACTTTTCTTTCTAAATATTCTGAATCTCTGCTTTGCCTGTGTTTCTTGTGAACAGCATAGACTTGAACTTTGATTTTCTTATCTAGTCTCTAAGATTTTTTTGGTAAGTGAGTTTAAGTCTATTTACATTTATTGTTGTGACTACAATGTTTGGTATGGATTCTACATCTAATTTTATATTAAACTTGATGGGTTTATAGCCTTGAAAAACTGTGTTGTATATTTTATTTTTGTCATGCACATGTCTATTAATAATTAGGAAAACTGGTTTCATTCTAGAGGTTATGTTTTATATCTATAACTTTGTATAACATCCTTAATTTTCTATGTTTTTACATTGAATTTGATTATCTGCCACAGGTAATAATTACCTACTGTGGGCAATAGTGAAATTTTTCTGAGTACTTACTCTTTATCCTTCTTTCTTTCTCTCTTTTCTTCCGCCTACATTTAGTTGATCTTATCATTCTTGGTAATTACTGTCATCAACTAAATGTACTTATAAATCACCTGGTTTTCTTATTTAAGTGAAATATTTTTGTTCCTAGATACCAAAGATGAGAAAGTCAGCATTACAGAACTCCTCTCCTTCTTTCCTGTCAACTTTTGTTACTTATATTTGTTTCTGCATTGTCAGGGCATGTTTTAAGCATTTGAATTTTGCTCTGTCACCTTAATCCTCATAATTATATTCATCATAGTCTACAATTAAAACGCTTCAATTCTCACTGCCAATTCTTTTGCCATAGATTTTCTAGGACTGATATTCTTTGGATTTTTTGCATGTTCTGCACTGTGCTTTTGTGTTTGTATAACCATTTGGCTGGGTATATAACTTGGTTGATTCCTTCTTTCCTGAAGGATTGTGTAGGTGTTACTTCACAAACTTTAGCATCGAATATTGCTGTAGAAATGTGTTAAGTCCAGATGGAATTTTTTTTTTTGCTTTATAAGTAGTTTTTTCTGCTCTCTAACCACATGATTCTTTATGTTTTTAATCTAATAACATTACTAAGATATATTCTTATATGGCCATTCTGTGTCAATTTACCAGGGGCAAAGTTTGTCTTTTCAGTCTCTAGATTCATTTATTTTCTTACTTCACAAAAATTTTCTTGAATTGTATTTTTAAATATTTGTATTTTATGATTTAGATATTTTAGAAAATGAAAGCGTTGTCTCCTATGCCTAACTTTCATATCTTTTATTTTCCTAATTCAGTTTAACTCTCTATTTCAATTTGGTTATGCTGCTTTTATTATTTTTATGCTCAATTTCCTTAGTGTGTTTCCAGCAGTGTCTCTATTCTCTTTTCCCCATTCCAATTTCAACTTCATTTCTGGAGTTTTTTCCATAGTTTTTCGTTTCTATTTTAAGCTTTATATTTCCATAGTTCATCTCCTTTTGCTGCATCACTGTGTTTTTCCTAAATTCTTTTTTTCTTACATTTTTTATTGAGAAAAAATTCACGTAACATAAAATTCACCATTTAACCATTTTAAGGTGTTTCTTTAGTAAATTCATGATGTGATGCAACCTTCATTCCTAATTCTAAACCGGCACTGACTTTTCAGCTTATTGCACCTGAACAGGTGTGGTGCTCCTGACACCTAGTGGGCAGGGGCCAGAAATGCTGCTAAAGTTCCAGAAGAGAGAATTATCTGTCTCCAGAGTGTTGAGACTGAGAGATACCACTCTACATACACCATTAGAGCACCACATCACATCCAAGGAAGTAAACAGCCATTCAGTCGTGTCATCCCTACTGGTCTCAAGAATGTCTTTACAGAATTTTTTATTTCAGTTCAGGAGGCAAGGTTCACATGTTTGGTTGTTAGGTCTTTTTAGTCTCTTTTAATATAGAAGAGTATTCTCTGCCCCATACTCAGCCTTTTTGTCTGATTACTTTTTGTAAGAGTTCAGGCCAGTTTTAGCACTGCCTTTTGTTTCCATATTTTATTATTACCTTCTTTTTACTGAAATGTAGTTGATTTACAATGTTGTGCCAATCTCTGCTGTACAGCAAAGTGACTCAGTTACACACATACACACATTCTTTTATTTTTTGAATTTTATTTTATTTTTTATACAGCAGATTCTTTTTTTAATTACTTAATTTTATTTTATTTATTTTTGGCTGCACTGGGTCTTCGTTGCTGCGCGTGGGCTTTCTCTAGTTGTGGCAAGCGGGCGCTACTCTTTGTTGCGGTGTGCGGGCTTCTCATTGTGGTGGCTTATCTCGAAGTGGAGCACGGGCTCTAGACACGCAGGCTGCAGTAGTTGTGTCACGTGGGCTCAGTAGTTGTGGCTCGTGGGCTTAGTTGCTCTGTGGCATGTGGGATCTTCCTGGACCAGGGCTCGAACCCATGTCCCCTGCATTGGCAGGCAGATTCTTAACCACTGTGCCACTAGGGAAACCTTACAGCAGGTTCTTATTAGTTATCTATTTTATACACATCAGTGTATACATGTCAATCCCAATCTCCCAATTCATCCCACGACCCCCACCCCACTGCCGCTTTCCCCCCTTGGAGTCCATACGTTTGTTCTATACATCTGTGTCTCACTTTCTGCCCTGCAAACCGGTTCTTTTGTACCATTTTTCTAGGTTCCACATATATGCGTTAATATACGACATTTGTTTTTCTCTTTCTGACTTACTTCACTCTGTATGACAGTCTCTAAGCCCATCCACATCTCTACAAATGACCCAATTTCATTCCTTTTTATGGCTGAGTAATATTCCATTGTATATATATACCACATCTTCTTTATCCATTTGTCTTTTCCTAAATTCTTGATTCTCTACAAAGTTGTGAGTCTCTGTAAAGTTTTGTTTTACAGAGAAAAGAGCTTCATAAAATTTTATGGAGAAATGTTTGGTTACCATTTTTATCTATTATGTGAGAAAATTTCTCTCATGAGTACTCTTTATCACCTATTAAGTTTTCTAGTTTCTTTCCTTTTTTCGTGCAGAGTATTTTCATAGATACAGCCAATCCTCATTATTTGAATATTCTGTAATTGTGAATTTGTCTACTTGCTAAAACGTATGTGTAACCCCAAATAAACACGTGGGATACCTTCATGGTCATTCATGGACATGAGCAGAGTGGCTGAACATTTTAGTTTCTCAATGTGCATGTTTCCAGCTAAGGTGAACAAGCTGATACTCTGCCTTCTTGTTTCAGCTCTCGTGTTGTAAACTCGTGTCCCTTTTGTGGTCTAATTAATGCCACATTTTTCACATTTTGGTGCCTTTTGTTGGTAATTTCACTGTTTAAAATGGTTCCCAAATGTAACACTGAAGTACTGTCTAGTGTTCCTAAGCAGAAGAAGATTGTGATGCACTTCATGGAAAAAATAACCATAAATTTGGTTGATGAAGGTTAGATAACCTTCTTCAGGCATGGTTTGTAGCGCTCTTGGCCTTGAATCCAATGTTAATGAATCAACAATACAGTATATCCAGAAAAACAAAGAGGAAATTTGCTGATGTGTCCATAAGAATTCTCTTAAAATGCTAATGTAACAGCGATAGTGCATGATGAAGCTATGGAAGAGATGGAAACGTGGCTAAAATGTGCATTCATGAGATGAAAACTGATAAAAGGTGTAATGGGCAGCATTGTTGTGAGGCTTAAAGCCAAAAATATTGTGATCGTGTTACCCAGAGTCAGAAAAATGTTAGCCCTTCTCAGCTAGTGCTGTCTGGCTCACAGTTTTCAAAAGGCAGTGCAGCGTGAAAAATGTTAAACGCTAAGGCAAGGTATTCTCTGCAGATACGGGGACCGTGAAAGAATTTTTAGAATACTCGCTACGTGTTATCCAAGAAAAAAGTTACGTGGAAGAGTAAGTTTTCAATGCTGATGAGATGGGCTTGTTTTGGTAGCGGAACCTCTATAATGCAAATGGCATTTTGGTTGATACACATGTTGTGACTAGAGGTTTGCAGGAACCTAATGCTGTATTTTACCTGAGAGCACTAGTTCGGTATTTGGTAATTCAGTGTTCACAGTGACTTTATAGAACACAACTACTGCAAATAATGAGAATCGGCTGTATTGGTCTGTTTCCCATGGACTGTCTGAAGCAGATAAATTTTTCCTGGACAAGTAAAGAAAGAGCCAAAACCAACAGGAAATTTCCTTATGAACCAGAATAATGCAGTTGATTTTTAGTTATTTGTAGTAGTTATGTTCTATAAAGTCGCTGTGAACACTGAATTAACAAATACAGAACTAGCACTTCTGGGGGAAATGCAGGGTTAGATTTCTTTTTTAGACTTGTTTTTTTATTTTAATGCTTTATATAGAGAGCAATTTTAGGTTTACAGCAAAATTGAGCAGAAGCTACAGAGATTTCCCATATACTCCCTGCCCCCCAACATGGGCATAGCCCCCCCCCATTATCAACATCTTCCACCGGAGTGGCACATTTATTATGATTGATGATACAGAATATTTTCACTGCCCTACAAATTCTCTTTTCTTCACCTATTCATCCCTCCGCCCTCAGCCTCTGGTAACTACTGATAATTTTATTGTCTCTATAGTTTTGCTTTTTACAGAAGGTCATACCGTTGGACCCATACCGTAGGTAGTATTTTAAGATTGGCTTCTTTCACCAAGAATTATGCATTTAAGTTTCTTTCCTGTCTTTTTATGGCTTGATAGTTTATTTTGATTTAGTGCTAAATAATATTCCACTGTTTGGATATACCATAGTTTATTTATCCATTCACCTCCTGAAGGACATCTTGGTTGCTTCCAGGTTTTCACAGTTATGAATAAGGGCGCTATAAATATCCATGTACAACTTTTCTTGTTGGACTTGCATTTTCAACTATTTTTGGTAAATACCAAGGAGTACAGTTGTTTGATCATATGATAAGAGTATGTTTGTTTTGTAAGAAGCCACCAAACTGTCTTCCAAAGTGTACGTACCATTTTGCGTTCCTTTCAGAAATGAATGAGAGTTCCTATTGCTCCACATTCTCACCAGCATTTGATACTGTAATTGTTCTGGATTTTGGCCATTCTAGTAGGTATGTAATGGTATCTTATTGTTGGAATCTGCATTTTCCCGATGACATATGCTATGGAGCATCGTTTTATATGCTTGTTTGCCATCTGATGTCTTTTTTGGTGAGGTGTCCATTGAGGTCTTTGGCCAGTTTTCTAATTGAGTTGTTCGTTTTCCAGTTATTGACTTTTAAGAGTTCTTTGTTTGTTTTGGATAACAGTTCTTTATCAGAACTGTCTTTTGCAAATATTCTCTCCCAGTCTGTGGCTTATCTCTTACCACCTTTATTCAGTATTGTACCGAAGTATCCAGAAAGTTCATTGTGGCAGTAAAAAGAAATAAAACGTATATAGATTGGAAATGAAAAAGAAAAATATCTTTATCCTCAGATAATGTGTGTGTGTGTGTATGTACATGTACACAGAGAGAGGTACTGCAAAAAACTACTAGAACTAACAAGTTATTTCAGCAAGATTGCAGGACATAAAGCCAATATACAAAATCAATTATATTTCTAAGTACTAAAAACAAATAAAAATTGAATTTGGAAAACAGAAACCATTTATAATAGCAACACAATTATGAAACATGAGACAAAAGTTGTGAGAGCTATACTCTGAGAACTACAAAGTGTTTTGAGGCAATTTAAAGGAAACCTTAGAAATGGAGATATATCATGCTCAAGTAAAAGAATATTCATTATTATTAAAATGCCAAATGATTTTTGACAAAGGTGCTAAGAGAAGTCAGTGGGGAAACAGTTTTTTCAATGAACTGCGCTAGAACAATTGCATAGCCATATGTAAATAAACAAAAAATAGCAAAACTCAACCACCCTTATCTCTCATCACATGTAGAAATTAATCCAAAATGTATTATAGCTCTAAATGTAACAGGTAAAGTTATTAAAACTTTAGAAGAAAAGATGAGAAAATTTAGTGATACTGGGTTAGCAAAGATTTCTAAAATAATATCCAAAAAACAAATTATAAAAGGAAATATTGATAGTTGGACTTTATAAAAATTGAAACATTTTAGTCTTCAAAATGCAGTATAAAGAAAATGAAAAAGCAGCTTATAAGCTGGGAGAAAATATTTGCCAAAAATGTACATCTGTGTTAGGTATAGAATTTCCTCAGTTCAATAATAAGACAAATGACCCAACAAAGTAAGCAAAAGATTTGAATATACACTTCACAGAAATATATACATATAGGAAATAAGCACAAAGGAAATTACTGCATACTATTAATTATTGGGAAAATGGTAATTAAAACCACAATGAGATAGTAATATACAACTATTAGAACAACAAAAATTTAAAAATCGACCATACAAAGTGTTGATGAAGCTGGACCTCTCATCATGTGGTAGTGGAAATGTAACACAGCACAACCACTTTGGAAAACAGTTTGATAGTTTCTTTAAAATTTAAACATACAGCCCAGTCGTTGTCCAAGAGAGGTGAAAGCATTGATCCTTACAAATATTTGCATACAAATGTTCATAGAATCTTTATTTGTAGCCAAAATTGTCCATCAACAAATGTCCATCAATAAGTGAATGGATAAACAAATTATAGTACATCCATACAACAGAATACTATGTATCGATACAAAGAGATAAACTATTGATACAAGCAACCACACCTACAAATTTCAAAATAACTATGCTGAATGAAGAAAGTTTTATCAAGAAGAATATATACTGTATGACTCTTTTCAAGTAAAACTCTATAAAATATAAATTAATCTATTGTAACAGAAAACAGAGTTGAGATTAACTGTGAATGAGGTGCGATGAAGGATGGATTTCAAAGGAAGCTTTTGAGGGTGATGTTGATTGTGGTGCTATTTATGGGTGCATGCATATGTCAAAACTCATTAAATTGCACTCTTTAAATATGTGCAGTTTATTGTTCTTCAATAATACTTCAATAAAGTTATAAAATAACAAAAGGATGACCTTAGTTTTTCCAAAATAGAGTTTGTAATTTTTGTTTTTTATTGTCTTTGAGGTTTATGGAGAACTTCAAGGAAGAGAAGGTGGAAATGTCAAATGTTTCAATGGTTTGAATATTTGTGTCCCCTCAAAATTCATATGTTGAAATCCTAATCCCCAAGGTGATGGTATTAGGAGGTGGGGACCTGGGAGGTGATTAGGTCATGAGGGCTGAGACCTCCTGATTAGGATTAGTGGCCGTATAAGACGTCACAGAATGCCCTAGTCCCTTCCACCATGTGAGGACACAATGAGAAGGCGCATGTCTATGACACATAAATCAGGGCCCCACAAGACACCAAAACTACTGGCACCATCATCTTGGACTTCCCAGCCGTCAGAACTGTGAGAAATAATACTTGTTGTTGATGAGCCACTCAGTCGATGGTATTTTGTTACAGCAGCCCAAAGAGACTAAGACACATCCCATTACTAAAGCCGGAAGCCCCCGTTTTGAGATTTTTAGATAAAAATATCTAAGATCATATTTTTTCAGCAGTGCTCAGCCTGAGTCTGAAGGGAAAGACAGTAAAAGAGTGGGATGGATCCAAGAACAGTGTCTTTCCCAGGCAATTTCAGAGAAAGGACAATGGGATTTAGATTATTTATTAAAAACATTGTTAAAGAGATGGAACATGAAATATAAGTAGGTTGAGAAAAAAAGTGAAAACAGCTGAGAGTAATAGAAGAAAGGGAGGAAAAATGGAAAGACTAGAGGGTCTCAGGAAGTCAGAGAACCAAGATAAGTGAATTCCAATGCATGGGAAAGCTAATGAGTGGATTTTGTGCTTGAGAGATTATAGGTGGCCACAGGGCTCAGTGGTCAGAGAGTGAGGAGAGGAGAGAAATACAGGCAATTCAGCTGAACATATTGTACTGTTTTTTCTTCTTTTAATCACATTAATCTGATTCTTTAAAAAGCAGCTTGGTAAAATTATTAATCTTTAGCTTAAATGATGGAATTAAAAGTAGCTGAAGCTAAATAACCTTACCAGAGCCTTAAGTGTGGAAAGAGCAGCTTGAATAATGTTTATTTTTATTTTTTATTAAACTCAGGGTTTTAGCATGAGAAGAGAGACTGGAAAACGGGAAGGAAAAGAGAGAAGATTGGAGTAAGGGGGCCCAAGCAGGCTGACTTGGAAATGTGTACTCACTAATTAGACTGATTCTTCAGGGTAGGGTTATTTTATTTGTATAGTAGTTTTTTTTCCATAAATAGAACACCATCTTCTAAAACCCAAAGCAGAGCATGAGTAGGGATGAGGCTGACCCTAAATGTTTCACAGTGGCAATGACAGCTTGTGTTTGGTGGCCACCTCTGTGCCAGGTAACTGCTCTGTGTTGGATAATTTAAAAGTATAAGAAATAGAAAAAATATATGGACAGATTTTTTTGTGATCTTTGGCTATCCAAAGTAAATCAGAGTAAATGGTGAGAGAAGGAAAGTGGGTCAGAGTCAGACTGACAGATACAGACTGTTTTGTATCTCATGCTCTTACTTTGTCTTCTTATTTTTGGATCATATCTTTTGGCCAGTCTAGTTGATGTTTTATTTGATTCAATTTTTCTTTTTAACCGATGTGTTATTGTAAGATTTTAAAATTCACAGAATTTTGGAAAGAATAATGCAGTGAACACCTATATCTCCTCCTGTATTTACTAATTGCTAAGTATTAGTATTTTGATATATTTTATCTATTGCCTATCAACTATCTATTTACCTATCTTGCTTTCTCTTGATAACTACCTAGCTCTATATAGATGTATAGCTATTCATATACATATATCCATGGCAATTTTGTCCCCCTTCCCCAAGGGATATATTACAAAGTCTGGAGATATTTTTGCTTGTTAAAATTGGAGAGGGATGCTATAGTCATCTACTGGGTGGAGACCACGGGTGCTTCTAACCATTTTACAATGTATCAAACAACACTCCACAACAAAGAATTATGTGGTCTAAATGTCAATGATGCTGAGGTTAAAGAGGGAAATAACATATATATATATATGTGTGTGTGTTAATATAATATATATTATGTGATACAGTATATAATGTATATTCAAAATAAATGTATATAATTTACATATATATATTGCTGAATCACTTTTAAGTACATTAGACATTTTGAGTAAACTTTAATAGAATATATGTACATACAACCTTCTCACCGATGAATAACATGTATCTCCTAAGAACAAATATTAAAGACAATACCATTATTACACTCACAAAATTTAACATTGATACAATATTATTATCTACAAATGGTTCTTTGGATTTTTTTTTCCAGTTCAGAATCCAATCAAAGTTCATGCATTGCATTTAGTTTCTTATCTCTTTAGTTTCATTTAATCTCAGACTTTGTCTTTCACATCATTGACATTTCTAAGAATGCAGGCTAGTTGCTTCGTAGTATGTCCTGAAATTTGGATTCATCATATTTAGAGCCAGATAAAACTTTTTTGGAAGGAATTCTACATAGATGATGTTGTGTTCAGTCTGTCCCAGTATTGATAATGTTAAGTTTGGTAATTTGGTAGACTGGTTTCTATTAGATTTCTCCATTGTAAAGGAACTTTTTCTTCCTTTGAAATCAATTAGTATTCTGCAGCATGAATTTTGGAAATTATGTGAGGATTATGTCTCCTAAAACTATTTTCAGCCAATTATTTTAGCATCCATTGACTGCCTGAATCAATTATTAAGTTGGCCACAAAATAGTGATTTTCTAATTCTGTCCTTTTACAATTGTTAACATTCTTTGCTAAAGAGGAACTTTCCCTCTTCTTATCACTATTAATTAATGTACTTTTATTACTATCCAAAATGTTATTTATTCATATAAGGAAATATTTATAAATAAAATGTGTGTAATTTCTTTGAGGTTTCTGATCTGATGGAGTCTAAAACCATGGCCAGTTATGATGAACATACAAATCAGATGCTGTGTGGGCATCTTCCATTTGCCTCTCCACATCCACACTTTACCTTTCTCTCCCCTGCTCTGTGCCTGGGAAGACTGATCTGCATGTACTACGTCATGGGGCTTCACTGCCCTCTGGTGTCTTGTTGGGTTTGGCTCATTAGAAACAAAGGCAAAAGACCAAAGAGAGGTAGGAGAGTGAGGCTAAGTATTTATTACTTTCTGCAACACCAGTGTGGACTGGTCCATTTGCCTTAAGATTCCAGTTTCTATCAGGCTGCTTTTTCTGCACAGCCCTCCTTGTCTCCAGGTTCTAGTAACATCAATCTCTTCTCCTTTAGACCTAGGGGTTGTAAAAAGCTTTATCAATAGCCCAGGTTCTTGCACTAGCATGGGATCTTGCACTTTCCCTTGTGGTTTCCCCACACCCTGCACATACCTTTGTAAAGAGTCCCTTTATTAAACTTTCCTTAAATTATCACATTTGAGTGTGCCATCTGTTTCCAGCTGTGGCCCTAGGTGATACACATGCCTTGATCCCTTCCTTCTTTCTCTCCACCACAGGAATCAGACGAGCATCAGATGGCTCCTCAGGCTTTCACTGGATCCCTCATTTTCCCTCATGGTGTTTTCCCAATAAATCCCTTGCACATCTAATCTTGTCTTGACACCTGCTTCTTAGAGGACCCAGACAAACACTGTAGCTCATTAACCTCAAGCATTCCCCCATGCCTTGAGCCTTAGTTAAGGCTTACGGAAGAACTAAGAGGGCTGAATAATTTACCATTGATTTGGTATCAATCTATTGAGACAGTTCTGTTGTAGCATATCAGCAAATGTGTATAAATGGAATATATGGCAAGGAGATGGTTGAGTTAGACCTGGGGTTATCATCATATCTTCCATTAATGTTGCTTTGTTTTGTCTTCCTTGCTGTTGCTAAGAAAAAATATACAGGGCAGCTGTTTGAGTAGCTGAACTAGAGACTATGAGATGGTCTAGAGAGACTGTGCTTGAGTTCATACTAGAGTCTATTAGCAGAAAAATGGAAAAGGCTTCAGAATCATCTTTAAATTTGGGGGCTGCCATTTATATGGCCTCGGATGAGTTATTTAACTTGATGGAACTTGCTTTTATAAACAGGAAGGTCATAAACATCTACTTTAAAATATCATTTGGATAACTCACAATAATTCATATAAAGCCCTTAACAGTGTACCTGGAATATATTGCAGTTAGAGCTCAATCCATTGATAAGACACTTGGAGCCCCAATCTCCAAGGAGGGTATCCCCACACTCCACTTAAACCTTAACTCTGGGGCCCCACTGCTGAGCAGAGGACTTTTTCTTGAGCAACTGCCTGAGGAGAGCTCTGCTGCTGTAATTAACAGTGGCAAAGTTTTAATGAACTCCACAAGGACATTTTTTCTGACACCTAGTTTTAGATCCTGAAATAGTTTCTATTCCTTCCAGATCAATTAAAAAGTTTTTTTTTCCATCTCTGCCAAGATGCCTGAGGCAGCTTTCCAGCTGTGTCTTTTTAATGAGTTCTCTAAAAGGCTCCTGAGCCTTTAGGTTCTGTAGAGAGCTAACTAAAGTTGCAGGAGCTTTGGGGGAGTAAGGGCATGAAAACCTCCAAGAAACCCTAACGGTGATTTCCCTGGGCAGGCTCAGAGGTGCACACACCTTTTAACTTAGAATCTCTCCAAATTCATTTGCAGTCACTGAGGGAGGGAGGAAGTGGGGGAGAGTACTTTGGAAGTCTTTAATAAGTCACTGATAAGTGAGACTCTTCCAATTAGTTTCATATTTGAGTACAAACTTTGGGCCTCTGTCCTATTGGCTGGCAAGTGGGGACCTACAGCGCTCACCAGATCTACAGTGGGGAGCATAAGCACACACTCACCAACTCTGTCCCCAGACTCAGGCTACCTCAGGGCTTTAATTAACCTGATGGGTATGTCAGGTGATTCCCCTCATCCCCAAGAAATCACAAAGAAAAAAAATACATATATATGCTTATACGTGCACAAAGCAGATTGGACATGTAATTGAACCAATCGGGCAATTCATGCTGAAGACCAGTTAATTTAAACTCAGGTGTAGAAGTAAGTGTGGGTGCATGAAGCAAGTAATGGAAAGGACTGAAATTTATTGCTGATGTGACCAGTTCTTCTGAGTTCTTTGACCTTGCATTTACATTGATTTTCATACTTAACCACCTATCAAACATACCGGTGGAACAGGGTTGGGATTAAGGTAAATGGAAGAAGAACCTGGGATGAGTTCAATTCATTATAGACAGTCCAGGCAGGAGAGACACTGACATGATATCTCTGATGGAATTTAATAAAGAGGAGTTAGACCGTTATGTAAACGTAAATAATTTCCCCATTTCTCAAATACCTCTCGAAAAAAATAAGCCAGCAAACTACTAGTAGTCAAAAGATTTTCCTGAATATGCTAGGATTATTTTCTTGTGTAAAAATTTAGATGAATTAAATGCAATTTACTTTAGAGAGAGAGAATTCTTAGGGTGAAGAATTACTTGATAGAAATAAAAAATTTTAAGTGATAAGTACTCTTTTAGAGCGAGGAAGGTTGATCATACATGTGTATCTTTTCTCCCTTCTAAGATACCACTGATTAGCAATAGAGCAAGAGGTATAATCCACAAGAACAAATAGATGGCAGAGGAGACATAGCAAACGAGAGAAATTGCAGCATTAAAAAATATATGAAAAGTACGTGGAGGGATGATAACGAACATATCAGAGAGGAAGCGACCAAATAACAAGCATGCAGAAGGGGAAACCATTAAGAAGTAAGATGAATTACCTCTCAGAGCCCCTTAGGGGCTAGAGACTTGAGGACACTAGCAACAGTGGAGGGATGGGGTGCCCAAAGGGTGAAATGGAGATAAAATGAAAGTCTATTATTACAGTGGTGGGATCTTCTGACTTCTGCACCATCCCTACACAGCTAGATAACATCTCACCCTGGGCAAGAGCACATTTAATTGAAATGAGCCCATTCAATTTAAAAGATCTCATTCTATGGAAAACCTGAAGGTTAGAAGCCTTAAATTCTGGTGTCCCAGACAAAGGAGGAGCCAGTGAAGCTTGGGTCTGCAAACAGAGGAATTAAGTGAAAGTCTGAGTACTGAAGGATGAGAAGGTGAGCCCAGTTACTCTCCCTGCACCTCATTCTCTCACACTCAGGTGCATTCTACACCTCCTGCTCACAACCAGACAAGATGTTAGAGAATTCGTTGGATAAACCGAAGAGCCCAGGAGACATTTATATTTGAGAAAATCTCAACAAAATGGCTAGCTGGACCATCTGTAACCCTATGTAAAAACTCCATATATGGATTTTTCCAATGAGAGACAAATGCAAAAAGAAAAGAAGAAATCAGTGGAAACAGATATAATGAGGAAAAGAGAATAAAACTATAAAATGCAACAATTAAATATTTCTATCTTTCCCACCTTCTTTTCCTATAAGAAGAAATCAGCAATTGGCCAGCTGTATGGATGTGGGTGGGGTGATGTGTCAGGAATCTGTGTACATGTACTGGATTGTAGAAGTAGCATGGTTTGGAGATTGGATGCCTTGAGCAAATAAGCAATTGATTGAGCAAGTAAGGAAATAATTTGAGGACTTGCAACTGGAAAAGGTACTCACAACTGTAAAACGGTAATAGGGTAGAAAGCACCCCGAGAGAGTAGGACTGAAATGGAGCAATCGGTATGAACTTATTTTGTTTTTTAGTTAGCTTCATTGAGGAATAATTTACACACAATTAAGTGTATTTCTTTTAAGAGTACAGTCCAATGAGTCATGACAAATCGACACAATCAAAATTTAGATCATTTCCATCACTCAGAGAACTCTCCTGGTATCCCTTTTCAGTGGATTTATGCCCTGTTATCCTCTGCCCTATCCTCTGATATGCCACTATAGATTTCTGCCACTGTAGATTAGTTTTGCCTGTTATACAATTTCATATCAATGCAATCACAGAATATTCTCTTTTTAATCTTCTTTTACTTATGTTTTTGATTCATCCATGTTAATGCATGTATTAGCAGTTCATTTATTTTTATTGAATGATATTCCATTGTATGGATATATCAAAATTTTAAAAATCCATTCAACTGTTGGTTAATATTTGGATTGTTTTTAGTTTTTGCTATTGTTTTTCAAAGCAGCACTGAACATTTGTGTACATGTCTTTGTGTGACTTCATTCTCTTTGGAAAATGTCTAGAAGTATTTACATACTTCACCATGTAAAAGTATATTTTACTTTATTTGGCATGAAAAATAGTCGTTCCCACCAACAATATATGAAAATTTCAGTTGCTCAACATTTTCATTACAGTTGGGTTTTAATTTTTAACCATTATAATGTGTATATTGTGGTATCTCATTGTTTTAATATGTATTCTGATGACTGGCGATGTTGAACATCTTTTAATGTGCTTATTGACCCTTTTTATATTATCTTCCTTGGAGTATCTGTTCAAGCCATTTTCCCATTTGTTATTTGGGTCGTTTGTATTCTTATTAAATTTTAGAGGTCTTTATATGTTCTAGATAGAAGTCCTTTGTCAGATATGTATTCTAAACATTTTATTCAGCTCTCTGGTTTGCCTTTTCATGTTCTTAATGGTGTCTTTCAAAGAACAGATGTTTTTAATTTTGATGAAGTACAATTGATCATCTTATGTAAAACCATGCTTTGAAATATATTAATACAGAAGTAGTTATAGATGTATGTTTATATGTAAGTGTGTGTATGTAAATACATTTATTTCCTACCCCTGTTTGCTGGCCTAGAGGGCTTAGAAATACACACTACTGGCAGTGAACACACTGAGAGCTCAGATCTTGGTTTTTAAATACTCATCTCCACTGAAAGTTACAGGGATTCCTGAAGAAATGGCTAATTCTAGGGTAAGATTCAAAAAAAAGTACAAGAAGAGCCTTTAATGTCTTCTTTTCCCTTCCAGTTTTATTGGGATGTAATTGACATACAGCACTGTATAAGTTTAAGGTGTACCGCATAATGCTTTGACTGCATACATCATGAAATGATGATCACAATAAGTTTAGTGAACATCTATCATGTTATACAGATACATGAAAGAAATAGAAAAAAACTTTTTTTTTTCCTTGTTATGAGAACTCTTAGGATTTACTCTCTTAACTTTTGTATATAACCTACAGCAGTATTAATTATATTTATCATGTGATAGATACGTTACATGTCTTGTACTTATTTATCTTGTAACTGGAAGTTTGTACATTTTGACCGCCTTCATCACCATACAAAAATGCTACCTTATTATTGACTATATTCCCCACGTTATACATTACATCCCCCTGCTTGGACCTCTTACTTTCCCTCACCTATTTCACTCATAACTCTCTCCCTCTTTTCTGGCAACCACCTGTTTGTTCTCTGTGTCTTTAACTGTTTCTCTTTTGTTCATTCGTTTTACTTTTTAGATTCCACATATAAATGAAACCATATGATATTTGCCTTTCTCTGTCTGACTTACTTCACTTAGCCTAGTGCTCTCTAGGTCCACCCATGTCACTGCAAATTGCAAGATGTCATTCTTTTTTATGGCTGAGTAATAGTCCACTGTGTATATGTATGTGTATTACATCTTCTTTATCCATTCATCAGTCTGTAACATCTTTTATACCGGAAATAAGAAAATACTCAAAAAACAGTGGGAATGTCACCTTGAAGGAACTCTTATTGGCCAAATAAAAACAAAAAGTGAAAGTAACAGATTACAGTCCACTGAGTAAAATGTGGATCCATGAGTCCATACTGATATAAACAAATTACCAATAAAATAATGAAAGATGTGTAAGCTCTTATTTAGTAGAATGATAATTCATAAATGTAGGATAAATGATAGAAATAGAAACTTGTCATTTGGTGACCATTATAATGCTGATTGATTTAGACAGAAGTCATCAATTGAGGCTGAACCTGGTGGATAAAGTTCTCATAAAGATCAAAATGTTGGTACAGTGTCAGAATATCTCCTACAAAACTCTATAATTACAAAGGGAAAATCAGGAGTCTGTGGTGGAGAAACTGGAAGATATCAACATAATCAGATGATCAAGATTAAAACACTGCCAGTGGTGAGATGGGTCAGTGTCAGGTATGCTCTGATGTACTGCGAAGAGCACAGCACTGTCGCTAACAATTAGATATATGCAAACAATGGAAAGGCATAAGAATTGTAGTTTGTGACCTGTGCTCTTGAGTGGATAATAGAAGTGTGGTTGGGGTAGAAGGGGACAAGTGATAATTAAACCAGGAGCATACCTCTGGAATAGGGATCAGTGAGTGAAAAAACCCCAAGGCTGGAAAGAGTTTGATATGGTCTAGAACTTGTTCTAGGCCCAGTGTGGGTTTAGCTCACTAATCAAAGAGAAAGATAAAAAGAGATGTGGTTTAAGAAGGAGGAAGGGCCAGACCATTTATCTCTTTCAAAACTTTTGAAAGGAATTTGGTTTTATGATGTGCAAAGGGAGGATGTTATAGATTTTTAAGTAGGAGACATATGCAATATGTTTTACATTTTCAAAGGATAATTTTTACTATGTAGAGAAAGTCTTGTGTTGAGGCAGGAATGGAAGCCAGAGGCCAAGTTAAGTGACTTTACATTAGTTTCGTGGGTTTGGTTGGCCCTGACTAGAATAAAGCCTCACAGAGGTTAAGAAAGGCACAGATAAAGTGTTTTCATGTAACTAATTAATGTTTTTAATACACAAAAATAACAAAATCTATCTTTGTTAGAGATAAGGTAATTATAGGATAATAAAATATTATTTATAGTACTTTATAGGCAGCATGGTCCAGTAATGGGATGAGAATTGAAGGTTATACAATAAATATAAGTTGATGTAATGAATTTATATCTGTTTACACTATTCAATTTGGAAGTAATGCTAAATATATGCATTTAAGGCCATTATAACTATGAGGCTCAAACCTCTCCTCTCTTCTTATCCAGGAACGAACCCCCCAATAGACTGTGGACTATGGTGGTGGCACTGATGGTGGAGAGAAGTGAACAGAATTAAGACACATTTTGAAGAGGAAGAAGAATGAAGAGTGGTTCCTTTCTCACTTGAGTAACTTGAGGGTAGAGTGATACAACTTACTGGGATAGGTAAGACAAGGAGAAGAAAACTAATCATTACATTTTGAATACACTAGATTCGAGATGCCTGGATTATTATCTTAAATCTGCCTTTAGTCTTCAAGAAATCATACCTTTTACAGCTTCAGTATTCTCATCTTTAAAATGACACCTTTGGACACTATGGTCTGTAAAGTTCTTTGCATGCATGAAATATTTTATTTTAAAAATAGCGTCTTACCTTTACTTTCAGCTTTAGAGTTTGCAAAGTCTTTTAGCTTCCGTATAAAGAGTGAAGTACTCTTCTCCTGCTGGAGGTCCTTGGACCATGCTTTGAGAAATACTTCTCTGTCAACTAAGCACTCTACCAAATGTTTAGCAGTTGAGAGGTTACAGGAGAATTTGATGGTTTCCTTAAAAACGCCCAACAAGGGCTCTTTGGTGGGGATAATGGCGGACTGTGGGAGGGCTCATGCCAAAGAGTACTTCCCAGAACTTCTGTTGCCAGTGTCCTTGTCCCCGCGGTGAGCCAAAGCTACCCCCCGCCTCTGCAGGAGACCCTTCAACACTAGCAATGGCTGACAGGGCCTTGGTGCTCCGGCCAGGTGTCAGGCCTGAGCCTCTGAGGTGGGAGAGCCGAATTCAGGACATTTGTCCACCAGAGACCTCCCAGACCAATGCAATATCAAATGGCGAAAGGTCTCACAGAGATCTCCATCTCAATGCTAAGACCCAGCTCCACATCAACGACCAGCAAGCTACAATGCTTGACACCCTATGCCAAACAACTAGCAAGACAGAAGCATAAACCCACCCATTAGCAGAAAGGCTGCCTAAAATCATGATAAGGTCAAAGACAGCCTAAAACACACCACCAGACGTGGACCTGCCCACCAGAAAGACAAGATCCAGTCTCATCCACCAGAACACAGGCACCAGTTTCCTCCACCAGGAAGCCTACACTACCCACTGAACCAAACTTACCAACTGGGGGCAGACAGGAAAAACAACGGAAACGATGAACCTGCAGCCTGCAGAAAGGAGACCCCAGACACAGTAAGTTAAGCAAAATGAGAAGACAGAGAAATAGCAGATGAAGGAGCAAGGTAAAAACCCACCAGACCAAACAAATGAGAGGACATAGGCAGTCTACCTAAAAAGAATTCAGAATAATGAAAGTAAAGAGGATCCAAAATCTTGGAAGTAGAATGGAGAAAATACAAGAAACGTTTAACAAAGACCTAGAAGAACTAAAGAGCAAACAGACAATGATGAACAACACAATAAATGAAATTAAAAATTCTCTAGAAGGAATCAATAGCAGAATAACTAAGGCAGAAGAATGGATAAGTGACCTAGAAGATAAGATAGTGGAAATAACTACAGAAGAGCAGAATAAAGAAAAAAGAATGTAAAGAACTGAGGAAAGTCTCAGAGGCTTCTGGGATAACATTAAGCGCACCAACATTCGAATTATAGGGGTCCCAGTAGAGGAAGAGAAAAAGAAAGGGACTGAGAAAATATTTGAAGAGATTATAGTTGAACACTTCCCCAATATGGGAAAGGAAATAGTCAAGTCCAGGAATCACAGAGAGTCCCATACAGGATAAATCCAAGAAGAAACATGCCAAGACACATATTAATCAAACTATCAAAAATTAAATACAAAGAAAAAATATTAAAAGCAACAACGGAAAAGCAACAAAAAGCATTCAAGGGAATCTCCATAAGGTTAACAGCTGATCCTTCAGCAGAAACTCTGCAAGCCAGAAGGGAGTGGCAGGACATATTTAAAGTGATGAAAGAGAAAAACCTACAACCAAGATTATTCTACCCAGCAATGATCTCATTCAGATGCGACAGAGAAATTAAAACCTTTACAGACAAGCAAAAGTTAAGAGAATTCAGCACCACCAAGCCAGCTTTACAACAAATGCTAAAGGAACTTCTCTAGGCAGGAAACAAAAGAAAAGGAAAAGACCTACAATAACAAACCCAAAACAATTAAGAAAATGGTAATAGCATACATATCGATAATTACCTTAAATGTAAATGGATTAAATGCTCCAACCAAAAGCCATAGACTGGCTGAATGGATCCCAAAACATGACCTGTGTCTATGCTGTCTACAAGAGACCCATTTCAAACCTACGGACACATACAGACTAAAAGTGAGGGGTTGGAAAAAGATATTCCATGCAAATGGAAATCAAAAAGAATGCTGGAGTAGCAATTCTCGTATCAGACAAAATAGACTTTAAAATAAAAACTATTACAAGAGACAAAGAAGGACACTACATAATGATCAAGGGATCAATCCAAGCAGAAGATAAAACAATTTTAAATATTTTGCACCCAGCATAGGGGCACCTCAATACATAAGGCAAATGCTCACAACCATAAAAGGGGAAATCGACAGTAACACAGTAATAGTAGGGGACTTTAACACCCTGCTCCCACCAATGGACAGATCATCCAAAATGAAAATAAATGAGGAAACACAAGGTTTAAATGATACATTAAATAAGAGGGACTTATGTGATATTTATAGGCCATCCCATCCAAAAACAACAGAATACACTTGCTTCTCAAGTGCTCATGGAACATTCTCCAGGATAGATCATATCTTGGGTCACAAATCAAGCCTTGGTAAATTTAAGAAAATTGAAATCATATCAAGTATCTTTTCCGACCACAGCGCCATGAGACTAGACATCAATTAAAGGAAAAATGGAAAAAATACAAACACATGGAGGCTAAACAATACACTACTAAATAACCAAGAGATCACTGAAGAAATAAAAGAGGAAATCAAAAAATACCAAACAAATGACATGAAAACACAACGACCTGAAACCTATGGGATGCAACAAAAGCAGTTCTAAGAGTGAAGTTTATAACAATTCAATCCTACCTCAAGAAACATCTCAAATAAACAACCTAACCTTACACCTAAAGCAATTAGAGAAAGAACAAAAACACCCCAAAGTTAGCAGAAGGAAAGAAATCATAAAGATCAGATCTGAAATAAATGAAAAAGAAATGAAGGAAATGATAGCAAAGATCAAAAACTAAAAGCTGGTTCTTTGAGAAGATAAACACAATTGATAAACAGCCACTCATCAAGAAAAAAAAAGGAAAAGACTCAAATCAATAGAATTAGAAATGAAAAAGAAGTAACAACTGACCTTGCAGAAATACAAAGGATCATGAGAGATTACTGCAAACACTATATGCCAATAAAATGGACAACCAGGAAGAAATGGACAAATTCTTAGAAAAGCACAACCTTCTGAGACTGAACCAGGAAGAAATAGCAAATAAGCAGACCAATCACAAGCACTGAAATTGAACCTGTGATTAAAAATCTTCCAACAAACAAAAGCCCAGGACCAGATGGCTTCACAGGTGAATTTTATCAAACATTTAGGGAAGAGCTAACACCTATCCTTCTCAAACTCTTCTAAAAAATGGCAGAGGAAGGAACACTCCCAAACTCATTCTATGAGGCCACCATCACCCTGATACCAAAATGAGACAAAGATACTACAAAAAAAGAAAATTATAGAACAATATCGCTGATGAATATATGTGCAAAAATCCTCAACAAAATACTAGCAAACAGAACCCAACACTACAGTAAAAGGATCATACACCATGATCAAGTGGGATTTATCCCAGGGATGCAAGGATTCTTCAATATATGTAAATTAATAAATGTGATAAACCATATTAACAAATTGAAGAATAAAAACCATATGATCATCTTAATAGATGCAGAAAAAGCTTTTGACAAAATTCAACACCCATTTATGATAAAAACTCTTCAGAAAGTGGGCACAGATGGAACCTACCTCAACGTAATAAAGGCCATATATGACAAACCCATAGCAAACAACATTCTCAATGGTGAAAAATGGAAAGCATTTCCTCTAAGATCAGGAAGGAGACAAGGATGTCCACTCTCACCACTATTATTCAACATAGTTTTGGAAGTCCTAGCCACAGCAATCAGAGAAGGAAAAGAAATATAAGGAATACAAACTGGAAAAGAAGAAGTAAAACTGTCACTGTTTGCAGATGACATGATACTATACATAGAGAATCCTGCAGGTGCCACCAGAAAACTACTAGAGCTAATCAATGAATTTGGTAAAGTTGCAGGATACAAAATTAATGCACAGAAATGTCTTGCATTCCTATACACTAACGATGAAAAATCTGAAAGAGAAATTAAGGAAACACTCCCATTTACCATTGCAACAAAAAGAATAAAATACCTAGGAATAAACCTACCTAGGGAGACAAAAGACCTGTATGCAGAAAACTATAAGATATTGATGAAAGAAATTAAAGATGATACCAACAGATGGAGAGATATACCATGCTCTCGGACTGGAAGAATCAATAATGTGAAAATAACTATACTACCCAAAGCAATATACAGATTCAATGCAATCCCTATCAAATTACGAATGGCATTTTTTATGGAACTAGAACAAAAAATCTTAAAATTTATATGGAGACACAAAAGACCCTGAGTAGCCAAAGCAGTCTTGAGGGAAAAAAACGGAGCAGGAGAAATCAGACTCCATGACTTCAGACTATACTACAAATCTACAGTAATCAAGGCAATATGATACTGGCACAAAAACAGAAACATAGAGCAATGAAACAAGATAGAAAGTCCAAAGGTAAACCCATGCACCTATGGTATACCAATATATGACAGAGGAGGCAAGGATATACAATGGAGAAAAGACAGTCTCTTCAATAAGTGGTGCTGGGAAAACTGGACAGCTACATGTAAAAGAATAAAATTAGAACAGTCCCTAACACCATACACAAACATAAACTCAAAGTGGATTTGAAACCTAAATATAAGACCGGACACTATAAAACTCTTAGAGGAAAACATAGGAAGAACACTCTTTAAAATAAATTACAGCAAGATCTTTTTCGATCCACCTCCTAGAGTAATGGAAATAAAACCAAACATAAACAAATGAGACCTAATGAAGCTTCAAAGCTTTTGCACAGCAAAGGAAACCATAGATAAGATGTAAAGACAACCCTCAGAATGGGAGAAAATATTTGCAAATGAAGCAACTGACAAAGGATTAATCTCCAAAATTTACAAGCAGCTCATGCAGCTCAATACTAAAGAAACAAACAACCCAATCCAAGAATGGGCAGAAGACCTAAATACACATTCCTCCAAAGAAGACATACAGGTGCACATGAAGCACATGAAAAGCTGCTCAACATCACTAATTATTAGAGAAATGCAAATCAAAACTACAATGAGATACCACCTCATACCAGTTAGAATGGGCATCATCAGAAAATCTACAAACAACAAATGCTGGAGAGGGTGTGGAGAAAAGGGAACCCTCTTGCACTGTTGGTGGGAATGTAAATTGATTCAGCCACTATGGAGAACAGCATGGAGGTTCCCTTAAAAACTAAAAATAGAACTACTATACGACCCAGCAATCCCACTACTGGGCATATACCCTGAGAAAACCATAATTCAAAAAGACACTTGCACCCCAATGTTCATTGCAGCACTGTTTACAATAGCCAGGTCATGGAAGCAACCTAAATGCCTGTCGACAGACGAATGGATAAAGAAGACATGGTACATATATACAATGGAACATTACTCAGTCAAAAAAGGAACAAAATTGGGTCATTTGTAGAGACGTGGATGGATCTAGAGACTGTCATACAGAGTGAAGTAAGTCAGAAAGAGAAAAACAAATATATATTAATGCATATATGTGGAAGCTAGAAAAACGGTACAGATGATCCAGTTTGCAGGGCAGAAATAGAGACACATATGTAGAGAACAAACGTATGAACACCAAGGGGGGAAAGCTGTGGGGTGGTGGGGTGGTGGTGTGATGAATTGGGCGATTGGGATTGACATGTATACACTGATGTGTGTAAAATTCATGACTAATAAGAACCTGCTGTATAAAAAAATAAATAAAATTCAAAAATTAAAACAAAAACAAAAAGCTAATACTAAACTTTCTTTGGGTTATTTGTATGGAAATATGTTAATATAAATATTTCAGACATTACATGAAATTCCTAAATTCCTTATTTGTTCTGGTATAATGTTATAAGTCATAATGCTAGTTATTATTTTAAAATGTGTATCTCAGAAATAACTAAATTTCCTTGTCAATTGCATTGTTATGAACTTTCATCAAATCTTTAACCGTGGTCATTTGTAAGTCTTTTGTCATTTACAGATAGTTCTTGGTGTACTCTGATGCTTTTGCAAAAATGTTCCTATAAAAGGGTTTCATCTTCAAGGAATTCATGGAAAAGACTCTGACAAGTACAGGTTTCCGGTAACTGACTATACTGCTGAACTGAATGAAGTAAGCATTTTCAGAACTGGAAAACTGATGAATTCATAAAAGCACTAACAAAAGATCAGGATAAAAAAAAATTGCATGGACTGAGTGAACTGATGAGGATGATTATAATTTTTGTGACTTTCTGTTTGAATTAAAAAAAAAGTATGGTACTGGCACAAAAACAGAAATATAGATCAATGGAACAGGATAGAAGGCCCAGAGGTAAACCCATGCACACATGGACACCTTATATGTGATAAAGGAGGGAAGAATATACAATGGAGAAAAAACAGCCTCTACAATAAGTGGTGCTGGGAAAAGTGGACAGCTACATGTAAAAGAGTGAAATTAGAACACTCCCTACACTATACACAAAAAGAAACTCAGAGTGGATAACAGACCTAAACTTAAGGCCAGACATTATAAAATTCTTAGAGGAAAACATTGGCAGAAAACTCTATGACATAAATCACAACAAGATCCTTTTCTTTTTTTGGCGGTACGCGGGCCTCTCACTGTTGTGGCCTCTCCTGTTGCAGAGCAACAGGCTCCGGACACGCAGGCTCAGCGTCCATGGCTCACGGGCGCAGCCGCTCTGTGGCATCTGAGATCTTCCCGGACCAGGGCACGAACCCATGTCCCCTGCATCGGCAGGCGGACTCTCAACCACTGCGCCACCAGGGAAGCCCTCTATGTTTAGTTTTTTAAGGAACGTCCATACTGATCTCTATAGTGGCTGTATCAATTTACATTCCCACCAACAGTGCAGGAGTGTTCCCTTTTCTCCACACCCTCTCCAACATTTATTGTTTGTAGATTTTTTGATGATGGCCATTCTGACCGGTGTGAGGTGATACCTCATTGTAGTTTTGATTTGCATTTCTCTAATGATTAGTGATGTTGAGCATCGTTTCATGTGTTTGTTGGCAATCAGTATATCTTCTTTGGAGAAATGTCTATTTAGGTCTTCTGCCCATTTTTGGATTGGGTTGTTTGTTTTTTTGATATTGAGCTGCATGAGCTGCTTGTAAATTTGGGAGATTAATCCTTCGTCAGTTGCTTCAATGCAAATATTTTCTCCCATTCTGAGGATTGTTGTCTTTTCATCTTGTTTATGTTTTCCTTTGCTGTACAAAATTTTGAAGTTTCATTAGGTCCCATTTGTTTATTTTTTGTTTTTATTTCCATTTCTCTAAGAGATGGGTCAAAAAGGATCTTGCTGTGGTATATGTCGTAGAGTGTTCTGCTTATGTTTTCCTCTTAGAGTTTTATAGTGTCTAGCCTTACATTTAGGTCTTTAATCCATTTTGAGTTTATTTTTGTATACGGTGTTAGGGAGTGTTCTAATTTCATTCTTTTACATGTAGCTGTACAGTTTTCCCAGCACCACTTATTGAAGAGGCTGTGTTTTCTCCATTGTATATTCTTGCCTCCTTTATCAAAGATAAGGTGACCATATATGCATGGGTTTACCTCTGGGCTTTCTATGTCGTTCCATTGATCAGTATTTCTGTTTTGTGCCAGTACCATACTGTCTTGATTTGTATTTTGTCTGATATGAGAATTGCTACTCCAGCTTTCTTTTGATTTCCATTTGCATGGAATATCTTTTTCCATCCCCTCACTTTCAGTCTGTATGTGTCCCTAGGTCTGAAATAGGTCTCTTGTAGACAGCATATATATGGGTCTTGTTTTTGTATCCATTCAGTGAGCCTGTGTCTTTTGGTTGGAGCATTTAATCAATTTACATTTAAGGTAATTATCAATATGTATCTTTCTATTACCATTTCCTTAATTGTTTTGGGTTTCTTTTTGTAGGTCTTTTCCTTCTCTTGTGTTTCCTGCCTAGAGAAGTTCCTTTAGCATTTGTTGTAAAGCTGGTTTGGTGGTGCTGAATTCTCTTAACTTTTGCTTGTCTGTAAAGGTTTTAATTTTTCTGTTGATTCTGAATGAGATTCTTGCTGGGTAGAGTAATCTTGGTTGTAGGTTTTACCCTTTCATCAGTTTAAATATGTCCTGCCACTCCCTTCTGGCTTGCAGAGTTTCTGCTGAAAGATCAGCTGTTAACCTTATGGGGATTCCCTTGTATGTTATTTGTTGCTTTTTCCTTGCTGCTCTTAAAATTTTTTTCTTTGTATTTAATTTTTGGTAGTTTGATTAATATGTGTCTTGGTGTGTTTCTCCTTGGATTTATCCTGTATGGGGCTCTCTGTGCTTACTGGACTTGACTGTTTCCTTTCCCATGTTAGGAAAGTTTTCAACTATAATGTCTTTAAATATTTTCTCAGACCCTTTCTTTTTCTCTTCTTCTTCTGGGATCCCTGTAATTCGAACGTTGGTGTGTTTAGTGTTGTCCCAGAGGTCTCTGAGACTGTCCTCGATTCTTTTCATTCTTTTTTCTTTATTCTGCTCTGCAGTAGTTATTTCCCCTCTTTTATGTTCCAGGTCACTTATCCTTTCTTCTGTCTCAGTTATTCTGCTATTGATTCCTTCTAGAGAATTTTTAATTTGATTTTTTGTGTTGTTCATCATTGTTTGTTTGCTCTTTAGTTCTTCTAGGTCCTTGTTAAATGTTTCTTGTATTTTCTCCATTCTTTTCCCAAGATTTTGGATCCTCTTTACTATCATTACTCTGAATTCTTTTTCAGGTAGACTGCCTATTTCCTCTTCATTTGTTTGGTCTGGTGGGTTTTTACCTTGCTCCTTCATCTGCTGCATATGTGTCTGTCTGCTCATTTTGTTTAACTTAACTGTGTTTGGGGTCTCCTTTTTGCAGGCTGCAGGTTCGTAGTTCCTGTTGTTTTTGGTGTCTGCCCCCAGTGGGTGAGGTTGTTCAGTGGATTTTATAGGTTTCCTGATGGAGGGGACTAGTGCCTGTGTTCTGGTTGGTGGGGCTGGATATTGTCTTTCTGGTGGGCAGGGCCACGTCCAGTGGTGTGGTTTGGGGTGTCTGTGAACTTAGTATGATTTTAGGCAGCCTCTCTGCTAATGGGTCTGGTTGTGTTCCTGTCTTGCTAGTTGTTTGGCATGGGGTGTCCAGCGCTGGAGTCTGCTGGCTGTTGGGTAGAGTTGAGTCTTAGCATTTAGACCGAGATCTCGGGGGGGAGCTCTTGCTGATGGATATTACGTGGCGCCAGAGCCTCTGAGGTGGGAGTACTCGCCTCTCTCACCTCAGAGGCTCAGGCCTGACACCCGGCCGGAGCACCAAGACCCTGTCAGCCACACGGCTGTGCTCATTTGTTGCTGGGTGCTGCTTCATTACCAGAGAGCTTCTGTTGCGGATTTTTAGCCCTCTTGGTGTCCAGACCTGTCTGAAGGAAGGCCCTGGTGTAACATCCCACTGTGTGCGGCAGATGGCAGGCAGGACATGGCGGCAGTATTCACTTCCTTTTAAAGAAAATATTAGTAAAACAAGTCCATAAAAAATAAAATTAAATTATGATAGTTTTTATTCTGAAAATGCAATAGTTGTTTAACCTTCCAACAATGAAAAACAATTTGTCATATTAACAAATTAAAATATACACTGAAGAAATTGTTTGACAGAATTCAACATCAATTCATGATAAGACTCTTTGCAACCTAAAGAAGATTTACCTGCCAAATATAAATAAAACAATAACAATAATAAATTAATTTGTTAATATAATTCATAATTAAGATGAAATGTTATAAAATGCTATCATAAACAACAGGACTTAAGTTTGAAATGCTTATAAATAAATCTAACAAAGGATGTTCAAAACGATAAAGAGAGAATTAGAAAATTTTATTGAGGCACTATGGTAACTATGTATACAGACATATGATGTGAGATAAGCCAGGCTCTTGGGTTGAGAGACATAATATTACAAACATTCAGTCTCTTCAAACTGATGAATATATTCAATATAATTCTAATCACTGTCCTACAATATCTCAGAAGAATGTGTGGGTGTCTGCAGAACTTGACAAGCTGATTCTATGAATACAATGTAAAGGGCAAAGTCTAGACCAGGCACCATTAAAAAGGATGAAGTACTAAGTGAGAGGATTTTATAATAAAAATGTATTATAAAGTGTGAGTAAGTAAAACAGTGTGGTCTTCATCCAGGGATTGACCAATAAACAAACTGAACAAAATACAAAGCACAGAAGCTGACTCAAGACTTTATAAACTCTTGCTATATGAGAGACATGGTATGGAAGATCTTTGGGGAAAGGAAGGGCTTTGCAGAAAAAGGTTCTGGTACAAGTAAGTAACCATGTAGATGCTCAAGCCTAGCACTTTCAAGGCCTAAGTGTCAAAGGCAAACTATAAAGCTTTTAGAAGTTATGAAGGGGAAGGATTTTTAAATTAATGTACAAAATTACTAGCCACCAGAGAAAACATTGATAAGTTTGACTAGATTGGAATTAAGAATGTCTATTAATCAACAAAGAGCATAAAAAGACTGAAAAGACAAGACAGAGAATTCTCTTCTACCAGATCTTCTAATTTGTCAGGTCTCAAATGTCACCTCCTCAAAGACCAGCATATTTCAGAGTCCCACTTGTCTGGACTAGGTGAATTTCTGTCATATCTCTCAAGCGTATCTTTTTCCTGGCATTTTTAAGGATCTGAAGTTATCCTGCTTTATTTCTGTTCAAATGTTTATTTTCAGTTTACAATTTCTAACATACAAAATCACTATAAGTTTCCACTTTGTCTTCCTCATAGCTGTGTCTGTAGTATCTAGAGCAGAACTAGGCACAGAGAAGGCCCTCAGTAAATCTCTGTTGACAAACTGAACAATAGGCATCCCCACATCTTCTTCTTGAAACCAAGGAGCACACAAGTTAGAGGAGAGACAGATACATTTTTCTTTTCTTTTTTTAATTCCCATTTTTTAACATGAGGAGACCAAGGAATAGAGAGGTTGAATAACTTATCCAGGGTCATTGAGATAACATATGAAAAAGTTGGATCTAAAACATAGGTAATCTAGATCCAGAGCCTGTATTCTTTTTTTTTTTTTTTTTTGTGGTACACGGGCCTCTCACTGTTGTGGCCTCTCCCGTTGCGGAGCACAGGCTCCGGACGCGCAGGCTCAGCGGCCATGGCTCACGGGCCCGGCCGCTCCGCGGCATGTGGGATCTTCCCGGACTGGGGCACGAACCCATGTCCCCTGCATCAGCAGGCGGACTCTCAACCACTGCGCCACCAGGGAAGCCCCAGAGCCTGTATTCTTAATGCTATGCTAATTCTATATGCAAGTATAGTTTACACTAAGGATCCAATGATTCTACACAAAACATAGACAGTTCTCTCTTCTGTCCGAAGGAGAAAGAGTTAGCAAAATTACCAAAGGAGAATAAAGGTAAGGCAAGAGTAGAAAGAAAATAAGGTCTTTAATTCCCAGAATAACCTTTAAGAATGGAAGTAGTATGAAGATTTATTTGGGGAGAGCAGTATGGTTGATGAGCCATTTTTAGATGTTTTGGTGGGAGAATTTTTCTGACATAACAATATTTAAAATTGACAAAGAAGCAAAGAAAAATTCTTTTTGTATGTATTTCCATTTTTATCAGGAAAGAAAATCTTTTCCAGAATAATTCCTCTCAGCAGATTCTTACTTGCATTCCATTGGCGAAATTGGGCCACGTGGCTATCTCTAAACCAGTCACTGAAGAAGCAGATGAAATTGAGAGCTTGACTTAGATCAGTTCCCTGCGGCTCAGAGTGAGGCCCCTTTCTTTGATAACTCCACCACCTAATACCTGAAGAAGATCAGTTCTAGGTCAGTAAAGAAGGGGCTAATTGCCATAGGGCAGACAACTGGCAGTATCTGCTAAAAACTTTTAGTTCTGAAGCAAAACTTCTTAAATCTTGAGAAGTGGAAAATTGAAATGTGCTAATTTTCTCATCCTTCAGTTTTAGAGATTCAGTTAATACTCTCTCAAAATAAGGCATTATGTTTAAAAACCTAATGGCTACAATCTAAATACAATGAAAAATTATATTATATCAAGGAGATTGTGTTAAGAATTTATGCAGTTAAAAAAGGATTCTGCATAGATTTTTGTTTCATAGTAGATACTTTTCTTTCTGCTACATTAAAAATACATATATATGTGTATATATATATACATGCATATATATTAAAATAGCATGAAGGGTATGAACCAATTTTTATAAAAGTATTTCTCATTATCTGTTTATCCTTTTTTGTTTATATTTCTCTAAAAGCAAAGTGATATGTAGGATTCCAGTAACCAAATGTGTGGGTGATATTGTTGTAATTTCCTGAATTACTTAATTTATTTTCATACTGGGAAAATATTCCCTTTACACACAAAAAAAGTCAAAATACTTTCCTAAAATATCCTATGATGACATTGTGTTAAGTTATTCATCTGTCTGTCCTATTAGCCTGGAATCTGTATGTATTCATGAAGAAATCCCCAGGATATTGAGCTGTTAATCGTAATGGGTAGCTTAGGTGATCTGGTATGGGATACTTTCAGATTTTTCCTTAGTATTTTTCAGAATTGCTTTACTTTGTATTATGGAACATATGTCCTTTTTACAACAAAAACACTCCATTTTTTTTTTTTCCCTAAAAGTGGGTGGAGAGAGAGGATGGTAAAGAACGGTGGAGAATTTAAAGAAAGAAGGTGACATGAATGCAGCTCTCCTGTTTACTCCTAGGATGTGAGTCAGGGGAATGCAGATTTTGACTCTCCGGATCAGTGGTATCCCTTAGTGCGTGTAACCTAAATGGTGCCTGACCCATTACTGGTGTACGGTAAACATTTGATAAGGGAGTCAGCACCAAATCTACAACTCCTGAGCAAAGTGCAGTGCAGTGTGTGGTCCTGTTAATCAGCCCAATCAAGGAGAGGCAATCACTGGAGATCCACTGCTGTAAGAAAGAGAAGCAACACCCCACTTGAAAACCATTCATCCACAGCACATCAGCAGTGGCAGAAACTTTGAATAGAAAACTCTTTATTAGTCAATATTTTCTGTTGCCTGATTTTCTAAGCAGGAAGTATGGATCGATTAAAGGCTCACAGCTGCAAGTAATAAAGGTGATGTTAACCAATTCCCTACTTTTTCCCTCTGCTTGGATTCTTTGTGCCAATGGCTAGGAGTTTCTACACCTTACAAACGTCCTAGGCCACCTCTGATAATATACCCATCCCTGAGGAGATTCTGTTTTCCTTCTGTCTGGACTGGTTGCTTTCTACCAACTTCCTCTGCCTTTATACTGTATTGTACTCCTTAGTATATTTAATCTCATATCTTTCTCTGTCTTGGTTTACTCCTTTGTTTTGATGGAGCAATCCTACAGTAGCTTCTTCTGGTTAAAAACGTGTGCTGTGGCAGAAGTTATGGTAAAAAGAGTCATCAGCACTTACAATTTCTCATCATTGCTTATAACATTTATCTTTTTCAAATACCCCATTGAAATTCTATATGCTAAAAGGAGTTAAAAAGAATAAGAAAGAACTCAATCCTGTGTAGGAAGAATTTCTGTCTCAGAGATGGTGAAATATTAAAATGATATTTAGGTGCAGCTGTAGGTATGTATTTAAATGTAGTCTGAAAACTCTTTTATCTCTAAATTGACTTTCATTTAATACATGTCCATCATTAATGATGGAGCCAATTATGCTTTGTAATATTTACTCTTAATAAAATATAAAATATGGATAAATATAAATACTAAATAGACACAAGAAATCTAAGACTTTCCAGAATAAATATTTTGCTTTAGCCAATTCAAAGATTAAAAGCAAAAAAAAAAAAAAAAAAAATGGAGACAGATGGTGATGACACCTCTTTGTATCCATAAAGCTGTGTTAAATGTCACCATATTGTCTTCATCAAACTAAATAAAATGGTAACTATGCATATGTGAAGGAACATGAACCAGATGATTATCCTTAGCTCTGTCTGGTTGTTGGTGAGTTAAATGTATTTTTCTGTAATAATCTGGCTTTGCTTGTAAAATATAGGAAAGGTGGACAATAAAAATACTAAAATGTAAAAAAAAAAAATTAAGCACAACCTTGAAAGATGCTATAAGCGTTTTAGTCAACCAGAGAAGGGAGTCCAATTTCGTTTGAGGTGGTTGAAGAGGCTCCATGAGTGCTTTGAAGGATTAGCATTACGTTTGATGTCAAATGGGTAATACGAGGATAAAATTGACTTGAAACAAGGAGTAAACATTTCAGAGTAGGAGTACTGGGGAGCAGTACTTGAATGAAACGAGAGTATATATTGGAGAATAAGGAGGTAAGTGGACTGAGGAGCTGTTGGACACATGACTACTATAAGAAAAGAAATAACCACAGTTTGCCTCCTCTTAAAATATTTATTCTGCTCTCTAATACATTAAATATAGCACTTTTATGTTGAAGTGCTTCTTCCTCCACAGTTTAAGAACTAAGACTCTCTATGAAACTAGGTTAAGATCAAAACTTAGAAAGTTAGAACTGTAAGGACTTTATAATCATCAAACATTATCACTTAGTGCACAAGAAAGAGGACAATAGAGACAGAGAGATTAAGAGAAAGGTGTACATTTCAATTGTAGGCCTTAACCTGCAATGAAGAAATAAAAACGTAGCTGTGAAATTTAGAGATGTTTGAAAAGGATGGGAAACCAGAGAAAATTAAGGAGAGGGATCTAAACTGCCAAGTCACAAATACTTGAAAGTGAGAAATGTGCAGTGATTATTTGGCAACAACGTTTTCTACATTGGGAGATACCTGTGTCCACAAGATGATGCCTTAACAGGGTCCATAGGGCCCCTCCCATGAAAGATCAATACATATATCCTCTCCTCTATGAACAGGAGAATTTAGAGCGTAGAGCAACCTTAAGACTGACAAAATAAGTATTGAGAAAAGTTAATTTATGACATGATCTTGAAATTTCTGTTTTCTGTTCCAGGGTCTTACATACTTTAGAGACATCTTGGCCTCACCCAATCAAGCAGAACACACACAAACACACATAAATCCCAAACAAATGCACGTAACAGTTCTCATGGGATACTGAAAGACCAAAATGAATAAACATGGGAAGTGCATTCACCTGCTGATAGGAAAGCAGCAGAGACGTTAAATCTCTCTAAGGAGGACATGAGTAGAGGTGATAACACACGGTTCTGTCCCCTGATCATTATTTGTGTCTTAGGGAGAGGGTTGTGTCCAAATGATAGAAAAAGCCTTCACTTGCAGGAGCAAGTCTATCATACATTTCTGTGCTGAGAGCTGTGTGTCTGGGCTTCACCTCCCGAAGAGGCCCCTATGGAGGAGAATCAATCCTAGTTCTCCCTCTGTGTGAGGTTTCTTCTCAGCCTGAGGCCATGTTGTGGAGGAAAGAAGAGATTCTGCACCCTAAGTTCATTAGTCATGAGAAAGCTTGGCACGTGGAAACAGGAAAGGGGGAGTGAATGAACCACTGGCTTCAGGTATTAGAGACTGAATGTCTTCCCTGTGTCCTGAACCCATCTTCAGACTTTGGTCCTGAGGGTGTTTCTAGGGCCCACTATCTATCCCCGTGGTGTGGCCTTAATGCCTCTGGCCCTCCAGGACCCCTGTCTATGTCCCCTTCTGTGGCATCTCTTGGGTTTGTCATGACTGTGTCAGAGAAGAGGAATCAGCTGTTCATCCATGTAGGACAGGATCTGGCTAAAGGGCTATAAAGAATGTCAGGGGACGTTCCCCAAATAAAAAATAAAAAATTGCGAAGGAAGAGGTCAGTGGTTTGCTTGCCCAGTTCTGTTGGTATACAGATTTTCTTTTTGTTCCTTATTTTAGCAGAGAAATATTCAATATTATGATTCTATGACATGCTTCCTTATGATATTAGATCCAGAATTCACTCTCCAATAATGGCTTCTAGTCCTTATAATAAATATTTAAACTCTAAGTGGCTTATGTGGGATAACTCATTTAACTTTTCAAATGTCCTACGAGGTAAGGTTTATCCACCCCAGTTTGCAGCTGCGGGAACTAAAGAATGGAGAGGAACAGAGAGATCACCAACCTAGCCTACAGCAAAGCCAGGATTTGAACCCAGGCGGTGAGGGTCAGAATCCATGTTTGTTTGTTTTTTACACTCAGCTATTCATGAGGATCAGGCTGTGTTGAAGTTACAGATGGAGAGAGTAAATAATATCTGCGTAATTATGAAAACTGGACAAATCTGTGCTTCCTCAGAGCTTTGACTTTGACAGCCCCAGGGCAGTCACTCTGAGAGAGTGATCAGTAGAAACTTTTAATTTGACTCAGTGTGAAATATTCTAAATTGCCCCACTTTTCTTTCATAAGATTTACTACTTTTTCTCACATTGGTATTTTGGCATAGCAGAACTGCCATTTGACTATTAAAACCTGTATTTTCTTCAGTCTAGGAGTGAGGTTACTTTAAAGGATTCTTCTATTTCTTTAAATTCCTTTTTAAAGTTAATTTTAAAAATCAGCACATGGGCTTCCCTGGTGGCACAGTGGTTGAGAGTCCGCCTGCCGATGCAGGGGACACGGGTTCGTGCCCCGGTCCGGGAAGATCCCCACATGCCGCGGAGCGGCTGGGCCCGTGAGCCATGGCCGCTGAGCCTGCGCGTCCGGAGCCTGTGCTCCGCAACGGGAGAGGCCACAACAGTGAGAGGCCCGCGTACCGCAAAAAAAAAAAAGAAATGAGAGTAAAGTGGTGTGTTTTCTATTTAAACTCAAAGATAACTGAAAAGAAGCAAGATAAATGTGAAAGAGTTTACAATACCATAATTTTGTTGCATCTTTAATCCCACTGATTTATGTTCCCTTGGCATTGTGGTCCCTTTAATACAATTAGTAAGAGCTAACATTTATTTAACTCCTACTGTGTACCTGTTTAATGGTAGTTATTCTTCACACCAGCCCTGTAGACCCTGCTGTCACTGTTTTCCAGATGAAAACAATGGCTCAGAATCAGTGACTCAAGGTCACATGGTTCCCCTGCAGAGTCGAGATGGGAGTGACGGTCTCACCAGCACTGCTGACCCTGCTTCTTTCATCCCTATTCAGAGGGATCTTGCTCTTTTCAGTCCTTGCTCATTTTCATGTTATGGAAGAACAGAGCGATGTATTCGTGAAACCTTTTGCATCATTCTGTGCACTGAAAGCCTTTTCCTTAAGGTGTAGCAGGGTGGACACTTAAAGGCACCTTCATTTCAGGTATTTTTCTCTTTATCTTATCTGTCACAGGCTTTTTCTCAGGAAAAAAAAAATTCTGGCTTCTTGAACTGAGATTTTTAAAATGCAGAAAACCATTCCATATTGAAAGGGAAGAAAATTGCTTGCTTTATTTTACTGTATTTTTTCTCTCTTGTCCTCACATACGTCCTCAACAGTAGTCTGTGTAGACAGCTACCATAATAGAGCTGTCTCCTCATGACCTTCCTACAAACCTGTAAAAAGTGCTCTTGACACCCAGTGTAACGTATGGTTTGTCTGGAGTTCACACCTGATGAAAAATGTTTCACTAAGAAATTTTTTCCCTCCTTATTTATTGCTGCCATTTGAAAATAGTTTTTTTCTAGGCCACTGGTTTCATTTAAAAATATTTTACTAAAAAATGTTATGTGTAAAACTCTGTAATTCCAGATTGTTTGAATTATGAACTTTGATTAGTCAAACAATTCTAATCATATGGGAAAAGGAGGCTAATAACTTGGTACATATATACAATGGAATTTTTTTTTTTTTTCTCGGTACGCGGGCCTCTCACTGTTGTGGCCTCTCCCGTTGTGGAGCACAGGCTCCGGACGCGCAGGCTCAGCGGCCACGGCTCACGGGCCCAGCCGCTCCGTGGCATGTGGGATCCTCCCGGACCGGGGCATGAACCCGCGTCCCCTGCATCGGTAGGCGGACTCTCAACCACTGTGCCACCAGGGAAGCCCTATATAATGGAATATTACTCAGCCATAAAAAGGAACGAAATTGAGTCATTTGTTTAGACGTGGGTGGATCTAGAGACTGTCATACAGAATGAAGCAAGTCAGAAAAACTAATATCGTATATTAATGCATGTATGTGGAACCTAGAAAAATGGTACAGATGAACTGGTTTGCAGGGCAGAAATTGAGACACAGATGTAGAGAACAAACGTATGGACACCAAGGGGAGAAAACCACGGTGGGGTGATGATGGTGGTGTGCTGAATTGGGTGATTGGGATTGACATGTATACACTGATGTGTATAAAATTGATGACTAATAAGAACCTGCAGTGTAAACAAACAAACAAAACAACTAATACTAAACTTTCTTTGGGTTATTTGTATGGAAATATGTTAATATAAATGTTTCAGACATTACATGAAATTTCTAAAAATCTTATACATTCTGGTATAATGTTATAAGTCATAATTCTAGTTGTTACTTTAAAATGTATATCTCAGAAATAACTAAATTTCCTTTTCAGTTGCATTATTATGAACTTTCATCAAATCTTTAACCGTGGTCATTTTTAAGTCTTTTGTCATTTACAGACAGTTCTGGGTGTACTCTGATGCTTTTGCAAAAATGTTCCTATAAAAGGGTTTCATCTTCAAGGAATTCTTGGAAAAGACTCTGACAAGTACAGGTTTCTGGTAACTGACTATACTGCTGAACTGAATGAATAAACATTTTCAGAACTCTAATGGAAAACTGATGAATTCATAAAAGTGCTAACAAAAGATCAAGATGAAAAAAAATTAATTACATGGGACTGAGTGAACTGATGAGGATGATTATAATTTTTGTGACTTTCTGTTTGAATAAAAAAAAAAATCCCACAAGGACTCAGAGGCAAAAAATACACAAATCAATTTTCACTACAAAGTAACGGAGCTGTTACAGTGGAGGATTCCTGGACTGAATGTCAATATTATGACATAATGTGAGTGTGTTTCGTGTGTGGTAATTGCAATCATTGTTGCTTTTGTTGTGGTCATCCATTTACAGTGCTTGGTGTCAGTCTATTTATCTCTTGTAAAAATAAAATGTGTGTGTGTGTGAAAAAATAAAAAGAGAAAAAAGGGAAAAATAAAAATTTTAAAACTACATAAAAAAAAGAATTGAAGTGCTTAATCTTCAAGTATTTTGGAATTTTCCGACTTTGTTTTTGTTATTGACTTCCAGTTTGACTTCGCTGCAGTCTGAGAACAGACTTTATATGATTTCTGACGTTTTAAATTTGTTCGTGTGTTTTATGGCCCAGAATGTGGTTTGTCTTTGTGTATACTTCACGTGAGCTTGAGACAATGTGTATTCTGCTGTTGTTGAAGCAGTCTGTAGATGTTTATTATATCCATTTGGTCGATGGTGTTGAATTCAGCTATGTCTGTACTGATTTTCTCCCTGATAGATTTGTCCATTTATGATAAAGCACTGTAGAAATCTCCAACAAAAACAAACAAACAAAAGAACTTGCATATTTGATAGTGAAGCATCCCTGTGCCTACTATCCTAGGTCCCTGGTCTGGATGCAGTAGGAACACAGATGCTCACTTCACAGCTGAGCCCGCTGGGCTTTTCCCTTGTTGTTCTCCCAGGATCCATCTCAGGCCCACACAGGCTTCCCTGGCCCAGGTCCTGACTCAGCCTGCTTGTCGTTCTTCAGTTTCTTACCCATACTTCCCCTCCTGGAGGTCTCCCATGACTCCCAACATTCTCCTTGGAAAGAAATTTAGTCTTTCCAGCTTCCTGTGTCTTTTTTAGCTCTAAACATATGCATGTGAGACTTTTTCTGAAGTCATTGTCTAATTTTCTCTCATTACTTTTGTTCCTTGCTTTCCTTGATGACAGAATATACTTACTCAAAAAGAGCCTAAAAGTTTTACAAAATATCCATGCCTCTAGATTAAGAGCTCCCTGAGCCTTCGTATTCAGATTGATTCATGAACTTATTAACATAGTAATTGATGTGTCCCCAAAGTGCCAGATTCCATTCTGTCATTATGCTCTATTGTTTTCTTCTTGCTTTCTTGGTTCTCCTCATTTGAAATCAACATGCCAATTTCTGAATTGCATACAACTCAACTGTGAGTAATTTTTCTCTGTTTCTACCAATTCCCTGGCATTAAAATATTCCACTGACAAATTGCTCTGCAATTTGATTTGAAATATCTTTTTGCTATCCTTTCACAAAAAGATTTGGACATTTCTGTCTTCTATCCGTCTTACTCAAAACACGTATTAAAAAAGAAATATATGAAGTAATTTGAAGAAGAAAGAACAGTTTCCAACTGTAAACTTCAAGCTCATGAAATGATGAATCCCTGCTCTATAAAAGCAAAATAAAAATAAATAAATTTTACCAAAACAATCTAGATATCTTAAGTTAATGACTTCAGTGCTTTTCTATGTATAAGAAGATACATGAGTCTGGGCTCATTGAAATCATTCCTTTGATATGCACCCTGACTATCTAGGGCCAGTATCCTGGTTTCCTCCATCCTGAATTCCCCTCAGGGTGTGCGACCAGCTGCAGTGCTGACGGCTTGATGACGACATTCTCAGAGCTGACAGGCTGTCTCCCTGAGGCTATCATCCTCAGTAATGTCCCACAATTAAACCTAAATGGCACCTTCTAGGTTGTGCGTTCTTAAAAATTTGACAACAGTAAAGGAAGTCTAATATTGATGCCTCAAGAAAAGCTCACAGCTAGAGAATGATGTTGTCTCTTAACACGATTATGCCACATGCACAAAAATGTGAAGTCATATGTTTGCCGAAACCAATGCTGCTTTTGGAACCTGGAATGGAAGCAGGCACCCCTGAGTGCCAGTGCACCTGGGACCACGTTGGTCTTATGATAAGTTGGCGCCATTGTTGGTGACTGAATGGAGCTGTAGTTATATAGCTGTAACTTTTGACGTTTATTTTTCAGGTTGCTTCTACTGCAAAGGATCTCATTAGGAAGAAATTTCTGGGAGCCATTCTCCCTGTGGCCATCGGACCATGTGTTGTACAGTTCTCAGCTGATGGATCACTGTGTAACTATAAATCTTGATGATCACATGCTTAGAAAGGTCTTTGGTTATAATGGACAAAATATATCAGCTTCATTCCTAGCAGTCCACAGTGTGCTATGGACAGATACACATCACCTCCGTTTTTGTGGATGGAAAGCTGTTAAACAGAATAGGAGAAGACAGTGGGTTTCTGACAGGAATAAAGCATAGACTTCACACAGTGGGTATGAATTTCATGGGAAATGACCCTACCCTGACAGGAGGAAGATTCTAAGAGGACTTATGGCATACTCATACTAAATTACATCTAGGTAGGCTACTTATCAAGACCTATATGCGGGGGCTTCCCTGGTGGCACAGTGGTTGAGAGTTCACCTGCTGATGCGGGGGACACGGGTTCGTGCCCCGGTCCGGGAAGATCTCACATGCCGCGGAGCGGCTGGGCCCGTGAGCCATGGCCGCTGAGCCTGCGCTCCGCAACGGGAGAGGCCACAACAGTGAGAGGCCCGCGTACCACAAAAAAAAAAAAAAGACCTATATGCGGGACCCAATATTGTGAGGTAGCAAAACATATACATAACTGCACTCATGCTATTAGTACACAATGGCAACAACAAGGATGGTGGATTGTCCCACAAAACAAAAAAGTGGCTTTAAAAGAGATAGGTGGCCATCTAGACATCACTGAACAAGCTGAATTCATTTTTAATGAGGCGTGACAGCCAGTAGAAAAAAGATTTTCTTAACTAGAATGAACAGATTAGAGGGAATTCTTTCTAGGAAAAAAGCAAGGGATAGGAGTCAGCCTGAAAACATGATGAGATTTCAGTGAAATGGGTCAGACAGATTCAACAAATAAAGCTGGTTACTGCTAGGACCCAAGACCTCTTGACTGTTTTGATCCAGATGGAGACCAAAGTAACTATGGGGCAGAGCCCCTCCATTCTAGCTGCTGAAGCCAAAGGGGGACACTTATGGGGATCTTATTGACCTTGGAACTTATTCTTCTTCTCTGGAGGCATTTGCAATTTTCATTGATGCATCGTGATTGCCCTCTTGTCTATGAAGAACAGATCAGAAGAAGACATAATCTGTAGTACGGTTAGGAGGAAAAGAAACTCGTCTGAATAACGCCATGTCCTTCTTGTCACAGTGGGGCAGGCACAGAAGTGGTCCCCACTATGTAACAGCCCACAATAGAAACTAGTTTTAGTACGAGTCTTTAAACTGAGGTAGGGTAACTGGCTTTGTCCCCAACTAACTTGAAACCCAGAAATAAGTGAATCATGGATAATTGTAGTGACACCTGTCCACAATAATAATCTGGTATATGGACAAGGGCCAGATCTGTTGGAAACGCATAGCAGAGACCTCTAATTCTTACTGATTGGTTCTGTAATGAAACTGAATTGTACCATGCCTGTACTGTAATACGGTGTAATATTGGCTTGTTGCTAAGATTCAACTACCTTATTTAAATAAGTCACATGATAATACTGATACTGATGATCAAATGTATGGGGAGATGGGTTAAAGCTGCCTCAGAATCTAATACCAATGGAAGATGGCTGGCCTGAGGAAGAACTTTATTTAGCTAACCTTTATTCAGCTCACTTCTACACTAAATAGTTCTGCCCAAGCTTATTACAAACTCAAAGGGGAACAAGTAATCAAATTAGTACAAAAATATGAAAATGTATATCATGGCTTTATAGGATATACATGTTTCTTCAAGGCTATCCCTACCCTACACTCACTCCTCCAAATGTTAGGTATACTCATGTTATTGCTGTATCTATTGTATTAAATAAACTATTCCTGTAGCTGTTATATAAATGCTCTTCTAAATGTAACTGCTTAGAAAAATATGATCATTTTGCTGCAAGCTAGACTAGGCCATGGTCCAGGTGGGTGGACTCTGTAAAAAGAGTTAACTCAATTAAATTCCTATAATTTGGGAATTAAAAGAAATTAAAATGTTTTAATCTTATCACTTAGAGTAAGACAGAAATAGACATTTTTTCATTCTGAGTTAGGATTGAGGGTCATGATTGTTTTGGGTGGGAATTGTGGAGACATAGGCGGCTGATAATAAAGATAGCCATGACAAGATGCCTCTTTCTGAGGAAACATATAGGATCCAAAAAATGAAAGCGCTGCTCAGCAGTTATGAAAAAAGGCTTTGTACTGCAGGCAGAATTCTAAAGATGGTCTCCTAAGATATCTGCCCCCTACTCCCACTATTTAATCAAGCGCTAATCTGGGTACTTCTGTGAAGGGATTTTGCAAATCAGTTGATGTTAAATATGGAGGTTATCTTGGGGCTTGACCCAATCAGGTAAGCCTTCTAACAGCAGATGGAGCCTTCCTCCATCTAGTATCAGTGGGGGAAGTCAGGAGATATCTGCTGTGAGATGAAGCTGGGCTCATGGAAGGACCTCAGATAAGGATCGCAAATCCAGCCAAACCCTCGACTTCAGTCTGTGAGACGCGTGCAGAGAATCCAGCTGACTGGGACCAGGACTGCTGACCAGTGGAAATTGTGAGATGATAGATGCGTTATTTTAAGCTGTTAAATTTGTTGCAGCAGCAATAGAAAACTAAAACTCTTCTGGTGTCAGATAAAATTCATTTGTTTCCAGCTCTGGCCCTTGCCAGATTGGTAATCTATCATTTACTTCAATGGTATCTAACTTTTTGGTCAGGACCCCTTTGAACTCTTAAAAATTACTGAGGATACAAACATATTTTATGTACGTGGTTATCTTTGTTGATATGTGTCATGTTAGAAATTAAAACAATTTATTAAATATTTACTTTTAATTCATTTAGAAATATTTCCATTATATAATATAAGTAGTGTATTTTTATGAAAAAGAACTATCTTTTACAAAACAAAAAACAGTGAAAACAGTAGCTATGTTTTACGTTTTTGAAAAATTTTTAAATGTTTGGCTTAACAGAGAAGACATGGATTTTATATCTTCTTCTGCATTCTATGTGTGACGATATCACATGCCATGATGCTTCTGGAAAATTCCACTAAGTGAGAGTGAGAAAGGCAAAAAGTGTCTAAATATTATTGTGAAAATAGTTTTGATCCCATGGACCCTTGGAAATATTCTCAGAGATTCCCACTTAAAGAATCAAAAACTTTATCTTTTAAATAATTTATTTATATAAGTATGTATACTATATGTTTGTTATATATTAATATATGTAATTATATTAATAATTTATACATTATACTTTATTTTAAATTTATATTTAATATAACTTCAATCTCCACATCTGTAAAATGAAGATAAAGATGATATTAAACTATGTAGTCAGTATAAAGCATCTGGCACATATCCTGAAACAAAGAAGGGCTTAATAATTTTTGCTTTTGGCTATTAGAATCCTTCCTCATTTGTATCTATCCACCCTTAGTGCAGATAGAAATATACCTTGGCTTGGGGGATCTGTTCTCTCTCAGGGTTGCCGTAACAGTCTCCGTGGAAACCCACCTCTCAACCATCTAAATGTATACTTCATGGGGGTTGTAGAGGAGCATGAGTTCATAAAACTAATCGTTTTAAGGGCGTGGGTACCGTAATGTGTGATATCTGTCTCTGGTTTATAACCCTAGAGATATTTGAAAATCTGTGTAGAAACAGTGTGATGCTAGTGTCTGCTCTGACTGTTCCCTAGAATTTTTCCTCCAAGGACAATTCAACATAATCTTAGCTCTCTTCCAGAGAGAAAATTCAGGAGTTTCCCTCCACCTCCTCCTTAGAGAGAAGACAAAAATGTATTATATCTTATGATCTTTCTGGGAATTTGAATTTTCAATAGAAACTCAAGAATGTTTTAAATTTCATTCTAAAATAAAACCTATGCTCCTGGGGTTCCAATGAGCAACTCCTCTTGTATCTGGAATTTAATCCTCTGAAAGCTGCTGGGGGAGCAGGATACTGTACTCATTTTAGAGGTACATTTCTCACCTCTGTGGGGTTTATTCTAGGTCAGAGAAGATTCTCATGAGAAGATCCGGAGCTAATATCTCCTTGTGCAGAAGAGATTAATTTACCCTGGGAGGTAGTTTTCAGTACAGGTAGGTGAGATAGGACAGGACAGCAGCAGACACCACCATGGCTCTGTGGACAAGAACGACATCCCTGGGTGATCTTTCCTCCAATTCATACTGTACATTGTAGGCAGAATAGTAGACACCGATGTCTCCCTCCCTGACTTTAGGGAACTTCTGCCTACTCTGCTGTGGGTGGAGGGCTCTTGCACTCCCTCAGCATCTCTCTCACAATCACCTCCCAGTGTAACTGAGGGCTGCCGGTCTGGGCTAGCACCACTGTCTCAAAGAAAAGGGGCTCAGAGAATGAAAGGCTCTATATCTAGGCGTTGTCTCTGAATAAGACTCTGAAATAGCCAAATTAATAAAATGACTTTATATATTAGCTAGCCTAAATAAAGATATTGATGTCCAGGGAAGCCTCCCTTGATGGAAAATAAAATTCTAGTAACAGTTACAGTAAATCTTTGCTGAGACAATGTAAGAGGTAAGTTTGCCATATATCTACTTTTTTTGGAACCATCCTAGGTTATCACCCTGTCGTGATGATTATCAGATTTGAAATCACAATATTTTATATAAATATCTTTCCTATCACAGGATAGAATGAGTGCCAACACTCCTGACAAGAGGTGGAGAAATAAATAACCTGCATAGATCAAGAAACATTCTGAGCCACAGGACTGCCCAGGTAGACAGAATTGCTCATACTGCCCATGTAAACTTTTTGTTATCTGAGCTGTTATTCTTTTATTTACTCTCTTGGGAAAGTGACGTTTTTGGCATCATTTTTGTGATCTTTTCTTCTCTATTCCGGTACTGTATCTGCTTAAGAGTTTTGAGCTATCTTCAATTTTATGTTCATGCTGATGATTTTTTAACCACAAAATGGTAATAATGGTGATGAAAAAGGAAAGTTAAAAGATTTATTAATTCAGGCACAAAAATAACTAGAACAAAAAGCTGACAAACACATATTCCTACTGAATACTAATAGACTGAAGTGCCTTCAACAATATTATTGTCCTTTCTGTTCAGAGATTAAATGTGTTAGACATTGCTTTTTGTGTTCAAGTGTGTCTTAAGAATTTTGCAGTACAGATGTTGCTATCTCCCACTTTATGTAATATAGAAATATTCCTTAATTGTAGCAAAAATCAATGTCACAAACTTAATGCCCATTTATATAGAACCCTCCCAAATGCAGTCATATTTATGGAAGTGAAGGGATCTATGATTTTTGTCTCTGTTTCATTTCCCAGTGATCAGATCCTAACTGTGAACTTTTCTACTAAAATAGAAGGCATGTCTTGGTTAACTGAAAGTGGCAAATAGAAGATAGTTAGTGTATGCGTGTTTTGAACTAAAAATGACAGTCATCCATTTAACAAACACTTCCTGATGCTTTTTTCATCTAGAATTATACTAGTTATTATGAGACATAAAGATATATAAGACTTACCCATAAGACTTATTATTTGGTGAAAGGGTATCTCAGTTCAAATAAATGACATTTGGTATAAGTACCTTTTGATTTTTATCTTGAGGATTATCCGTATCTCATAGTGAGGAAATATCTCTTTTAACTTTCATATTTGACCAAGCCTACACATTTAACAGGTGCCTGAAGAGCCTCACCATATGAATCTACTCTAATTCCAAGAGTAGAAAAGACCCCTTTTATAGGTCATTAGCTTATAATGGGGCCTAGAGAAGACCAAGCAGGCTGCCACTTTTCTCTTTATAGTAACTGGTAGTAAACTGCAATAAAATGGTTCAAAAGAGGATGGCCATGACCCAACTGCAACACCCTTTCAGGATTATGCAATGAGAGGAGTAATAAGAACACTTTGCAATTGCACTGGTCTTTTTGCATGACTCCTATGCATTTTCCAACTCAATATATACCAGCCTGAGAATTTGCATTTACTGACACCTGATAGCCCCCAAAAAGATATACAATAATTCTCAGCATTTTAAATGGCTGAATTCATCCTATACTCGTAAACATTAAAAAATGTGTGAACTAAAATAATATCTATCATCTTAAGAGAATTAACTCATAATTATCTGGGAGGGAATACATTGTTCTATTGAAACTTTACTGTAAGCCATGTGTGATAAAATGGCATTATATTTATGCAACATTTTAAAGTGATATGGTATTAATTATATTAAAATATTGTTAACTTGTAATTATTTAACTTGTATAGGTAAAAACCTTTCCCTCTTTTTGACACACAGAGTCTAATAATTACAGATGTTATCACCTAGGAGAAACAGGAGTTCTTCTCAAGCCAAAAACTCGAATTGAGAAGAAAACACTAGATTAGATACCACTTGAGAAATCGGTATCTCTTATTCTTAATAATATAGATATAAAGCTGTCCAGAAAGGAAATCTGAATAGTGGTGTCAGAGTGGTTTCTTTCACGTGGAACCACATGGAACCTAGGGAGGAAGAAACACAGACAAATTTTGTATAAAATTGTGTCAACTCTCTCAAAGGGTAGATAGCTCAGGTAGCAGGTGGAGAAAGAATAAGAGTAAGAGAGAATTTCAGCCTGTTAACCAAATAGCTGTACACATTATAAGTCAGGCTGTACTTACGCTTTGTGGAATATTAATTTCCATTTAATATTTTTCTTCCTGCTCAGTATCTAATATCAAGCTGAGATAAGAATGAGCCAAAGGAAGTTGGTGTTAAGCAGACTTTCACCAAAGTGTTTAAAGAGGATCAATGGCCCTTTGGGAGCCAGCATGATAGGAAAAGCCATAAGAGTGGGACAACCACATGGAAAAGGTAGATTTAGGATTGTAGAGTCATGACTGTCAACTTAGACATCCTTTCCCACTGGAGAGATGTCTTCGTACACGAGGGACTTTTGCTTGTTTAATTTTTGGACAACCAGAGATACATGCATACATACACAGTGATTGATTTGACTGAGCACATTCCAGTCTCAGAATTTATTACAGGAATTCATGAAAAAAATAAAACATATATATGTATAAAATTTAATCACTGAACTATTATACTGTATGTACTTAATGAGGAGATAAAATATTAAATAAAGTAAGATACTTTTATTCAAGGAAATAGTATGCAGCTGTTCAAAGTATGATGCAGAGAAATATTTTGACATGGAAAATCATTCCTGATATGTTTGTAAATGAAAGAAATAGGTAAAATTCATTATATATATATATATATATGTGGATTATAGAGTAAAAAGGTATAACTATATATACAAAGCATTAACAGTGATCATCTGTGATTGTATGTTTTGGGGTATTACCTCTTTAGTCTTTTAAACAGAGTTTCATAATGTTTTTGAAAGAAGCTTTTGAAATGATGTCAAAAACTCATACAAGGTAGGTACCACATTATTCACACAAGGAACCAAACTCTTAAAATTTTACTCTCTAAATTAAACTGTTCAAAAGTCTGTAATTTTATAAATAGAAATAAAAGCAAGAAAATAATATAAACTGGATCAGTAATAGGGTGCTGGCTACAATATATATTTTACCTAAAAATAAACTACTGAATAATATCAAGACCATTTTCTTCAAAGCTATTATTCAATTTAGTGAAATTGATTTGAGTCCATAAAGGCAGACAGTTAGGGTATGTTTTCAGAAGTAATTAAAAGAATCTGTTATCCCCTGTAACGATTTGTATACATTCCCAAATTAAATGCTAGCTCTTTTCAATGAGGACATCAAAAAATTGGTAAAAATCATAATAAAAATATAAATTATTAAAATTCAGATATTGCTTTATATGATTATTTACTGAAAGTAATCAGATCTTTTTGAAGAAATGGCTGTGTCCATGGCTGAAGTGGGGAATGTACAAAAAAAGCTTGAAATGTCTTATCAGAAGTAAGGAAGTACTCAAAAATTATGGGAACATGTTAAAATGACAAAGGAGTAAGCTTTCAGGGTTCATATCTAGGACAGTTAAGCATGTAATGATAATAAATAATTGTAATCCCTTGATAAAAATATTCATGAGCCCATATTGACAGATAGATGAAAGAGAGGAAGAGAGAGAGCAAGAGAGGTAAGAGATAGATACAGATGCATAGAGATAGATAGATAGAGAACTTTTCCGTATACTAAAATTGACAGCCAATACTAAATACAAAAGCAATGAAGGAGTTGGAAGGCCGCATTTTGCAAAAATCATTACCAATAATTGAGTGAGTCAGGTAATCAATAGATGCTCAAATTAGTGGCTGAAAGCTTTATGAGGAACAGAATATTTACATATTAATTTTAATGGATGCTCCAGAAATTACATTAGGGAAAGAAGGAACGATTTTATAGTGGAGATAGTTGGGAGGCACCATCTTCACAAAGTGATCCAAGTTAGCATCACCAACAATGGGACAAATTAACATCATACACCCACTCATGGATACACCGAGGAGGATACCTGTTTTTCCTGAAGAGAGTGAATAATCTGAATCGAAAATGAGGAATTTCATACAATTTCAACTCGAGGAGCAGGAGCACTCTACTAAAGAACTGCTCTATACTCTTAAAAAATATCAGCGGCATGAAAGGCAGACAGGTTTAGTAACTATTCCAAATGAAAGGAAACTAAAGACAGATGACATTAAATATAATATGCAACCTTGGATTGGGTCCTAGACGGGGAGTGGTTGGGCTAGAGGCCAATTATATATAATTTACTATAAATTGAAGAATCATGTCAATATTAAACTGTCTGATTTTGATCATTGTATTGTGGTTAGGTTAGTAAATATCTTCGCTCTTAGTGAAAAAATGAGGAATTTAGGGTAAACGGGCATCGTGTCTACACTGTAACCCCAAGGGGGTTGGTCAAATGAAGGAAATTCATTAGTAATGGTTAAATTGTACTGGAGGTATGGGTTTTGAGCATTGCTCAAACTTTACATTTATTGTGGGATTATTTCTAATAAGGCAAAGTAATCAGCTGTTGAAGCTCTTGAAATTTTTCTCACCAGTATTTTTGTAATTTTGAAACAACTTCTCTGAAGATGCTTTAGGGTAGCACCAAGCAGCATGAGACAGCTATGTTATAGCCAACATTATTTCTCTTTCATGATGGCAGAAGTTCCTCTGGATTTATGAAAACAGATTGAACAACTGTCTTCGTGATGCTAATGGTGATTTTTATGATTGGCTATTTGTATATATTGCAAAAAGATCACTGCAATGTCTAGTTAACATTCATCACCATACATGGTTACAAAAATTTTTTCTCTTGTGAAGAGAACTTTTAAGATCTACTGTCTTAGCAACTTTCAAATATGCAGTATAGTATTATTAACCGTAGTCACCATGCTGTAATACATCCCCTTGATTTATGTATTTTATAACTGAAAGTTGATCCCTTTTGACCTCCACCCATTTTGCCCACCCTTCACCCCTTGCCCCCTGCCTCTGGCAAACACCAATCTGTTCTCTGTAACAACAAGCTCGGTTTTTGTTTTTATTTTTGTCTTCTTTTATTTTAGATTACACATATTAGTGAGATCATATGGTATTTGTCTTTCTGTCTGACTTATTTTACTTATCCTATGCCTTCAAGGTCCATGCATGTTGTTGCCAATGGCAAAATTTCTGTCATCCATTATGTATATGTATGTGTAAGTGTGTGTGTGTATATATATATATATATATATATATATATATATATATATATATATATATAATTTTCTTTATCCATTTGATCTTTGATGGACACTTAGGTTGCTTCCATGTCTTGGCTATTGTAAATAGTGCTGCAGTGACCATGGGAGTGCACATATCTTTTTGAGTGAATGTTTTTGTTCTTTTGGATAAATAGAAGTGGAATTGCTGGATCATATGGTAGTTCTTTTTCTAGTTTTTTGAGAACCCTCCATACTGTTTTCCATAGTGGCTGCACCAATTTACATTCCCACCAACAGTGCACAAAGGTTCTTTTCGCATTCTTGCCAACAGTTACTATTTCTTGTCTTTTTGATAATAGCTGTTCTAATAGGTGTAAGGTAGTATCTTACTGTGATTTATTTGCATTTCCTTAATGATTAGTGATGTTGAGAACCTTTTCATATACCTGTTGGCCATCTGTATGTCCTTTTCAGAAAAAAGTCTGTTCAGATTCTCTGCCCATTTAAAACTGGCTTGTCTCTCTTCTTTTTTTTTGCTATTGTTGTATGAGTTCTTTATATATTCTGAATATTAACCCCTTATCAGATATATGATTTCCAAATATTTTCTCCCATTTGGTAGGTTGCCTTTTCATTTTGTTAATGGTTTCCTTTTTTTGCAGAAGATTTTCAGTTTTTATTTTAAAATGTATCATAACGATATTGATTATTCTCTATTTTCTGACAAGTCATAAAAATTTTATTTACCTCGAGTTATAAAATTCTACATTAATTACAAAATTAAACATAATTAACTTTCATTTAAAAAATATATAGTGCCCAAAGCTTAAAATATATAATATTCAACACGGTAAACAAATATAGGTATTAAAAAAGGTGAAGTCCAGATTGCTGCTGTAGACATTTACAATATCTAAATAAACATATAAATAAACAATTCACTTTACCTGGTAGAGGATCATTATCCACAAACTTCTTTGTTGCAGGTTTTTTCCATCATAATTTTGTGTAAATTGTTCACATGTGCTGCCAATGTATGATTGTCATTATAATTTTAAAATAAAGGCAATTCTATGTTTCTTCCCCTTTCTGAGCAAGATAATCATATTTCCTTGAAATATAAATTGCCACCAGTTTTAGAGTTAGAAACTCTTCAAAGAAAATATTTCTGGAGACGATCTCAGTGTCCAGTTCAGTGCTTCCAGTGCGAATTTAAAAACTGGCTTAACTGTTGCCCAAAGTCAGTACCTCAGATTCTAAAATGTGAGGCTGTATATTTTGAATAAGCTTAAGTATATGCAGCAATATCAGCAAGTCTTGTAAACTATAAAGTTATTCCAGTGAATCAAATGTTTATCTTCTCTATATAATCAAAAATAGGAAAAATCATATGGTTATAATGTTAAACATGGCTCATTTTTAGGTAAAAATATAAAACATTTCTCCATTAACTTACTTGTTTTACAGAGAGAATGAATGGAAAAATCAAAGAAAAAAGTTAATCTTAAAATAAGGGAATAAAAACTGCATTTCTAAACTATCATCTGGTTCAAAATCATTATTTTGAGAGAATAATTTCTAGAGTAAAATTTCACTTTCACACATCTTTCCTTTACATTTCTGTAATACTTCCAAGATATTAGAGCTATGTTTTTGTTGTTCTGATGTAGTTGGGAATACTGTATTGTAAGCTGTGTTATAGTAAAGCTTATAGAACCTTACATTACAGGAAAAGACCAGCAGTAGCGGCCTTCTGGTGATTGGAGGGTCTTCCCAAAGTTAGGAAGTTTCTACAAAGTCACAGTGGAGACAAATGCTCCCTGACAACCTGACTGCACACACACCCACACACACATACACACACACACACACACACACACACACCCCTGGACACAACACTGGCATATGAGAGCAGTGCAATACCTCAGATATCAGAGGTCAAGAATACAGAGATACATGAAGTTATAAGAACAGACACCGACTGCTAGGTTGGAGCCAGAGAAATGGGTGAATGAACCCCGTTTTCCCTACTTACTGTATGGATGGAGCAAGTACTTAAAATACGGGACCCTCATCCGTAAAATAGGAATAACCTTATGTCATAGAAGATTAAGACCTGCCTATAAGATACTGCATCAGCGCAGTGCTTGACGCATACACTGAGAAAATGCTACTCTCCAGTATATACTATCCAGAGACCACTGGTCAAGCCTGAAGCCTGAGGATTGTCCCCAGTTGTGGACACAATATGAACAGAGTCATGTGTGTCCAGCTGCCCGGAAGTAAGGCTCTTTCCACTTGAGGTCTGCATCCAAGAGCAGGGGGCCCACTCTGGGGCCTCTCACACCTGAAGAAGTAGTTTTGTTGGTAGCAGCCGTATACTTACTAGTTATCATTATTACACCTGATTATTATTGGTTTTTTAGCCTTCAGAGTCTTCAGAGATCTCTGGTTTCTTATCCCCAGCAAGGATCCTTTCATTCTTGTACTACCTGAGAAAGTGGTATTTTTAAAGCCTCGAGAAAATGGCAGGTGCTCTAAAAACATCAATGCAGTAATATCTTCTGTCCTGAGATGGTACATTTTTTTTTCTTAAAAATAATGTAGAGAACCTGCTAGGTGACCAGCAGCATTTACAGTTGACCCTTCAACAACATGGGCTTTTGAAAATCCGTGTGTAACTTATAGTTGGCTCTCCTTACAGGTAGTTCTTCTGTATCCGTGGATTCAACCAACCACAGATTGTGTAGTATTATAATATTTACTCTTGAAAAAAAATTGCATATAAGTGGGTCCCTGCAGTTCAACCCTGTGCTGTTCAAGGGTTAACTGTACACAGGTAGGGAACCTTATTTGAGGTTAACTGTACACAGGTAGGGAACCTCATTTGTCAAAACAGGTGCTTCTGGGACACTTTCTCTACCATCTTCTCAATAAGGGCTGATCCTAGTGCCTATGGTGTAGAAGGTTTAATCCAGGGACAGATGACGAATATAAATGCACAAGCATCAGAGCGGGCAGTGGGCGATGCAATTCAATACAAGGAAATGACCTAGGCTCTAATTACCTGCACTAGGTATTTCATTCCCTCCTACTGGGGCCCTTTAAAGTTCAACTTATTTAAGATCTGTCGTCAAGGCACAGCCTGACTGGGGCCTCCTACTGGGGCCCTTTAAAGTTCAACTTATTTAAGATCTGTCGTCAAGGCACAGCCTGACTGGTGGAGAATCAAGCAGAGAGACAGGATATCAATTAGTAAACAGTTTAGTGAACACAGTCTTTGGACCCAGCTTCCTGAGTTCAAATCCAGGTTCTGCTACTTACCAGATACTGTGCCTGGGCTGGTTATTTAACCTCTCATTTTCTCAATTCTGTCATCTGTAAAATGGGGAGAATAAAACTGCACCTGCCTCATAGGGTAATCATGTAGATTGAGTTAACTTTTGTAAATGCATAGGGCATGCAAACACATAGCAGAAACTATGTAAGTGTTTAACTGATACATGACATAGAATAAATAAATCTACCACAGGCTTGGCATTATGGTTAGATCAGAATCCAAGGATAGAAAACTACATCGTATTAACTTTCCCCTTTAATGTATACTTTTGATTAGTCAGTGATAGACCTTGGAAGACTCTAAAGAGAGAGTTGTTTTTTTTCTAGCCTTATTCTTTCATTTGGGGAAGAAATTATTTTCACCACTTTATAGACGAAGCAGTCAGGAAGATTCGGGAAGATTAAATTACTTACCAAAAATGAAAAAAGAAACTCCGTGAGAAGAGAGAAACTAGAAACTGAGGAAAGAGTTTTCTTAAACCTGTAGTGAGACAGGCCTTTGGGGAAGAGGCAATTCACAGCCCCTGCTGAAAGCAATTACAATCCTGATAAAACTCCAACAGTTCTAAGGGACTTTCGTGATCTCTCAAGATCCTTTCGGGATCACCCACTCAGCTGACTATCAGTTTTGAAACTTGCCTGCATTTTAGTCTATTTTATGAGTGGCCTAATAATCTTTAATCATACATTTCTTTATTGTTATTGCCTCTCTTTTTTCCTGCAAAATGTTTTTACTATCAGGGGGCAACCTGGAGTGCGGCTTACCAGCAACCTCTCAATTTACCAGCATGTTTGAAACAAAACTGTGATGTGGGCACAAAACTATTTTGTCTGAGAAGTTGTCTTTAAATATATACATATTTCCCAACTTAATACAGCATTCTTTCCTATATTCTTAATGATTCTTACTCCCTGCTACTTTTTATTAATCCTAAAAACTCCTAGATCCATTGAATTGGCATTGGAAGAGATACTAGGGATCAACTAGGCCAACTTTCTTAATTGAAAACAAAAGCATCTTCTCAGCTGCAGCTACGGAGACTCAAAGAGAACTTTAACCGAATGTGTCTTGAATAAGCCATTATTTATCCTTTCTATGGGCAAGTGTGTCCCTTTCTATGTTCAGTGGGTTTATCTATTATTTATTTGTTTATTGTCTCTCCCTTTTCCTTACAGGCTCCAGACAAAAGTAAAAGTAGTAGTAAGTCCCCTTTGTTCTCGCTCTCTCTTGCACTTGGAAAGGAGAACACAGAAGACACGACACACCAGTGGTTCTCACACCTGAGTTTGCACCAGGATTACCTGGAGGGTTTGTTAAAATTCTGATTGCTGGGCTCCACTCTGGAGTTTCTGTGAGGTTTTGCATTTCCAACAAGTTTCTGGGTGATGCAGACAGTGCCAGGCAAGGAATAACCCACGAGATAAGCTGCCTCAAAGGAAAATCCCTTCTTGACCATCACCTTCAGGACAGACACACGTCTTCTCTTCTGCCCCCAAACACCAAAGCTTTCCCTCCCCCAGGAGAGGGGGTGTACTAAGAGAGGGGTGTAATCCAAATGCATGTTGCTAGGAGACTATCAGACTGGAGGGGAAAGTGCCGAGTGGACAGAGGGTTAAAGGCTGTGGTGGGGGAGGGTGTCTGGAAGGTTCCTGGGGGGTCTCGGTGGGAAGTTCCCTGTGGTAAGTAGGTTCTCACCCAGAGAAGCCACTTCTGATTCTCTGTCATCTGGCACCTTTTGTAAGGATTGGATTGTATCAATGTAAACTGGAAAAAGAACTGGTTGAACATATTTCAAAACTCCCTTAGGAAAAGGTCAAGACACTCTCCCCTACTTGAGCTTCAGCAAATTTCTCCAGGGTAAGGGGTAGGGAGACGGATCCAGGCTTGACCCGGAAGTGTCTTTGTTGGCTCCTAAAATCGAGTCCCATCCCCCCATCCCTAAATGCCTTGTTTGATAGAACGAAGGGCTGGGGAAAACAAATGCAATTTGACTGTAAGGTAGATTCCTTCTCCCCATTTTAAAATTCCTGCAGGTGGTATAGATCTAAGAAGGGGCAGGTTCTCTTGATCAAAACGATCCTCCTGAAGGTTCTCCTAGTAAGAGGTTATTTGGGGAATAGGTTTAACTTTTACAAACATCACTCCTCCCCCACCCCCATTCCCCACAACACCTAGTAACATCCTTGAAGTTGTTTTGACGGATGTTCCCAGCCTCAGCACTGTCCTTAGCAGCACGCGCGGAGCATGACGGGCCAGGACTCGGCACCACACCGACATCAGAATCAGGTGCTGTGAATTGGCATCAGGTGATTCTCATGTTCCCAATAAGGGTAAAAAAAAAATCCCAGTTTTAATCAAATAGCCAGTTACAGCTCTGTGGGAGCTGCCTTTTAATCTGGGTAGTGAGGAAATGCTTCAACCACGGGCCGATTTAGGCAGCGGGAAAGCAGCCCGAGGGTGCTGTGCTTACGGAAAAAGAAGGAAGACTGTAGGTGGGAGAGCTCTTCTAAAAAGGAGTCGTCATAAAAGACCATGGAACTTCGGTAGAAACATCCAGTATTTTGCTAAGCTTGCTGCCCAAAGTCACCAATGATCTCAGTCAATTATGGTCTTTGAGAAGTACAGCAACCGAAAACCTCAGCTTTCCCAAGGTAGCCGAGTTTCCGTTCCAGCTCTGAATCTGCAGTGGGGTGAGGGAAAGACTGAAGGTAAGTGCCTGCAACTTCTTTCACCTCCAAAATCTTCCTTTATTTTAGGGTGTAGTTTGTGTTATTCAAAGGGCGACCCTAATATGGCTTCTTTATAACTGGGAGACTGCTCTTGGGCGCTTACAGGTATCAGTGCTCGGAGGATATCCACAAAAGGGGACAGTGGTTATTTCATGCAAGATGAGGTTGTTTTTTTTTTTTTTAACTTTGTTAATGAATGGTTTGAATCTCTCCTGGAGGGAAATGGGATGCATTGATAATAACTTTGGTAACTTGTGCCATTTACATGGCGAATAGAACACAAATCTGAAACATTTGGTTAAAGTCTCTGTTTATTCATGAACTTAAATAAAATTCACTAACACACACTGTGAATAAACCCTACTTTCTTAGCTGTAGAAAAAGCTATTTCTTTTCTGAAGGCTTTCTCTTGTATAGCTGTTTTTAACTAGTTGACTCAAAGAGTCCTGAGAAAATTTCTTAAAAATGGGCTCCTACGGTTAGCATGTAACACTTAAGTGTTTTTCTTAATCTGTACAAACTTTTCATTCCTGGAGTTAGCTTTGTATTTTCCACTAGTTAGGATGGGCAGAATTTTCCCTCAGTCTCTGGTATTCAGAAATTGTGTGTGTGTGTATTTTTCTCCGAGGCTTAAATGCTAAGCATTTTTTTTTCTTTCCCACAAAGAACATGTGGATCATTAAGGCCAGAATTATTTTCAAAGTAACATCTCTGTGCTTAGTAGTGATTCCCTTATAAGTCACTTGGTCTCTCTTTATTAATGTCTCTCTTATAACCTTCTTTAAATTTTTGTTTTTTTATTCACACTTGTTTTCAAAACCCTGTAAATGATATCCAAAGGTCTAGTCCATCAAATCCAAACTCTAGTCGTAGGCATTCAAATTTCATCTTCTGGTGGCACAGGTTTCATTTCTCATGACCTCTCATTAGGGTGGTCTTCTCACTGTTTAAATAGCGAGACCCCTTGTTTGTTGATTATCACTTCATGTCTTCATTCCTGTTGTTTTCCATGCTGGAGTGGTCTCCACCTCTTTCCTAATGACAACTGCCTGCCATGGCACAGGGCTGCCTGCCACCAGCCCTGTGAGGACCATTGTGGCAGTTTGACCCCCCAGAAACACCTCAACCAACCACTTGTTTCAAGAAATGGAACACAGAAAATACTTCTAACATTGGACAACCCTTCTGCCTTTGAGTGTCCCTAAACTGCTCCCTTACCTCCTTGCAGCCAACCAAGAGCTACCAAATGTCCTTAAAACCCAATGAGAAGGACTCTCCCTCTTCAAAAAAAAAAAAACTTCCCACCATAGTAGAATGTTTGCCAATCAGAGACTTGTCTCAGTGTTTCCTTTTTTTACTGTATAAAACTTACTGTCCTTGCTAACAATTTTGTACCCCTACTGACATAAAAGCAACAGCAGATGAGTTTGAGCCTAACGTCTACAAATAAACAGCCTTTTAAAATTGTGCCCCAGACTTAGTTCCGTCTTTGACACCAACCATCTGAATCCTATCAACTTTTCGGAAGCAGTTTTGGTTTTAACCTCTCTGCAGCTCTCCAGCGCTCAGTTTCCCCTTTCCTGTGTTATATGCCCCACGCCCCCCCCCCCAACAGCCTCACCCCCCGACTCCCCCCGCAGGAATTGTAAAGTAATAGTGAGGAAGTGAAGGGAGAGGTGCTGTATCTTCTCTCTTTTCCTCCCTGTGTTTTCTCTCCGTCAACTCTCTCCCTCTCCCTCCCTTCTTCTCTACTTCCTTTTTCTTTTAAACTCTCCATATACCTAAAACTGAACTAAGCATAAACACGCAACATCTTGTCAATCAATGTTTTTGAACATGTTCATACTCATCTCCCAGGGCAGTGGGAACAAAGCCAACCAGATTACCATGTTATTTTACATATACAATATTTAGTCACAGTATAGAATTTTTAATATCACTTTGACATTATTAGGAGAAACTTCAATATTTCAAACGCTCGTGTAAATAATGTTAAAAGAAACTTAAACTTTTTAAATAGCCTAAGAAAACAATATTTCTGTCCATTCTAGTAATCAATTGATCTTTACCCTTAGTGTTTGAATAGTACTATAGTGAAGTAAATATTTTTGAATGAATGCATGTATGAAAAAATGACTGACTGAATGAAGGAATACCCATAGAATATGCTTATAAATGAGGAAAAGGACTTGTAGATAGGAAATGTAGAGATGTAGAGAATGGACTTGAGGACACGGGGAGGGGGAAGGGTAAGCTGAGATGAAGTGAGAGAGTGGCATGGACATATATACACTACCAAATGTAAAATAGATAGCTAGTGGGAAGCAGCCACATAGCACAGAGAGATCAGCTCAGTGCTTTGTGACCATCTAGAGGGGTGGGATAGGGACGGTGGGAGGGAGATGCAAGAGGGAGGAGATATTGGGATATATGTGTTTGTATAGCTGATTCACTTTGTTATAAAGCAGAAACTAACACACCATTGTAAAGCAATTATATTCCAATAAAGATATTTAAAAAAACTGAAAAAAAATTGTGGTCCATATATACGATGGAATATTACTCAGCCATAAAAAGGAACAAAATGGTTCATTTGTAGAGACATGGATAGATCTAGGGACTGTCATACAGACTGAAGTAAGTCAGAAAGAGAAAAACAAATATCGTATATTAATCCATATATGTGGAATCTAGAAAAATGGTACAGATGAACCAGTTTGCAGGGCAGAAATAGAGACACAGATGTAGAGAACAAACATATGGGCAACAAGGGGGGCAAGTGGCGGGGGTGTTGGTGGTGGTGTGATGAATTGGGAGATTGGGATTGACATATATACACTAATATGTATAAGATAGGTAACTAATAAGCTGCTGTATAAAAAAATAAAATTCAAATAAAAAATGAAATTAAAAAATTTTAATTAAAAGAATTATGGGACAAATGAAAATATAGTGTTCTTAAATTTTTACATCATGCAAAAGAAAATCAGGAGAATCTTGTTAGTGTTGGTAATGTTTACTGAGGCATAGGATTTCTAATACCTTCCTCTAAACTGCAATAATTTGGTTTTTTCGTCCATATTTTAGCATTCTAATACATAAGATTCAAGATACCATTTATGAAGCTAACAAGGGTTTCATATTCATGTTAACCTAACTTTTTGCTGTGTAAAAGGTAAGAATTAATGATCTGCTAACAGGGAATTACTGGAAAGGTAATCTAGGTAGCCCCTAGAGCTTGTAAGTCAGAGTCCTCTGTGGTTGTACTAGGTGTGAAAAAAAAGGGTTTCACTTCTGCAGTAAGTCAGGGAAAGCAGTGATTATTCTCTGTAGACGTGAGGTAGGATGGGAGAAGTTCCAGGAATAATAAATATTGAAAAAGCCCTCTTACAATCAACTTACAGTGTTTATTAATGCTATTTTTTAATTAAATACACATTTTAAGCATGTATTAAAATTATGTGGAAATTTAAATGTATTAGCTGAATCTCCCATAAGGTATATTCTTATATAATGTACAATATGACAAATATCTTCTTTTAGTCTATAAAAACAACAGGCCAGGAATATAGAAAAAGTTTAGAGATATTGAATCTGTTGGGAGTTGGACTTAGAAGCTAATATCAGGTAACTGGGAGCTCCAAGGAGACAAGATGAAGAAAGAGACATTTGAGAGCGCAAGTCTGAGAGCCAGAGAATCAGGCAGTGTTGTCAGGGTACTACTGCTTGTAGAGGAAAAAAACTACTGGAGTTTTGATTTATCTGTAAATATATGAATTTGTATAGAAGTCAGATGCCTCACTAAACTAAGTTGCTAAAGTCCTTAAGCAGACAACACAGGACAGGAGGGCACACCAGAACTAGCAGCTAAACCAGCAGCCACCATGGAGGCTTTTAATGCTCGTGCTGACATTAATAACATTTGATGTTTATGCTACCATTAACTGTAACATTAGTACCTAAATCTTGGATATCAGGGACATGCAATGAAATAGGGTGAGGGCCTTAGGATCATTTTACTACCTGACTGACTCAACCTGCTTGAGAAACTCTTAAATTATCATTAAATAGAAAAATCTCTAGGGTGTGGGATTATGAGATACAAACTACTATGTATAAAAAAGATAAGCAACAAGGATTTATTACAGCACAGGGAAGTACAGCCATCGTTTTATAGTAACTTTAAATGAAGTAAATGATTCTATAAAAATATTGAATCACTATGCTATACAACTAAAACTAATATAATATTGTAAATCAACTGTACTTCAATTTAAAAAGAAAAAAGAAAGGAAAAACCGCTGATCGATTCTGCCTGGCACAAAATACAGAGATTTGTCATTATAAAAAAATTAATAAATCAGTGCCTACAATATGCTGTATTTGCCCATTTGATTTTTTTTTAGGGCTCATGTTTGAAATCAGTGTTTCATTATTTTACCCCAATGGGAATGATTAAAAATTAGACTTTTCTGCAGTTTCAGGCTTTGAAGGATGACTGTCTTCCTTGGTGAATGCCCCTGAAATAGGACTTTGTACACATTATCTGTATCCCATCCTAAATGTGCCTTCTTGCGGAAAAATCTGCTGAGCACTTTTCATGTGATAAATAGACCAGAAACTTTAATTCACTTACATAGATTTACCACATCATTCTCAACACATTACTGATGCACTTAAGTAGCTTTTCTCATTTATAGTGAGTAACAGAGCTAATATTAGATAGTATCCTTTAGATTACATTTTGTCCAAATAGATTTTATAAAATTCCTTCAGGGCCAAGATACATAACATAAAGGAGGCTAGTATGTTGAGTATAATTAAAGCCAACTTTTGACATTAAAAAACTAAACTTTGTTTCAACTTAACTGTGGATAATTATGCTACTGTAATTTAAAAAATCATTAGAAAAAATATATTTATTAAATTTTTGTAATTATCCTCTTCAATTTAGAGCCAGGAAACCACACCTATTCCTCTGCCTGATTATGTCCAATCAAATTTTGGATTACAGAGGTGATGTACAGACAGGGATTCTGTAGCTGATACTGTGGGTGCCCTGTACATAACACCTTGCCTTCCCACTTCAGTGCACACTAGCCTGACTTCCAAATGCCACCGTCTGCATTTCTTTGCCTGGGCAGGTTCTCTGGAAACCAGAGCCACTTTACTAGCCTATTACTCTGGGAAATGGAGCCCTGTTACTTGGTCCATCCACCTCAAGGCGCTCATCCAATAACAGATACTAGTTGGTGATACATATGCTACGCTGGCTCCAAGATTTTTCCATTAGGGTCTAACTTCAATTACTACAATTTTCTCCTTTGATCATCCAACCTTCAGTGGCTGTCTTTTCTTGGTTGTGCCCCTTTTCCATTCATCTGTCTACTTATAGTTCCCGAGATTGCTTCCCCAAAACTACTTGTAGTTGAATAACTGTCCCAGGGTTGGCTTCTGAAGGAACCCAAACCAAGATATATCTTTTAACTGGAGGCAATATTTAGACTTAATTCATGATGGGAAAAGATATTCACAAACCCAGGCAATTTCGAACATGGATAGGAACTTGACATGGTGATCTTTATGTTTACAAATATTAAAGATATTTGTAGAAGTCTGGGTATTCCAGCGCCAAAATACTAGGTTAACAGAATATATTACATTACAGTTTTAAAAAGTCTCATTGATACCATTACATTCATATGATAGAGGCAAATTAAGTAATGTAAATTGATCATAGATTTTTTAACACCTTTATTGGAGTATAATTGCTTTACAGTGGTGTGTTAGTTTCTGCTTTATAACAAATTGAATCAGCTATACGTATATATGTATCCCCATATCTCTTCCCTCTTGCATCTCCCTCCCTCCGACCCTCCCTATCCCACCCCTCTAGGTGGTCATTGTTTTTCTCTTTCTGACTTACTTCACTCTGTATGACAGTCTCTAGGTCCATCCACCTCACTACAAATAACTGTTTCTTTCCTTTTTATGGCTGAGTAAGATTCCATTGTTTATATGTGCCACATCTTCTTTATCCATTCATCTGTTGATGGACAATTAGGTTGCTTCCATGTCCTGGCTATTGTAAATAGAGCTACAATGAACATTTTGGTACATGACTCTTTTTGAATTATGGTTTTCTCAGGACATATGCCCAGTAGTGGGATTGCTGGGTCATATGGTAGCTCTATTTTTAGTTTTTTAAGGAACCTCCATACTGTTCTCCATAGTGGCTGTATCAATTTACGTTTCCAACAACAGTGCAGGAGGGTTCCCTTTTGTCCAGACCCTCTCCAGCACTTATTGTTTGTAGATTTTTTTGATGATGGCCATTCTGACCTGTGTGAGATGATACCTCATTGTAGTTTTGATTTGCATTTCTCTAATGATTAATGATGTTGAGCATTCTTTCATGTGTCTGTTGGCAATCTGTATATCTTCTTTGGAGAAATGTCTATTTACGTCTTCTGCCCATTTTTGGATTGGGTTGTTTCTTTTTTTGGTATTGAGCTGCACGATCTGCTTGTAAATTTCGGAGATTAATCCTTTGTCAGTTGCTTCATTTGCAAATATTTTCTCCCATTCTGAGGGTTGTTGTCTTTTAGTCTTCTTTAAGGTTTCCTTTGCTGTGCAAAAGCTTTTAAGTTTCATTGGGTCCCATTTGTTTGTTTTTATTTCCATTTCTCTAGGAGGTGGGTCAAAAAGGATCTTGCTGTGATTTATGTCATAGAGTGTTCTGCCTATGTTTTCCTCTAAGAGTTTGATGGTGTCTGGCCTTACATTTAGATCTCGAATCCATTTTGAGGTTATTTTTGTGTATGGTGTTAGGGAGTGTTCTAATTTCATTCATGGGTTTGGCATATATGGCCTTAATTATGTTAGGGAAAGTTCCCTCTATGCCTACTTTCTGGAGGGTTTTTATCATAAATGGGTGCTGAATTTTGTCAAAAGCTTTCTCTGCATCGATTGAGTTGATCATATGGTTTTTCTCCTTCAGTTTGTTAATATGGTGCATCACGTTGATTGATTTGCATATATTGAAGAATCCTTGCATTCCTGGGATAAACCCCACTTGATCATAATGTATGATCCTTTTAATGTGCTGTTGGATCCTGTTTGATAGTATTTTGTTGAGGATTTTTGCATCTATGTTCATCAGTGATATTGGCCTGTAGTTTTCTTTCTTTGTGACATCCTTCTCTGGCTTTGGTATCAGGGTGATGGTGGTCTCATAGAATGAGTTTGGGAGTGTTCCTCCCTCTGCTGTATCTTGGAAGAGTTTGAGAAGGATAGGTGTTACCTCTTCTCTAAATGTTTGATTCGCCTGTGAAGCCATCTGGTCCTGGGCTTTTGTTGGAAGATTTTTAATCACAGTTTCAAGTTCAGTGCTTGTGATTGGTCTGTTCATATTTTCTATTTCTTCCTGGTTCAGTCTCAGAAGGTTGTGCATTTCTAAGAATTTGTCCATTTCTTCCAGGTTGTCCATTATATTGGCATGTAGTTGCTTGTACCAATCTCTCATGATCCTTTGTATTTCTGCAGTGTCAGTTGTTACTTCTCCTTTTTCATTTATAATTCTATTGATTAGGGTCTTCTCCCTTTTTTTCTTGATAAGTCTGGCTAATGGTTTATCAATTTTGTTTATCTTCTCAAAGACCCAGCTTTTAGTTTTATTGCTCTTTGCTATCGTGTCCTTCATTTCTTTTTCATTTATTTCTGATCTGATCTTTATGATTTCTTTCCTTCTGCTAACTTTGGGGTTTTTTTGTTCTTCTTTCTCTAATTGCTTTAGGTGTAAGGATAGGTTGTTTATTTGAGATGTTTCTTGTTTCTAAGGTAGGATTGTATTGTTATAAAATTCCCTCTTAGAACTGCTATTGCTGCATCCCATACGTTTTGGGTCGTCATGTTTTCATTGTCATTTGTTTCTAGGTATTTTTTTGATTTCCTCTTTGATTTCTTCAGTCATCTCTTTGTTATTTAGTGTACTGTGTAGCCTCCATGTGTTTCTTACAGATTTTTTCCTATAATTGATATCTAGTCTCATAGCATGTGATCAGAAAAGATACTTGATACGATTTAAATTTTCTTAAATTTACCAAGGCTTGATTTGTGACCCAAGATATGATCTATCCTGGAGAATGTTCCATGAGCTCTTGAGAAGAATGTGTATTCTGTTGTTTTTGGATGGAATGTCCTATAAATATCAATTAAGTCCATCTTGTTTAATGTATCATTTAAAGCTTGTGTTTCCTTATTTATTTTCATTTTGGATGATCTGTCCATTGGTGAAAGTGGGGTGTTAAAGTTCCCTACTATGATTGTGTTACTGTCGATTTCCCCTTTTATGGCTGTTAGTATTTGCCTTATGTATTGAGGTGCTCCTATGTTGGGTGCATAAATATTTACAATTGTTGTATCTTCTTCTTGGATTGATCCCTTGATCATTAGGTACTATCCTTCTTTGTCTCTTGAAATAGTATTTGTTTTAAAGTCTATTTTGTCTGATACGAGAATTGCTACTCCAGGTTTTTTTTTTTTTTTTTTATTGCAGTACGCGGGCCTCTCGCTGTTGTGGCCTCTTCTGTTGCGGAGCACAGGCTCAGCGGCCATGGCTCACGGGCCCAGCCACTCCGTGGCATGTGGGACCCTCCCAGACCGGGGCACGAACCCGCGTCCCCTGCATCGGCAGGCAGACTCTCAACCACTGTGCCACCAGGGAAGCCTCCGGCTTTCTTTTGGTTTCCATTTGCATGGAATATCTTTTTCCATCCCCTCCCTTTCAGTCTGTATGTGTCCCTAGGTCTGAAGTGGGTCTCTTGTAGACAGCATATATATGGATCTTGTTTTGTATCTATTCAGCCAGTCTATGTCTTTTCGTTGGAGCATTTAATCCATTTACATTTAAGGTAATTATCGATATGTATGTTCCTATTACGATTTTCTTAATTGTTTTGGATTTATTATTGTAGGTCTTTTCCTTCTCTTGTGTTTCCTGCCTAGAGAAGTTCCTTTAGCATTTGTTGTAAAGCTGTTGGTGGTGCTGAATTCTCTTAACTTTCGCTTGTCTGTAAAGGTTTTAATTTCTCTGTCGAATCTGAATGAGATCCTTGCTGGGTAGAGTAATCTTGGTTGCAGGTTTTTCTCTTTCATCACTTTAAATATGTCCTGCCACTCCCTTCTGGCTTGCAGAGTTTCTGCTGAAAGATCAGCTGTTAACCTTATGGGGATTCCCTTGTATGTTATTTGTTGCTTTTCCCTTGTTGATTTTAATATTTTTTCTTTGTATTTAATTTTTATAGTTTGATTAATATGTGTCTTGGCATGTTTCTCCTTGGATTTATCCTGTATGGGACTCTCTGTGCTTCCTGGACTTAATTGACTATTTCCTTTCCCATGTTAGGAAAGTTTTCAAATATAATCTCTTCAAATATTTTCTCAGTCCCTTTCTTTTTCTCTTCTTCTTCTGGGACCCCTATAATTCGAATGTTGGTGTGTTTAATGTTGTCCCTGAGGTCTCTGTGACTGTCCTCAATTGTTTTCATTCTTTTTTCTTTATTCTGATCTGCAGTAGTTATTTCCACTATTTTATCTCCAGGTCACTTATCCATTCTTCTGCCTCAGTTATTCTGCTATTGATCCCTTGTAGAGAATTTTTAATTTCATTTATTGTGTTGTTCATCATTGTTTGTTTGCTCTTTAGTTCTTCTAGGTCCTTTTTAAATGTTTCTTTATTTTCTCCATTCTATCTCCAAGATTTTGGATCCTCTTTACTGTCATTATTCTGAATTCTTTTTCAGGTAGACTGCCTATTTCCTCTTCATTTGTTAGGTCTGGTGGGTTTTTCCTTGCTCCTTCATCTGCTGTGTGTTTCTCTGTCTTCTCATTTTGCTTAACTTTCTGTATTTGGGGTCTCCTTTTCGCGGGTTGCAGTTGCATAGTTTCCTTTGTTTTTGGTGTCTGTCCCCAGTGACTAAGGTTGGTTCAGTGGGTTGTGTAGGCTTCCTGGTGAAGGGACTAGTGCCTGTGTTCTGGTGGACGAGGCTGGATCTTGTTTTTCTGGAGGGCAGATCCACGTCTGGTGGTGTGTTTGGGGGTGTCTGTGGCCTTATTATTATTTTAGGCAGCCTCTCTGCTAATGGATGGGGTTGTGTTCCTGTCTTGCTAGTTGTTTGGCATGGGATGTCCAGCACTGTAGCTTGCTAGTCATTGAGTGGAGCTGGGCCTTGGCATTGAGATGGAGATCTCTGGGAGATTTTCGCCATCTGATATTATGTGGAGCTGGAGGTCTGTGGTGAACCAATGTCCTGAACTTGGCTCTCCCACCTCAGTGGCACAGCCCTGACGCCTGGCTGGAGCACCAAGAGCCCGTCCTCCACATGGCTCAGAATAAAAGGGCAAAAAATAAAAGAGAGAAAGAAAGAAGAAGATAAAATAAAGTTATTAAAATGAAAATAAATAAATAAATATATATATATATGTGTATGTGTGTGTGTGTATATATATATATATATATATATATATATATATGTATGTATGTATATCGTTGCTCCCAAAGTCCAGCTCTCCAATTTGGGATGATTCCTTGTCTGTTCAGGTATTCCACAGATGCAGGTACATCACGTTGACTGTGGAGGTTTAATCCGCTGCTCCTAAGGCTGCTGGGAGAGATTTCCCTTTCTCTTCTTTGTTCGCACAGCTCCCAGGGTTCAGCTTTGGATTTTGACCCGCCTCTGCGTGTAGGTCGTCTGAGGGCGTATGTTCTTTGCTCAGACAGGACGGGGTTAAAGGAGCCCCTGATTCGGGGGCTCTGGCTCACTCAGGCTGGGGGGAAGGGAGGGGCAAGGAGTGCGGGGCGGGCCTGCGGTGGCAGAGGCCGGCGTGACGTTGCACCAGCCTGAGGCGTGCCGTGCTTTCTTCCGGAGGAGCTGACCCTGGATCCTGGGACCCTGGCAGTGGCGGGCTGCACAGGCTCCCTGGAAGGGAGGTGTGGATAGTGACCTGTGCTCGCACACAGGCTTCTTGGTGGCGGCAGCAGCAGCCTTAGCGTCTCATGCCCGTCCCTGGGGTCCGCGCTGTTAGCCGTGGTTCGCGCCCGTCTCTGGAGCTCCTTTAAGCAGCGCTCTTAATCCCCTCTCCTCGCGCACCAGGAAACAGAGGCAAGAAAAAGCCTCTTGCCTCTTCGGCAGGTCCAGACTTTTTCCTGGACTCCCTCCCGGCTAGCCGTGGCGCGCTAGACTCTTCAGGCTGTGTTCACGCCGCCAACCCCAGTCCTCTGCGCTCCGACCGAAGCCCGAGCCTCAGCTCCCAGCCCCACCCGCCCCGGTGGCTGAGCAGACAAGCCTCTCGGGCTGCTGAGTGCTGGTCGCACCGATCCTCTGTGCGGGAATCTCTCCACTTTGCCCTCCGCACCCCTGTGGCTGCGCTCTCCTCCGTGGTTCCGAAGCTTCCCCCCTCCGCCACCCGCAGTCTCCGCCCGTGAAGGGGCTCCTAGTGTGTGGAAACCTTTCCTCCTTCACAGCTCCCTCCCACTGGTGCAGGTCCTGTCCCTATTCTTTTGTCTCTGTTTATTCTGCCCTACCCAGGTATGTGGGGAGTTTCTTGCCTTTTTGGAGGTCTGAGGTCTTCTGCCAGCGTTCAGTAGGTGTTCTGTAGGAGTTGTTCCACATGTAGATGTATTTCTGATGTATTTGTGGGGAGGAAGGTGATCTCTGCGTCTTACTCTTCCACCGTCTTGAAGCTCCTCTCGATGCTCATAGACTTTGAAATCCGGGAACTCTTTACGGAATTCAGTGTTGATCACACAATTTTGGGAATGTGCCTATGACTCTCATTTTTTATTTCTACGAAGTGACTTTGTAAAGAGATACTGTCCAGATTATTCTCATCAAGTGGTTTCCCCAAACTTAATTTTTCTAGGAATAAATAAATTAAATCATACATATCTAAAACTAATTATAGGAACCCCTGCAAGAAATATTTATTTGCTCACATGGATTGTAAGTTCAAGGAAAGAGATAAGTCCATGTTTCAATCTTGTTTTATAAGCTAAGATAAATTTTTCCCTTGGAAGATAGGAAAAAAGTTATTATAATCATCTTAAGAATATTCATATACAAACTTTATATATATATATACAATCTTTGTATAAATCTATATATGTATATAACTTATGTATGTGTATACACACATTTATTTGGATGTATCTGGAAGTAGAATCCATAGGTCATTGTTATGCATATGTTTAAAAACAGTATATACTTCCAGAGTTTTCCAAAATGGTTGCATTAAATTACATTCTCATCAGTAATGTATCCCTGGTTTGTATACTTGCCAAGGCCTTGTAGTTTCAAACTTGTGAATTTTAGCCATTCCTTGTGAGTTTTATTTTTATTTCTTTGGTGACCTAGGACATTTAGTATCTCTTAATATCTTAATGTGCTGTGGGTTATTTAGATGATTTTTCATGTGAAATGTAAGTTCAAGTATTTTGCCCAGTTGAAATTAGATTATCTATCTTTTCATTAATGAGTTGCAGAAATTCTTTTATATTCTGAATATGAGCCCTGAATTTATTATACATGTTATATATATTTCCTTCTATTCTGTGGATTGTGTTTTCACTCTCTTTATTTATACCTCTAGATAAATAGCAGTTTATTTCTTAGTTTTATAAATCTTTTATGCTGTTTCAGTTCCACTAACTCCCAGGTCATAACTATATGCCATTGTTTAATATTCTACAAAGCTTGTTTTTATCTTTCATACTTAGATCTATTACCTACCTGTTTTGCTTTAGTTTCTTCACGCAGATAGCCAATTGATCCAGCATTATTATTGAAAACACCACTGCCTTTCCAGTGTGCTTGTGGGGTGATGGCATGTGCATGTCTGTATTTCTGGTTTAACCATGCTATTTCACAAGTCTGTTTATTTATCTTTGTCCCATTACAACATTGACTGACTGTATAAAGTCACTGTAACTTTATAGGTCTCAGTATTTCATAGAGTATGTCCTTTTCCTTCATTTTTCTTCAACATTGACTTGACTCTTCTTGATATTTCATAATTTCTCATGAAACTTATAAATAAGATTATTCAATTTCTGCACATAAAAAAACCTTCCTTAATTTCTGATTTAGATTTCATTGAACCTATAGATTAATTTGGAGAGATCTATGATCTTTACAAAACATTCATTCCATAAAATGTTATGCATGTTCCAGATTTTTAGAAATTTGCTTATTTGGTAAAATAGATTATCTACAGAGATTTTAATATTTTCAACATGCATAAGTGTGTTGTCAGTAAAAACTGAAATTTATTTTTTGAATTATTTTATTGAAGTATAGTTGATTCACAATGTTATATTAGTTTCAGGTGTACAACACAGTGATTCAATATTTTTGTAGATTATACATCATTTAAAGTTATAAAATATTGGCTGTATTCCCTGTTCTGTACAATATATCCTTGTAGCTTATTTATTCTACACATAGTAGTTTGCACTTATTAATTTCCTACCCCTATCTCACCCCTCCCCCCTTCCCTAATCCATCCTTTATTTAGAATGGTCTTAAATAAAGTTTACATGTGGCTAGAAGGGTGTATTGGTTACACCTTAATTGGCACAGAAAATGAAATTTCAGTCTTTAATGTTTGTAAACCATATACTTCAATTTTCAACCCTTTATTTTGACTTCCCACTTCAAAATGTGGAGATTAGTTTTCTTATTATTCCTTCTCATAATTCTTCTCCCGTACTAGCTCACACTTGTTGAGTGCCTATTTTATCTAGAATTCTACAAGTTATTATATGAGACATAAAGCATGTACATGACATAGTACCCACTCATGAGGCTGTTACAACCATTTAAGTCATCTCACTTAAAATAAATGACAGTTGGTATTAACCCCACCTCATCTTGATTTTTTACATTGATCTTCCTAGTGAGATTATGACGCTTTTTACTGTCATAATTGTCCAAGCCTGTTACATTAATCTATGCTTCATAGTAATCTCCTCTAATTGCCTGGGACAGAGAAAGATACTCTTGGTGGTAGGAAACTTTTGGAGGTAATGGATATGTTTGTAACATAGATTATGGTGATGGTTTCATTGGTAATACTTATTTCCAAGGTCATCAACTTGTATACATTACATAAGTGCAGCTTTTTATATGCCAGTCATAACTCAAAATGTTTAAAGATAAGACCCTCTTAATAGACTTCTTGTCACGTAGACATTTAGTGATGAGAGGAATAAGCAAGACTGCCGTCTTTCTTTGTACACTAATTGATTACGGGCATACAAGAAAATCCCTCGAATGAGGAGCCTTATGTCTTCACTGCTCTCTAGGACACCCCTTCACGCTTATATAATGAGATTAGTGAATAAGCATAGTGTGTAGCCATACTAGTACTTTTGAATGACCCATATGCATTTTCCAGCTCAATATATGCCTGCTTCAGAATTTACATTTGCCTAAACCTGATATTCTTCACAGGGATATATAATTTCCAGAATATTTTAATTACTAATCACTTCCAAAATATACTTCCATAAGTCCAAAAGTATGAATTAAAACTATATGTATCATCTATCTTAAGAGATTTATGTCATATCATCTGAGAATATGTTAGTTTTGTAGAAACCATGCTTTGGCCATGAGTGATCAAAGTCACATCACAGTTTGCAATATTTTGTATTTAAAAGCCATGGTGTTAATTATATTAAAATATTATTTAACTTGTGATGACTATATTGGTAAAGACATCTCTGTGTGGTGTATGGTGTAGGTCTTAAATGTCAAGTCATTCCTTCTTGTCATTCATCTAGGAAACAGGAGTATCTCTTCAAGCCCCAAAGTGAAATTAAGAAGAAACAATAGGTTAGAAGCAATGTGAGAAATTTGTAGGGTAGGGTTAATTAAATCAAATTATGTAAAAAGATGTCTAGGGGGGAAACGCTAAATAGTGGGTGTTGAGATAGTTACTTCCACATGGAACCATTTGGATCCTGGGCAGTAAGAAACACAGACAAATACGATTTTAATCATAAATTTGTAATCAGAGTAGATAGCTCAAGGTTATATGTAGACTAAGAGGACAGATTTAACCCAGTAAACAAGAAGCTACATCTTTTGTAGTCAGATGATACTTAGACTTCATGAAGTTGCACTTTCCATGAACTATTCTTGTTCTTCCTTGGGATTTACTATGAAGCTGAGATGAGGATGAACCTAAGGAACTGCGTTTTATACCAGGTTTGACTAAATTGTATTAAAGTGTAAGAGTCAACATGATAGGGCTTCCCTGGTGGCACAGTGGTTGAGAGTCCACCTGCCGATGCAGGGGACACGGGTTCGTGCCCCGGTCTGGGAAGATCCCACATGCCGCGGAGCGGCTGGGCCCGTGAGCCATGGCCGCTGAGCCTGCACGTCAGGAGCCTGTGCTCTGCAACGGGAGAGGCCACAACAGTGAGAGGCCCGCGTACCGCAAAAAAAAAAAAAAAAAGAGTCAACATGATAAAAGTAGAAAAGTTGAAGTGGGACAGATTCATCGGAAAGCTGAACTTGAGATTAGAGTCATGATTGTTAAATTAGAAATCTTTTACCATTTAATGGTTTCTTGCAGTGATGATGTGTTTTGATTTTTTGGGGCTTGTTTGCTTTTTATAGACGATGATGGTGGTGGATATAGATAAAAAGATGATAGGTGGAGAAACAGAGGGAGATTTGACTGAGAACTTCCGTGTCTAGGAGTATATGACAAGAAAATAATAAAAGATACACAAAAATATATGTATAAAATTTAATCAATGGCATTACAGTACATACAACCTAGTTAGAAGGTAATGTATTAAATCAGTTTAAATATTTGTATGCAATAAAATAGTATGTGAATGTTTAAAGTATATTGTATAGAAATATTTTGACATAGAAAATGTACATAATATTTAAATGAAAGAATAATATTTATATAATTTTAATTATATGAAAATGTAAGTAGAGTGAATAATGGAAAACTATATGTACAAGTTATTAGCAATGATCACTGTTGGCCATAGATTTCACATATGTATTATCTCTTAAGCCTTTTATTGAATGTTGTGTTTCTCTAAGACTTAGGAAAACTTGATGTCAAAATCTCATGAGGTAGATGCCACTTTGTTCACACAGCGAACCAGACTACTGAAACTTTATTAAGTGTAAAATTTCTAAGAGCCTATAATTAGCTAAATACAAAGAAAAACAAAAGTATAAACAAGATAATTTTGAATTCTAAATGTACTTTTGCCTAAAAAAACTACCATATAATATTGATATCATTTTCTTTAACGGTAATGTTATATTAGTGGTGTTTTCCAAAAGAAGTCAGTAAGGGTGTATTAGGATTAGGCAAGTGAAGTTGAGAATCCATTATCCCCTTAACAACTTAGGTACTCTCCCAAATTATATACGCTCTCTATTAAATGAAGATATTAGCAATTTGGCAACAATCCTGATAAAAATATTACTTTACGTCCAATAAATCCAGGTACTGCTTTGAAAATATGATTCTTCAGTAAGGAACCAAATATTTTTGGTGAAATAACTGATTCCAAGCTGAAGTGAGAAATCTACAAGATGGGTATGGATAATTTGTTAAGCCTGCAGGAAGAAAGTACTTTAAATTATGAATTAATAACTCTATAATGGAGAGAACTTGGAGACACCACGTTAACCAAGTAATCCACATTAGCATCACCTATATTGAGAGTAATTAACAGTATCTCTGTATTCATGAGAGGCTTTAAGATTAAGAAGGATATATTTTTTACTACCAAAAATTTATAATCTGAACTTAAAACATGGACAATCAATGGAAAACCCCAATTGAGAGACATTATACAAAACAAGAACTAATCCCTGTCAAAAATATCAGTGTCAAGGAAAGAAAGACTGAATAACGATTTCAGATTAGAGGAGGTAAGATATTTTATTGGATTTCAGTCTTGGACCAGAGGGGCTGAAAATGCTATGCCTAGAATAGTGAATCATGGTAATATCTCCTGATTTTGGTAATTATACTGAAAATAAAGTAGTGAATATCCTTGTTCTTGGAAATAATAAACAGTTTAGGGATAAGCTGGCCTTATGGTTGCACTTAACTCTTATGTGGTCCAGAGAAAATTAACAAAATATATACAGAGAAAAAGAAATGATAAAGCAAACATGAAAAAAATTGGTAAAGTGTATATACTAGTATTGTTTATAATTCCTGATACTTATCTGAAATTTTGAATTACTTTAGAATAAAAAGTAAGAAAAACAAAAAGGCAGAGAAATATTGAAGAAAAAAGTAAGTGAAGTAGGGACAAGCATAGAAGCCTACTCCGAATTCACTTCAGATAAATAACTCCAGTTTTCATTGTTATCCAGCTCTGACCTTTCCACCACACTTTAGTCCTTTACAGACTGTCGTTAAGAATGGAGGCGGGGGGGCTTCCCTGGTGGCGCAGTGGTTGAGAGTCCGCCTGCCAATGCAGGGGACACGGGTTTGAGCCCTGGTCCGGGAAGATCCCACATGCCGCGGAGCAACTAAGCCTGTGTGCCACAACTACTGAGCCTGCACCGTAGAGCCTGAAGCCCGTGCACCTGGAGCCCGTGCTCTGCAACAACAGAAGCCACCACAATGAGAAGCCCGTGCACCGCAATGATGAGTAGCCCCTGCTCACCGCAACGAGAGAAAAGCCCGCGCGCAGCAACGAGGACCCAACACAGCCATAAATAAATACATTTATATATAAAAAAAAAAAACAGAATGGAGGGGAACCAATCATGGGTCACAGAATTCATCCTGGTGGGATTCCAGCTCAGTGAAGACATAGAATTTTTCCTCTTCGTTATCTTCTTCCTATTTTATATCTTCAACCTGCTGGCAAATGGCATGATCTTGGGACTCATTTGCCTAGACCCCAGGCTGCACTCCCCCATGTACTCCTTCCTTTCTCATCTGGCCATCACTGACGTATCCTATGCTTCCAGCAATTTACCCAATATGCTGGAAAACCTAGTGAAACACAAAAAAACTATCTCCTGTTTCTCATGCACCAAGCAGATGGTTTTCTATTGGCTTTTGCTTCTGTAGAGCACCTGACTTTGGTGGTGATGTCCAGTGACAGGTATGTGGCGATCTGCCATTCCCTCCAGTACACTGTCATCATGAACTGGAGAGCGTGCACGTTCCTGGCCATCATTTGCTGGCCACATGGATTTTCCCTGGCCCTAGTACAAGAAAGTCTCTTTCTAAGGCTGCCCTTCTGTGGGCCCCAGAAGGTGAACCACTTCTTCTGTGAAATCTGATCTGTCCTCAAAGTGACCTGTGGTGAAACCTGGATCAATGAAATTTTCCTCTTTGCTGACAGTGTGTTTATCTTAACTGCGCCCCTTTCCCTGCTTCTGGTCTCCTATGTGCGCATCCTCTGGGCCATCCCGAAGATCCAGTCAAAGGAGGGCTGCAAGAAAGCCTCTTCCACCTGCTCCTCCCACCTCTGTGTGGTTGGGTTCTACTTTGGCATCGCCATGATGGTTTATATGGTCCCTGGCAATAGTCAGTGAGAGGAGCAGCTGAAGATCCATTTCGTGTTTTACACTGTCTTCAACCCATTGCTCAACCCCCTCATCTACAGTGTAAGGGATGCTCAAGTGAAGGCTGCTTTCCACAGAGTATTGCAGAAAAGTAGAACAATATGGCACAAGGCACAATTATAGTTTAGTGAATTTTTTCCCTAGAGCTCAAGAAAATTTTCCAACAAAATACATGACTTAAGGATGAGAATTATCTAAGAGTAACATCACAAAGATGAGAGACTAGGAATTCCCAAGCCCCCACTTCCTCCATGAAGATGACATAATATAGATCAAATTGCCTTTCTGAGAACACCAGAAACCACATAGGAGTTTGCAGCACCCCAGACTAGCACAAAGCCAAGAAGAGATAGAGTGAAGCTTTTAGGCAAATTTATGGCATTTATATTGCCATATCCACCTCGCCTCCCTGACCCACTGTGTTAGGATCTGGAGAAAATTCCCAACTCCCAGCTCTTTGTCAAGAGGGAAAGAGAAGAGTAGACCATGCCTACTACATTCTAGCTTTTCGGGTGGTGGTGGAGCCTGCGAGCATGATTTCTGTCATGCCTGACTCTGAGCCCTGATGGGAATGGGAATAATGGCAGTTTGGACTCCATGTTTCGACCACTGAGAAACATAGCAAGCACCCAACTTTTTACAGTAATACAGAGATTTTTGAATTTTTACAATTCTAATAGATGTGCAGTGGTATCTCATTCTTGTTTTAATAGAAAATTCCCTGATGACGTGATGTTGAGTATGTTTGCAAGTGCTTCCTTGCCACCTGTATATCTTTTTTGGTGAGGTATCTCTACATTTTTGCCCATTTTTATGTAATAAACTTTATTTTTTAGAGTAATTTTAGATTCACAGCAAAATTAAGTGGCAAGTACAGAGATAACCAATATACCCCCTGCTTCCACACATGCAAAACCTCCCCCATTATCACCATCTCCCCACAGAGTGGCACCTTCATTATCATTCATCCACCTGCATTGACACATCATCACCCGAAGTCCACACCTTACATAAGTTTTCACTCATGGTGTTGTATATTCTCTATGTTTGCACGAGTGTATAATTATGTGCATCCACCGTCATACTATCATAAAGAGTAGTATCACTGCCCTAAAAAATCACCTCTTCTTCCTCCCTCATTACTAATCCCTGGCAACCACTGATCTCTTAATTGCCTCCATAGTTTTGGTTTTTCAGAATGTCATATAGTTAGAATTATAAAGTGTGTAGTTTTTTCACATTGACTCCCTTCACTCAGTCGTATGGATTTAAGTTTCTTCTATGTCTTTTTTTATACACTTGATAGTTCATTTCTTTTTAGTGCAAAATAAGATTCTGTCGTCTTGATGCACCACAGTTTATCCATTTGCCAACTGACGGACCACTTGAGTGCTTTCAAATTTAGGCAATTATGAATTTAACTGCTTTAAACATCTCTGTACAGGTTTTTATGTAAACTTACGTTTTCAGATCCTTTGGATAAATACCTAGTAGTGCAATTGGTATATCATAGATTAGAGTATGTTTATTTTTTTAAGAAGTTGTCAAACTGCCTTTCAAGGTGGCTGTACCATTTTGCAATGAATGAAACTGAATTCCCCCCAGCAATATATGAAAGTTCCTGTTGATTCACATCCAAATCAGTGTGTGGTGTTGTAAATATTCTGAATTTAGCCATTCTACTAGGCATGTAGTGATATTTCATTGTTGTTTTAATTTGCATTTCCCTGATGACAAAGATATGTGGCATCTTTTCATATGCTTATTTGCCATCTGTCTATCTCCTTTGAATAGATGTCTGTTAGGGTTTTGGCTTTAAGCGTTCTTTGTATATTTTGGAATCAAGTCATTTTTCCTATATGAGGAAAGATTGTCTCCAGTATGTGTATTGACTTTTTATATTCTTACCAGTGCCTTTCACAGAGCAACAGTTTTTAAATTTAATTAAATACAATGTATCAACTTCATTTTTAGAGTTGTTGATTTTCAGTTCAGGGTTGTCATTTTGTATTTTGGAGGGGGGAAGAGTGGATACTTGTTCTAAATCTCTTATGTTTCACCCTGAGGCAAGACTTAACAGTGCATACTGAAAGCAGTAATCATATGAGTAAGGCTTACAAATAACTCTCCTACTCTAAAGCACAGGAGCTCGGTAGACTGAATGATGCGTTTACATCCCTTATTAACTTACACGAAATTAGTAGTTGAATCTACAGCTGGGAACAGAGAAAGGGTGAATAAATGGCCAATTAAAGGAAATTTCTGAGAGCCTGAATTTGCCTATATTTACTGGGAACTAAGTCCAAATGAGAAATAACAGATAAGGACTATATCCCAATTATCCAGTAGGAGAAAAAAAAAGAACCAAACAAAATTAAGTGTTTATTGCCAGTAGGTGCACTGCAAGAAACACTAAACAAAATATTTTTCCCACCTGAAAGAAACGCTCCCTGATGGTAATGGGCATAATTATTTTCTCTGAGATTTGAGAATACCTTCTCTTTGGTTTTCAGAAGTGTGACTCTAATATCCCCAAGCGATGTTTTGGTTACACTTATCCTGCCTCTGATTTGCTGAGTTGTCTGCATTCATGGGATCATAAATTTTATCATGCTGGGAAATACTCCAAAATAATTCCCTCAAAGTTTGCATTTGTGCCATTATAGTTTTTTAATTTTAGTTTTATTGAGATATAATTGACATACAGCTCTGTGATATAGAGCATAATGATTTGACTTACATACAAAGTGAATTTTTTTATCACAATAAGTTTAGTAAACATCCATCATCTCATAGAGATAAAAAATCGAAGAAACAGAAAAAAAATTTTTCCCTGTGATGGGAACTCCTAGAATTTACTCTCTAAACAACTTTCATATATACTATAGAGCAGTGTTAATTATATTTATTATATTGTACATTACATCCTTAGTACTTATTTATCCTAGAACCGGAAGTTTGTAACTTCTGACTGCCTTCACCCAATTCCCCCAGTCCCCACCAGCCCATATACGGTAACGACAAACCTGATCTCTTTTTCTATGAGTTTGGTTGGTTGGTTGTTTTTGAAGTATAATTGACCTATGACACTATGTTAGTTCCTGCTATACAACATAGAGACTTGATATTTCTATACATTTCAACATGTTCACCGGCCTAAGTCTAGTTATAATTTATCACTATACAAATATTATATTGTTATGACTAGATTCCCCACACTGTACATTTCATATCATGACCCATTTATTTTGCAACTGGAAGTTTGTACCTCTTAATCCCCTCCATCACTTATTTCTTTCCTCTTCCCTCCCTCCTTCCCCTCTGGCAGCCGCCTGTTTTTTCTCTGTATCTATATCTCTGTTTCTGTTTTATGTTTATTCATTCGTTTTGTTTTTAAAATTCCACATATAAATGAGAACATGCAATATTTGTCCTTCTCTCTCTGACTTATTTCACTTAGCATAATAGCTCTAGTTCCATCCATGTTGTCAAAAATGGCAAGGTTTCATTCTTTCTTATGGCTGAGTAATATCCATTGTGTATATATAGTATATCGCTTCTATCCATTCATCTCTTGATAGGCACTCAGGTTTCTTCCATATCTTGGCTATTGTAAATAATGATGCTATGAACGTTGGTGTGCATGTCTTTTCAAATCAGTGTTTTTCTTTTCTTTGGATAAACATCCAGAGGTGGAATTGCTGGATCATTTGGTAGTTCGATTTTTTTTTAACATCTTTATTGGAGTATAATTGCTTTACAATGGTGTGTTAGTTTCTGCTTTATAACAAAGTGAGTCAGCTATACATATACATATATCCCCATATCTCCTCCCTCTTGCGTCTCCCTCCCACCCTCCCTATCCCACCCCTCTAGGTGGTCACAAAGCACGGAGCTGATCTCCCTGTGCTATGTGGCTGCTTCGCACTAGCTAGCTATTTTACATTTGGTAGTGTATATATGTCCATGCCACTCTCTCACTTCATCCCAGCGTACCCTCCCCCCTACCCATGTCCTCAAGTCCATTCTCTATGTCTGCATCTTTATTCCTGCCCCTAGGTTCTTCAGAACTTTTTTTTTTTTAGATTCCATATATATGTGTTAGCATACGGTATTTATTTTTCTCTGACTTCACTCTGTATGACAGTCTCTAGGTCCATCCACCTCACTACAAATAACTCAATTTCATTTCTTTTTATGGCTGAGTAATATTCCATCGTATATATGTGCCACATCTTCTTTATCCATTCATCTGTCGATGGACACTTAGGTTGCTTCCATGTCCTGGCTATTGTAAATAGAGCTGCAATGAACATTGTGGTACATGACTCTTTTTGAATTATGGGTTTCTCAGGGTTTGTGCCCAGTAGTGGGATTGCTGGGTCGTATGGTAGTTCTATTTTTAGTTTTTTGAGGAACCTCCATACTGTTCTCCATAGTGGCTGTATCAGTCTACAAGAGTGTTCCCTTTTCTCCACACCCTCTCCAGCATTTATTATTTGTAGAGTTTTGATGATGGCATTCTGACTGGTGTGAGGTGATACCTCATTGTAGTTTTGATTTGCATTTCTCTAATGATTAGTGATGTTGAGCATCCTTTCATGGGTTTGTTGGCCATCTGTATATCTTCTTTGGAGAAATGTGTATTTAGACCTTCTGCCCATTTTTGGATTGGGTTGTTTGTTTTTTTTTGATATTGAGCTGCATGAGCCACTTATAAATTTTGGAGATTAATCCTTTGTCAGCTGCTTCATTTGCAAATATTTTCTCCCATTCTGAGGGTTGTCTTTTCATCTTGTTTATGGTTGGTAGTTCTATTTTCAATTTTTTGAGAAGTCTCCCCATTGTTTTCCAGAATGGATATACAAATTTACATTCCCACCAACAGCGCACAAGTGTTCCCTTTTCTCCACATCCTCACCAACACTTGTTATTTCTTGTCATTTTGATAATAGCCGTGCTAACACATTTGAGATGATCTCTCATTGTGGTTTTGATTTGCATTTCTCTGATGGTTAGTGATGTTGACCACCTTTTCATGTGCCTGTTGGCTGTCTGTATGTCTTCTTTGGAAAAAAGTCTATTCAGATCCTCTGCCTACTTTTTAATCAGGTTGTGTGATTTTTTGATGTTCAGTTGTATGAGTTTTTTGTATATTTTGAATATTAACCCATCATTGGATATATCATTTGAAAAATATTTTCTCCCATTTAGTACATTGCCTTTTCATTTTGTTGATAGTTTCCTTCACTGTGCGAATGATTTTTAGTTTGGTGCATTCCCATTTGTTTATTTTTGCCTTTGCTTCCTTTGACTGAGGGGACACATCCAAAAAAATCACTAAGACCATTGTTAAAGAGAGTACTGTGTATGTTTTCTTCTAGAAGTTTTTTTTTTTAACTGAAGTATAGTTGATTTATAATGCAATATTAATTTCAGGTGTAAAGCTTAGTGACTGAATATTTTTACAGATTCCATTAAAAGTTATTACAAGAAAATGGGTCTAATTACCTGTGCCATGCAATATATCCTTGTTGCCTATCTATTTTATATATAGTAGTTTGTATCTCTTGATCCCCTATTCATAATTTGCCCCCTTTCTCTTTCCTCTCCTCCTTGATAACCACTAGTTTGTATTCTATATCAGTGAGTCTGTTTTGGCTATGCACATACATTCGTTTGTATTGTTTTTTAGATTCCACGTAAGTGATACCATATGGTATTTGTCTTTCTCTGTCTAACTTATTTAACTAAGCATAATATTCTCTAGGTCTATTCACGACACTGCAAATGGCAGAATTTCATTCTTTTTTATGGCTGAGTAATATTCCATTTTGTGTGTGTGTGTGTGTATACCATAACTTCTCTTCATTTGTCTGTCATTGGGCACTTGTGTTGCTTCTATATTTTGGCTATTGTAAACAATGCTGCTATTGGGGTACATGTTTCTTTTTGAATTAGTGTTTTCATTTTTCCCAGATATATACCCAGGATTGGAAATGCTAGATCACATGGTAGCTTTGTTTTTAGTTTTCTGAGGAAACTCCATACAGTTTTCTATGGTGGCTGTACCAATTTACATTCCTACCAACAGTGTACAAATGTTCCCTTTTCTCCACATCCTCTCCATCATTTGTTATTTGTAGACGTTTTGAATGGCCATTCTGACTGGTGTGAGGAAGTACCTCATTTTGGTTTAAATTTGCATTTCTCTAATAATTAGCAATGCCGAGCATCTTTTCATGAGCCTGTTAGGCATCTGTATGTCTTCTTTGAAAAAAATGTCTATTCAAGCCTTCTCCCCATTTCTTGATTGGGTTTTTGTTTTTGTTTTTTGGCGGTACGTGGGCCTCTTACTGTTGTGGTCTCTCCCATTGCGGAGCACAGGCTCCGGACACGCAGGCTCAGCAGCCATGGCTCATGGGCCCAGCCGCTCTGTGGCATGTGGGATCTTCCTGGACCGGGACACGAACCCGTGTACCCTGCATCAGCAGGCGGACTCTCAACCACTGCACCACCAGGGAAGCCCAGGGTTGTTTGTTTTATTCATATTGACTTGTATGAATTGTTTATATATTTTGGATATTAACCCATATCAGTCATGGCATATGCAAATATTTTCTCCCATTCTGTAGGTTGTTTTTTCATTTTGTCCATGGTTTCCTTTGTTGTGCAAAAGCTTTTAAGTTTAATTAGGTCCATTTGTTTAATTTTGCTTTTATTTCCTTTGTATTAGGAGATAGATCCAAAAAATTATTGCTGTGATTTATATCAGAGTGTATTCTGCCCATGTTCTCTTCTAGGAGTTTTATGTTTTCAGGTCTTGCATTTAATTATGTAAGCCATTTTAAATGATTATTTTTGTACATGATGTGAGAGAGTAGTCCAGTTTGATTTTTTGCATGTAGCTCTTCAGTTTTCCCAACACCATTTACTGAAGAAACGGTCTTTTTCCCACTGTATATTCTTGCATCCTCTGTTGTAGATTAATTTCCCATAAAGTGTGAGTTTATTTCTGGGCTCTCTATTCTGTTCCATTGATGTATGTGTCTCTTTCTATGCCAGTACTATGCTCTTTTGATTATTGTAGCTTTGTAGTATAGTTTGAAGCCAGGGAGTGTGATAACTCGAGCTTTGTTCATCTTTCTTAAGATTGTTTCATTTATTTGGGGTGTTTTGTGTTCCCATACAAATTTTAGGAATATTTATCCTAGTCTGTGAAAACTTCCATTGATATTTTGATAGGAATTGCATTAAATCTGTAGATTGTCTTGTCTAGTGTGGACATTTTATTAATATTCTTCCAAGTCATAAAAACGGTATATCTTTCCCTCTGTTTGTGTCATCTTCACTTTCTCTCATCAGTGTCTTACATTTTTCAAGTTTTGATGTGGTCCTCTTTGGGTTGATCCTGTGTGGTACCCTCTGTGCTTCCTGCATCTGAATGTCTATTTCCTTTCCCAGGTTAGGGATGTTTTTCAGCTATTACATCTTCAAATATGTTCTCTGCCCTTTCTCCCTTCTCCTTCTGGCCCTTTCTCCCTTCTCCTTCTGGCCCTTTCTCCCTTCTCCTTCTGGGACCTCTATAAGGTAAATGTTAGTACACTTGGTGTTGTCCCAGAGGTCTCTTAATCTGTCCCCAATTCTTTTTATTCTTTTTCTTTTTTCTGTTCAGCTTCAATAATTTCCACTGCTCTATCTTCCAGCTTGCTGATCCATTCCTCTGTGTCATGTACTCTACTATTGTTTCCTTCTAGTATATTTTTATTTCAGGTATTGTTTCTTCGTCTCTCTGTTTTTTCTTTATATATTTAACTTTTTGTTGAGAGCTTTTAACTTCTAACTCTGTTCATCTAATCTTTTATCAAGTTCTTTGAATATCTTTATGATCATCACCTTAAACTTTTTATTGAGTAGATTGCTTACCTCCACTTCACTTAGTTCTTCTGGCATTTTATCCTGTACCTTTGTTTGGGATCTATTTCTCTGTCACCTCCTTTTGCCTAATTTGCTGTTTTTATTTCTGTGTATTTGGTAGATGGTTATGTTTCCAACATCGGAGATGTGGCTTTTCTAGAAGATGTCCTATATGTCCCAGCAGCCCACTCCCCTCTGGTCATCAGAGCTATGTGCTCTAGGGATGCCCCCTATGTAGGTTGCATGGGTCCTTCTGTTGTGGCCGGCTGGCTACTGTAAGTCGTCTGGTAGGCATGGCTGACCCCCAGTAGGCTGGGTGCTAGACCCGGCTTGGTGCAGAGGCTACCAACTGCTGATAGGCAGGACTGGTCAGGAGGTGGCTAGCTGCCAGGCACCAAGGGATCCTTAAGCTGGTGCTGGCCCACTGGTGGGTAGAAACAGGTTCCAGTGTGGGTGGTTGTGGAGCCACAGTCCTGTATAGAGTGTCAGCATGCTTATCAGTAGGGCCAGCTCCAACATGATTGGCTGTGGGGTTAAACGTGTCTCAGAGCTGTCATTGGTCTGCTGGTGGATGGGGCTGGGGTCCTGGGGTTGATGCCTGCACACTGGTGGGTGGGGCTGTTTCTAGGGCTAATGCCAGGTTGTTGGGGTGTGGGACCAGGTCCTGGGCCCTCTGGTGGACAGGGCTGAGTCCCAGGGTGGCAGTGGGCTCAGAGAGTCGTAAGGCAGTCAGCCTGCTCATGAGTGGCCCGGTGTCCCTGCCTGGTCTGCTGCCTGGCCCTGAGGCATCTAAGGATGGTGGGCACAGGCAGGTAGGCAGGGCCAGTGCCAAAACTAATAAGCTAGAGAGAGGATTCCAACATGGTGCTTGCCAGCACCAGTGTCCTCGTGAAAGAATAAGCTCCCCAAAATGGCTGCTGCTAGTGTCTATGTCCCCAGGGTCAGCTCCATTTGCCTCCTGCCTTTCCAGGAATTGCTCCAAGATTAGCATGTGAGTCTGACCCAGGATCCTTTCAAATTACTGCTTTTGCCCTGAGTCACAGAGCTTGTGAGGTTTTGCGTGTTCCCATTAAGAGTTAAGTCTCTATTTCCTACAAACCTCCAGCTCTCCCAAAATTTAGCCCTGCTGGCTTTCAAAGCCAAATATTCCGGGCTTGTCTTCCTGGTGCAGGAACCCAGGCTGGAGAGTAAAAACAGCCCCTTGATGTAGGGCTCAGACCCCTTGCTTCTTAGGGAGAAATTCTGCAGTTGTAATTATCCTCCCACTTGTGGGTCACCGGCCCAGTGGTCTAAACCTTGACTCTACCTTGTCCCAGCCCCTCCTACTTATCTCATTGTGGTTCCTTCTTTATAGCTTTTGTTGTAGAAGATCTTTGCTGCTAGTCTTCTGATCCTTCTCATCAACAGTTGCTCTGTAAATACTTACAGCTTCGGTGTGGCATGGGAAGCGGTGAGCTCTGGGTCTTCCTCCACCAACTTGACCACTCCTTTACCATTTTATTTGGCTTTTCTCTTGAGTATGGTTAGCTTTTTTTACCCACATCCCCATATATTTTTCAGACTCTGCTCCATTTTTTCATTACTTTTCTTTTAATGCTTTGATTTGAATGTTTTTTGTTATCTCCATTTGAATTCATTGATCCTGCTCATGACTCTGTCTAGTCTGTTATTAAATCCACACATTGTTTTCTTAATTTCACATATTATTATTTACTCCTTAAGAATGAATATCTGATTATTTCTGTAGATTCTAATTCTTCACTGAAATATTATTTTTTAAATGTTGTGTATCTTTGTTCCCATTTTCTCTGATATAAATGACAGTTATTTTGAAGTCTTATAGCTTCTATGTCTGGTATATCTGAGACCTCTTTTGTTGGCTCTTTTATCTCTTGGTAATTGATATATTTTTCCTGCTTTTTTATATTTGGAATGGTAAATTACAAAGGCTATAGACTATGTTATTATCATATAAAGATTAATGAGACTTTGATTTTATCCTTAAAGGCAATTAAATTTGTTGAAGATTACCTTACTCCTTTTAGAGCTTGGTTTTAGATTTGTTAAGACATGTGTATTTCAGTTACATTTTTGCAAGTTAGGACTTGAGAAATGCCTAAGAAAACGTCCAGCACTTTGGGGAATCCTTTTCTACATAATCTTCTCTCTATAATTTCATCCCCTAAAATCCCAGCTTTCTTATTAACCCATAACTCCAATCTCTGTTGGAGATTTCAGCTCTCTGCTTGGCATCCATTTTCTTGAGCACTGTTTGAAAAATACCTCCTGAAAGAAAGTCTATGTGAATGTGAGGCTTATTTGTACTTCCTTTTAAACAAGTATTGCAGCCTTGTCCTGCGCATCTACTTGTAAAACACACTCATTCAAAGCCTAAACTCACTTCTGATTGCATTAACAACTTGATTCTCAACAAATCATTAGGTGTTGTGGGAAAATTCTGTCCCCTGAAAATGTAAATGTTGAAGTTTCAACCATCAGTACTTCACAATGTGACTGTACTTAAGATTGCATATTTAAAAGGTCATTAAGTTAAAATGAGGTCTTTAGCAGGGGCATCAATGTGATATGACTGGTATCCTTTTAGAAGAGGTGACTAGGATGCAGACATACACAGAAGGAAAACCATGTAAAGTCACAGTGAAAAGATTACCATCTGCAAGCCAAAGAGCATCTTCAGAAGAAACCAACCCCATTGAATCCTTGATCTTGGACATCTAGCCACTAGGACAATAAAAAAATATATTTCTCTTATTTTTTTATTTTTATTTTTTTGTGGTACGCGGGCCTCTCACTGTTGTGGCCTCTCCCGTTGCGGAGCACAGGCTCCAGACGCGCAGGCTCAGCGGCCATGGCTCACGGGCCCAGCCGCTCCGCGGCATGTGGGATCCTCCCGGACCGGGGCACGAACCAACGTTCCCTGCATCGGCAGGCGGACTCTCAACCACTGCGCCACCAGGGAAGCCCTATTCCTCTTATTGAAAGCATGGAGTCTGAGGTATTTTGATATGGATCCCCAAGAAAATTAACACTTTAGTTCAGAATTATGAGAAATAATCAATAAATGTCAGTTAAAAGAGTGCCAAGTAATGCCATATGGAAATCAGTTATCAAATAGATTATTTAAAAAGCTATTAGAAAAGTCTCCACCATGAAAATTTTTTTCAAGTTTGGGAACAAATTTCTTTCTCTTAATTGTAAGTCTTAATAATGAGATCTTCCAGAAAATAAGGTCATCCTTTGAATAAAAGCACAAAAATATTTACAGTTTAACTCTCACAGTCACATCAGAATTCCTTATTAAGTTTCCCAAGCCTACAGTTCTTTGAAATCCATTAAAAGGAGCACATAATCAAATTTTACCTTAAAATTAATTAAAACCATGGGGAAATAAATACCATTTTGTGGACAAAGTGTGTGTGTATGTGTGTGTGTGTGTGTATGTATTCTTCAAACCACAAACCAAGCTAATGATTAGATTGATTTAAAAGAGCAAAAGACATCTGTATGCTAAATCTTTCCCAAATTTGTGTCATAAACATTGACAGTGGAACAGTACAATACATTTTGGCCTGAAATGAAAGAAGTCATTAGGACTACAGAACCTAGCTCTCAGGCAGGAGTATGTAATGTGAAAGTCTAGAAAAGGTTCTTCAAATTAATCTAAGTTTATATAGTGTAAAGAATAGTTTATGTTATCACTGCATAGACAAAAAATATACATTTCATTAAAAAAAAAAAGCGCTAGTCAGTGGGAATAAATGAGTAAAGCCCTCCAAAATTCTCTGCAGAAGCAAAAGCACACTGACAAAATTTGTCAAAATCATCTTTTTCAAAACCCAGGAAATGAAAGGCTTGCAAAAATCTGATGAGTGTTCATCCAGGAAGAACTGCTGACCTAGTTAAGAACAGTGAGGTCTGCAGGGTTTTAACTTTCTCTGTTCTCATCATCCACACCCCAGCTCTGTGGTTCCCTAGAAAACAAACAGCCCTGCAATCACAGTGAAAACCAACATCCTTACAGCCTCTGGAAGCTGTAGCCAGGGTTGGAGGACCAAATAAACCTATGACATATCGAAAGGAAATGGCAGTTGCAGTATAAATTTTGATGTTAAGATTAGAACCTAGACCATAGATCCTACACTCTTAAACTCTAACACAAATTGTGGAATCATGGCTAAATTTTGTAATCAACATCTGAGAATACAACTAATATTTTTAGGTGTAATTAACAGTATAAAAATATATGTAAACAGACAAAAATCACCAAAGACAGCTAGGATAAGAAAAAAATAAAGAGAAGTTTAAGTATATAAAAGTGCATTTAAAAAAATATATATATATTTTCTAATCATATCTATTATAAACCAGGCAGTCTCTTAACAACAAGAGAGAGTAATGCATGAGAGAAAACCTTGTAATTGGCTCCTTGTAGGTGGCTTTAGGGCATTGGAATTACTCTAGGAGACAGGAAGTCAAAGGACCTGCTGATTCACTCTGATGTGCAGTAGATAAACATTTATTCTGGACCACTGCATTTTGGGAAGAGGCCTGGCTTCAATATTAATTTTTGTGTTATCGACATATGAAATGTGTTGAAATCCCTGGGATTCATGAGGTCCTGTAGAAAGTGAACAGAAACAAGGAATAAACCCTGACCAATACCAGTGTTTCTAGATCCGAAGAGGGACATGAAGATCCAGCAATGGAGTCTGAGAAGGACCAACCATAAAGGTAGAAAGACCACTGGCGGCGGGGGGGGGGGGGGGGGGGCACAGTATCATGACAGTGAAGTGAAGAAATGTTGCAAAGAGAGAGAGCTATTGTGTCAAATGCCGCTGGCAGGTCAAGTCGGATGACGACAGAACTGATCATTGGATCTAGCAAATAGATGATTGGTGTCTTTAAAATAAAGAGTTTCGGATTCTGACTGAACGTGTTCACGTCAAAATAGGAGCAGAAACTTTAGAGACAGAAACTGCTGGAGAGAAACTCTTGAGTGGGCAAGAGGGGTGGGATTCATAGCATGAGTTGTAGGTTGGCATTGGCTGGGGGAAAAACCTCATAACTCAATAGTAAGAGCAGAGAAGTTGAGATAAATGCACATATTCAGTAACTCATTCAGTGTGTTCATTAGGATTGTACAGATTGTCATCTGATTGCTTCCATGTTCTCAGTTGCTCTCACTCACTAGCTGAGACAATGGGTGGAGGGAGTTATGGGAGGTTTAAAGAAAGAGAAAATAAGAAAAAAATCACTTGGGAGAAGACTAGGGAAATATAGTATGGTTTCTGGGAGCATCAAGGCCTAAAGTGACGTGTAAACTCATGAATGTGTTATCTGAATCGTCACGTCTGTGTGTTGTCCTGTGGCTCTCTGTATGCAGGCAAAGCCATCCACCGACTAATTTCAATGCTTACAATACTATGCTTACAACACAGAGATCACAGTGGCCTCTCTAAATATGGGAGATATATTTAGGGAAAATATATTTTTGAAATGGACAAATACTGAAGGAGCAGCTTAAAGCAGCAAAGCATTTAGGCAATAGGATTCAGTCTACATGCGTTTCCAAGTGATGATTAATATTTGCAATGGAAAATTTTGATAATTATTGCACTTTTCGACAGATTGTTCACTCCCTGAAAAAGATACAGTCCTTTGAGGGGCTGCCTTAATTAGCTCCATGGGCATTGTATTTATTACATCATGAAGCTTTTCAAAAGTAGGATGTAGATACAGGAACAATGTCAAGATCAAGGAAATAATACTTTCATATCCTTGGGAGTTGTACTATGGGACATAATAAAGAATGACTTATCTCTAAAGTTTTTATACTAGGATCCTCTTGAATACAGACATCTTTGCCATTCTTCCTGTGTTCTTCCTTCTGTCCATAAGTAGGTGCATATGCGTGTGTGCATGCACACACACACACACACACACACACACACACACACAGATACACACACACTCAGGGATAACATAGCTGGAGGTCCAAGAGGGGAGGGGAAGGTTTTGCGGTTTTGCACTACTTTGTAGGAAAGATGGAGAATGATGAGAAGACACTTAGTAATTTGTTCCCTGGTCTCCACAGGTATGTCTCTGGGGAATGGGTTGGTTTTAGGTGATCAGACTATAAAGCCCTCACATCTACAACCTCCTGAGAACCCCCTGAGTCCTGTCCTCCCCATCAGGCAGAAAAGGTATCTGGGATTCATAATCCACTGTACTAGCTTCAGGAAGCAGGTGACTCAGCTCCAACCATTCCCCATCTCTGTGAGTTTTCCTGTACGTTCAAGCCCAATTTGAGAAAAATACCAGAAATAGGACAACCCCCTTTGTACAAATTATTATTTTTACAATGGTTAATGATTTACAGAAATGCAGGAGAGAAGGATGGCAGAAGTCATCAGGTTTAGGAAGAAGAAAAAGGCACCTTTGTGAGACCCCTTTCTTGCACTGTGCCTGGGGTCTCAGAGTAACATCTGATACCCATGCTGTCTAAACATAGGTTTCTTATTCCTCTTTGTCAGGGCCCCTCCCCAGTCACACTTACAGGAAGGGGCTGGTGAAACTCAGTGTCCCTGAGTCGTGGTATCAACCTAAAAGGGGCATAAAAGCCATGCTGTTGCCTCTCCTTACAGATGATGAAGCTGGAGATGTTGTGGGATTTGTCCTTCACTATCTTTCATTTCTTCCTCTGCTGAGGCCATCTGTTCCTACTACATCCTGGAAATGTCCTCCTGCCAGGGAAGTGAGAACCCTGGAGTTCCTTTCTTTGCTGCCCAGTGGGGAGAAATTTTTAAATTTACCAAATTTTACCAAATGCAAAAATGAAAGAGCTAAATGCACACATTCAGTAACTCATTCAGTGTGTTCGTTAGGATTGTACAGATTGTCATCTGATTGCTTCCATGTTCACAGTTACTCTCACTCACTAGCTGAGACAATGGGTGGAAGGAGTTAAATTTAAAGGAGCAAAATTAAATTAAATTTTACCAAATGCAAAAATAAAATCAAGAGAACCCTGTCAGTGTTTGTAATGTTACGGTGAGGCATAGGATTCCTACTACCTTCCTCTAAACTGCAATCATTTACTTACTTCCATCCATATTTCTGCATTATAATACTTAAGATTCAAGTTACTATTATGAGGCTAACAGAGTTTTCATGTTCATAGTAATCTGACTTCTGCTGTATAAAATTGATGGTTTGCTAACAGCAAATTACTGGAAAAGCATTCTAGGTACCCCTGACCTGAGCTTGTAAACTGTCAGAGTCCATTGAGCTAGTATGAGGTGTTGGACCAAAGGGCTTCACTTCTGCAGCAAGTCAGGGAAAGCAGTGATTAGTCTCTGTAGACACCAGGTAAGATGGGAAAAGTTCTAAGACAAATGATTATCATACAGCCCTATGATAATCGTCATGTAATGTTTATTAATGCTGCTTATCCTTTTCTTACTAAATAAACATTTCTAAGTATATATTAAAATTAAGTAGAAATTTAAATATATTAATTGAATCTCCTGTAAGGCATATTCTTATATAATCTACAATGTGATGAATGAACTCTTTTAACATATAATATTAACATGCTTGAATTATAGAATAAAGGTTAGAAAGATAGAATCTTTTGAGAGCTAGAATAGATGCTAATATCAGATAACTGGGAGCTCTGTGGAGACACAATGAAGAAAGATAGGCATTTGAGAGCACAAGTCTGGAAGCCAAAGAATTGGGCAGTGTTGTCCGGGTTCTGTTGGTGAAAGGGGAAAAGCTACAGGAGACTTGATTCAACTGTCAACTTTTGAATTGCATAGAAGGCCAATTCTACATTAAACTTAGTTGCTAAGTCCCTAAGCAGACAACTCAGGACAGGAGGACAGACCAGAACTGGCAATTAAACCAGCAGCCACCACGGAGACTTCCAATGCTAATAACATTTGATGTTTATGCTAACATTAACTGTAACATTAATATCTAAAACTTGTATGTTAGAGACATGCACCGAGATAGGATGAGGGGCTTACAATCATCTTACTAAGCTGGCTGACTCAATCTGCTTGAGAGCCTCAGAAACCATCATTAAATAGTAAAACCTCTGGTCTATTCTCCTTGGCACACAACACAGAGATATGTCACTCTAAGAAGTTAGTAAATCAGTATCTGCAATATGCTGTATTTGCTCATTTGTTTTTTTAAAGTTAGAGCTCATATTTGAAATCAGTATCTGATTATCTATTGTTCTACCCCAATGGCAATGATTAAAAATTAGACTTTTCTGCAGTTTTCAGGCTTTGAACGGTGATTGTTTTCCTTGGTGAGTGCCCCTGAAAGTGGACTTTCTACACAATATATAATCAATGTTCCATCCTAAATGTGCCTTTCAATTGTTGAAAATCTGCTAAACACGTTTCATGTGATAAACACATCAGAAACTTTAATTCATTTACGTAAATTTGCCACAGCATAGCATTCTCAACATATACTGGTGCACTTAAATGTATTTCTCATATTATTTGTGGTGAGTAACAGAGTTAATATTAGTTAGTTTCCCTTAGATTGTATTGTATCAAAATAGAGAAGTTTTATAAAATTCCTTCAGGTACGAGATAGATAATATGAAGGAGGTCTGCACGTTGAGTATGAGTAAAGCCAACTTTTGAAATTTAAAAATTAAACTTTCTGGGGCTTCCCTGGTGGCGCAGTGGTTGAGAGTCCGCCTGCCGATGCAGGGGACACGGGTTCGTGCCCCGGTCCGGGAAGATCCCACGTGCCGCGGAGCGGCTGGGAGCCTGTGCTCCGCAACGGAAGAGGCCACGGAAGTGAGAGGCCCGCGTATGGCAAAAAAAAAAAAAAAAAAAATTAAACTTTCTTTTTACTTAACTGTGGATAAATATCTATGCTACTGTACTTTTAAAAGTCATTAGAAAATATTTATTAAAATTTTTGGCAATTATCCTCTTCAATTTAGAACCAGAAAACCACACCTATTCCTCTGCCTGATTAGGTCCAATCAGATTTTGGATTTCAGAGGTGATGTGCAGACAGGGATTCTGTAGCTGATGCTGTGAGTGTTCCATCCTAACACCTTGCCTTCCCACTGCAGTGCACACTGGCCTGACGTCCATATGTCACCACCTGCATTTCTTTGTCTGGGCAGGTTCCCTGGCCACAAGAGGCACTTCAGGAGCCCATCACACAGGGAAAAAGAGCCCTAATGCTTGGTTCACCCGCCTCATGGCCGTCACCCAATAATGGATACTAGTTGGTATATAGACACTCCAGGTCCCTTCCATTCCAGGTGGGTTAACACTGAGGTACATATTCTACACTGGCTCCAAGATTTTTCCATTCGGATCTAACTTCAGTTACTACAGTTTTGTACTACTTGATCATCCAGACCTCAGTGGCTGTCTTTTCTTGGTTGTCCCCCTTTTCCACTCCTCTACTTGTATTTCCAGTGATTACTTCCTAAAACCTGCTTGTAGTTGAATAATTGTGCCAGGGTTGGCTTTTGGAGGAACCCTAATCAAGATATACCTTAAACTTGAACCAATATTTATATTTAATTTATGATGGGAAAAGATATTCAGAAACATAGGCAATTTATGCATGGGCAGAATCTTGACATGATAATTTGTACATTTAAAAATATTAAAGATATTTGTAGAAGGCTGGTTATTCTACCACCAAAAATACTTTGTTGTAAATTTTCAAATTTCTCATTTATACCATTTCATTCAAATTACAAGCACAAACTAAATAGTTAATATATATTCATAGATTTTGAAATCAGAGAACTTTTTATGGATTTCAGTGTTGATCACATAGTTTTGGGAATGTGCCTATGACTCTCATTTTTTTATTTCTAGAGAAAAATTTTATATAGAGAAATAGGCCAGATTATTCTTGTCAAGTAGTTTTCCAAAGCCATTAATTTTTCTAGGAATAAATCAATTAAATCAGACACTTCTAAAACTAATTATAGGAGCCCCTGCAATAAATATTTGTGTGGTCATATGGACTGTAAGGTCGAGCAAAGAGATCAGTCCTTGTTTCAGTCTTCTTTAATAAGCTATGATAGGATTTTCCCTTGGAAGTTAGAAAAAAAATTACAATTATCTTATGAATATTCACATACAAACTATATATATATATATATATATATATATACACACACACACACATACAATCTTCATATAAATTTATATATGTGTGTAACATATATATATATAGGCACTTATTTGGGGTATATCTGAAAGTAGAATCCATGAGTCATTGTTATGCCTATGTTAAAAACAGTCAAGTTTTCCAGAGTTTCCCAAATGGGTACACTAAATTACATTGTCAACAGTGATGTATCCCTGCTCCGTAGCCTTGCCAAGTCCTTGTAGTTTCAGACTTTTGAATTTTTACTATCATTGTTTTGTATTTTAATCTCCATCTCTTTGGTGACCTAGAGAGTTTAGTACCTCTTAAACTTTTAGTGTGCTCACGGGTCATTTGGATGACCTTTCACATGACATGTTTGTTCAAGTATGTTTCCCACTTTAATTTGGATTATCTCTCTTTTCATTAACAATTTGCAGGAATTCTTTAAATATTCTGAATATGAGTGCTGTATGGGTTATACGTGTTTTAAATATTTCCTTCCATTCTGTGGATTACATTCTTACTCTCTTAATGATGCTTCTAGATAAACAGGAGTTTGATTCTTAATTTTATGAATCTTTTCTTTAATACTGTTTTAATTCTGTTCAAAAATTTTTGCTCCCTCTGAGGTTTTCATTATTAGCCATTAATTAATGTTCTACAAAACTTGTTTTTATCTTTTATAAATAGGTCTAAAACTTACCTGTTTTTTGTGGTATGCAGGCAGAAGTCATGTTTTAGTTTTTATCCACATAGATAGCCAATTGATCTAGCATTATTCATTAAAAACACCAGTGCCTTTGTCTTGGTTCAAGTATGTGTGTGTGTGTGTGTGTGTGTGTGTATGCGTGCGCATGTTAATGTGTACACATTTCTGAATTTCTGAGTTAACCGTGCTATTTCCTGGGTCGGTCTATTTATCCTTGTCCCAATACAACATTGACTGTATAAAGGCACTGTAACCTTGTAGGTCTCAATATGCCATAGAGTAAGTCCTTTTACTTCATTCTTCAAAATTGCCTTCACTTTTCTTGATCTTTTGTAATTTCACATGAAATTTGTAATAAGATTCTCAATTTCTACACATGAAAAAACCTTGGATTCTGATTTTGATTTTATTGAACCAATAGAACAATTTGGAGAGATTTGCCATCTTTACAAGATGCTCATTCCATAAACAAGTTATGTAAGTCCCCCCATTTTGTACATCATCCTTGAACCCTGATTTTTGGATATTTGCTTATTTGTAATAATAGGTCATCTATAAAGATTTTATTTTCCACATACACATGTGTGTTGTCAGTAATTCTATTTTATTTTCTGTTTTAAATTTTAGCACTTCTATTTCTTCTTTTTATCTTATCGCCAGCTAGTTCTTGAGTCAACATTAAGGGAAGTGCTTTTAATGGAGCATGTTGAAATCATTTCGTAACTCAAAGGGAAAGCTTTGTATATTTTACCATTAATAATAATGTTTCTGATTATTTAGATTTCAATAAAATTTTCTATATAAAATTTGCTAAATTGTTTTGTAGGGAATAGACAGTGAATTTTCATCTTTCAGCAGGTTGTTCATTTTATTATGACTTTGTGGTATCTTATATATGTCCACCTGTGCTTCAGTCTGATATCAATATTGCTACTACCAGTCACTGTGGACATGAAACTTGCTTTTTCATTATTTTATCATCAATCTTTCTGGTTTTGGGTGTGTATGTGTATGTCTGCGTGCATTTATGTTTAGGTGTGACTGTTGCAAAGTGTTCATAAATGGATTTTCTGTTTTTAATATGATATGATCCTCTCTATCTTTTGATAGATAAATATAATTCATTTACATTTAATACAGTGATGGATATAAATAGACATTTTGTGTTTTCTGAATATCAGTCCATTTTTTTTGCTCCCCTTTTTCTGTTTTTTGCCATCTACCTTCTTTTTTTTTGATTGATAATGCTTTAATGTTTCATTTGCACTGTAATTTTGGAAACCATAGATTCTATGTCATTTTTTGATTGATGCTATTCTTCAAATGCTAATATCAAAATGAATAATATATTGTAATAAATTTGAAATCATTCAGTATTTAAGCCTCTTCAAGAATTTTGCACTCTTCCAAATACCTCTTACTTCATTTATTTTTATCAAATTTTGCTTTTATCCTTTTTAAATGTCATAATGATTATTTTTATAGCCCTCAGGTTATTAAATATAAGATATTTAATTACATTGTTCAATAGTTTTTTGTTCGTTTGTTTTTTGTGGTATGCGGGCCTCTCACTGTTGTGACCTCTCCCTCTGCGGAGCACAGGCTCCGGACGTGCAGGCTCAGCGGCCATGGCTCACCGGCCCAGCCACTCCACGGCATGTGGGATCTTCCCGGACCGGGGCACGAACCCGTGTCCCCTGCATCGGCAGGCGGACTCTCAATCATTGCGCCACCAGGGAAGCCCTGTTCAATAGGTTTTGTAGGTATTTGATTAATTCTGAATTCACTTCTGTCCTTATTGGGGAATAATCTTTATTAGTATACTAAAGAGCTATAGGCTCTAAACTTTTATAATTTACATATGAAAATCTCTTACTTTGTTCTAATTTATTCAAGAGAAATCTTGCAATTATAAAATCCTTGACTGAGAGCTTCTCTGCCTCTTGTTACATTAAAGATAGTACCTCATTGTCTTCAGATCTTGTGCTGCTGATCAGAAGTCTGTCAGTGAAATGGTTGTTCCTATATAGATACTTTTCTTTTACCTTTGGTGACTTTTTAAATTTATTTTTGATCTTGAAACAATTAATATAAAATAATGCAACAAAACATTTAAAGGGGCAAATGAAATTATAGCTTTTATTAAATATTACAAAATTTATGAAACAAAAATTAAGACTGTAATTTGTTATGGCAGCCCTAGGAAACTGTTTTTTGTAAAGAGGAAAACAACAGCCAAACATTTAATTGTTAATTTATATTTATTGAGAATTTATTTTTTATCTATCATAATCTAAAATTTTTGATCTAAAGATTCATTTTATCTTCAGTTATCAGAAGTTCTTATGGATGCATTATCTTTTTTTTTTTCTTTCTTTGACTGTGTCAGGTCTTAGTTGCGACAGGTGGGATGTTTGTTGCGGTGAGCAGGCTCTTCATTGCAGTGCGCAGGTTCTCTCTAGTTGTGGGGCGCAGGCTCCAAAGCTCACGGACTCAGTAGCTGTGGCATGCAGGCTTAGTTGCCCCGTGGCATGTGGGATCTTAGTTCCCTGACCAGGGATTGAACCCGTGTCTCCTGTATTGGAAAGCAGATTCTTAACCACTGGACCACCAGGGAAGTCGCATGGATGCATTATCTTTATTGTACTCTTGCATAATACATTTTATCAGTTGGAGACTAAGTTCAGTCTTTCTTCAGTTCTGGAACATTTCTGGTGAAACCTCTTCTAATACTAACTCTATACTATCCTTGATTATCTTTCTATGGAAATTTTATCATGTTTATATTTAACATCCCAATCTATCATTCTTGCTTGTAAACGAAAATTTTAAGAATTTCTCCCTCTATTGAGCACCTAGGACTAACATAGTGTTGCAAGTCAATTATACTTCAATTAAAAAACAAACAAAACACCAAACACATAGAAAAAGAGATCCGATTTGTAGGACTAGAGGCAGAGGCGAGGGAGGAGGAATTGGATGAAGCTAGTCCAAAGGTATAAACTTTCAGTTATAAGATAAATAAATCTAAGGATGTAATGTACAACATGATGAATATAATTGACATTGCTGTATGTTATATCTGAAAGTTAAGAGAGAAATCCCAAAGTTCTCACAAGGAAAAATAATTTTTTTCTTTTATTCTGTATCTACATGAAATTATGGATGCTCAGTAAACTTACTGTAGTAATCATTTCACGATGTATGCAAGTCAAATTATTACGCTGTATACCTTAAACATATAAAATGTTATATGCCAATTATAACTCAGTACAACTGGATGAAAAATGGATAGAATAAATTATAACAAAACATCTAAAAAAAGAATTTATCCCTTGTCTATATATGTTGAGATCTAGGTATATTCTTAAATATAATCTTTCACTGCATCATCTCCTTTTTTTTTTAACATCTTTATTGGAGTATAATTGCTTTACAATGGTGTGTTAGTTTCTGCTTCATAACAAACTGAATAAGTTATACGTATACATATATCCCGATATCTCTTCCCGCTTGAGTCTCCCTCCCTCCCACCCTCCCTATCCCACCCCTCTAGGTGGTCAGAAAGCACGGAGTTGATCTCCCTGTGCTATGTGGCTGCTTCCCACTAGCTAGCTATTTTACATTTGGTAGTGTATATAAGTCCATGCCACTCTCTCACTTTGTGCCAGCTTACCCTTCCCCCTCCCCATATCCTCAAGTCCGTTCTCTACTAGGTCTTCATCTTTATTACCATCTTGCCCCTAGGTTCTTCATGACCATTTTTTGTTTTTGTTTTTTAGATTCCATATATATGTGTTAGCATACGGTATTTGTTTTTCTCTTTCTAACTTACTTCACTCTGTATGACAGTCTCTAGGTCCATCCACCTCACTTCAAGTAACTCAATTTCGTTTCTTTTTATGACTGAGGAATACTGCATTGCATATATGTGCCACATCTTCTTTATGCCTTCATCTGTTGATGGACACTTAGGTTAATTCCATGTCCTGGCTATTGTAAATAGAGCTGCAATGAACATTGTGGTACATGACTCTTTTTGAATTATGGTTTTCTCAGGACATATGCCCAGTAGTGGGATTGCTGGGTCATATGGTAGTTCTATTTTTAGTTTTTTGAGGAACCTCCATACTGTTCCCCATAGTGACTGTATCAATTTACATTCCCACCAACAGTGCAAGAGGGTTCCCTTTTCTCCACATCCTCTCCAGCACTTATTGTTTGTAGACTTTTTTGATGATGGCCATTCTGACCAGTGTGAGATGATATCTCATTGTACTTTTAATTTGCATTTCTCTAATGATTAATGATGTTGAGCATCCTTCCACGTGTTTGTTGGCAGTCTGTATATCTTTTTTGGAGAAATGTCTATTTAGGTCTTCTGCCCATTTTTGGATTTACTTGTTTGTTTTTTTTTTGATATTGAGCTGTATGAGTTGCTTGTATGTTCTGGAGGTTAATCCTTTGTCATTTGCTTCATTTGCAAATACTTTGTCCCATTCTGAGGGTTGTCTTTTCGTCTTGTTTATATTTTCCTTTGCTGTGCAAAAGCTTTTAAGTTTCATTAGGTCCCAGTTTTTTTATTTTTATTTTTATTTCCATTTTTCTAGGAGGTGGGTCAAAAAGGATCTTGCTGTGATTTATGTCATAGAGTGTTCTGCCTATGTTTTCCTCTAAGAGTTTGATAGTGTCTGGCCTTACATTTAGGTCTTTAATCCATTTTGAGTTTATTTTTGTGTATGATGTTAGGGAGTGTTATAATTTCATTCTTTTACATGTAGCTGTCCAGTTTTCCCAGCACCACTTATTGAAGAGGCTGTCTTTTCTCCACTGTATGCTTTTGCCTCCTCTATCAAAGATAAGGTGACCATATGTGCGTGGGTTTATCTCTGGGCTTTCTATCCTGTTCCATTGATGTATATTTCTGTTTTTGTGCCAGTACCATACTGTCTTGATTACTGTAGCTTTGTAGTACAGTCTGAAGTCAGGGAGCCTGATTCCTCCAGCTCCGTTTTTCTTTCTCAAGATTGCTTTGGCTATTCAGGGTCTTTCGTGTTTCCATACAAATTGTGAAATTTTTGGTTCCAGTTCTGTGAAAAATGCCATTGGCAGTTTTATAGGGGTTGCATTGAATCTGTACATTGCTTTGGGTAGTATAGTCATTTTCACAGTGTTGATTCTTCCAATCTAAGAACATGGTATCTTTAATTTCTTTCATCAGTGTTATATAATTTTCTGCATTCGGGTCTTTTCTCTCCCTCGCTAGGTTTATTCCAAGATGTTTTATTCTTTTTGTTGCAATGGTAAATGGGAGTGTTTTCCTAATTTCACTTTCAGATTTTTCATCATTACTGTATAGGAATGCAAGAGATTTCTGTGCATTAATTTTGTATCCTGCTACTTTACCAAATTCATTGAGTAGCTCAACTAGTTTTCTGGTAGCATCTTTAGGATTCTCTATGTATAGCATCATGTCATCTGCAAACAGTGACAGCTTTACTTCTTCTTTTCCAATTTGGATTCCTTTTATTTCTTTTTCTTCTCTGATTGTTGTGGCTAAAACTTCCAAAACTATGTAGAATAATAGTGGTGAGAGTGGACTACCTTGTCTTCTTCCTGATCTTAGTGGAAATGGTTTCAGTTTTTCACCATTGAGGATGATGTTGGCTGTGGGTTTTTCATATATGGCCTTTATAATGCTGAGGAAAGTTCCCTCTATGGCTACTTTCTGCAGGGTTTTTATCATAAATGGGTGTTAAATGATGTACATATCTGTAATTTACAATTGACTGAGAAGTATTTTTTCGGAATATGGCTACTTTCTGCAGGGTTTTTATCATAAATGGGTGTTAAATGATGTACATATCTGTAATTTACAATTGACTGAGAAGTATTTTTTCGGAATATCTAATAGGGCATATTTTATTAGTTCTTGTTTGTATAAAAATTGCATACATTATATATGTGTATATATGTATTTAATAACTGTATATTACTGTAATTATATTACTAAATGTATTATAGTAATGACTACCCCCACCCCAGCTCCTGGAGCTTCTGCCTGCTGAGATGTGACAGGGGTATCCTATTCCTCAGCAGCTTTCTCGACATCACTTCCCCAGTGGGGTTGAGTGATGGTCATTCATATTAGCCCAACTCTATTGTTTGAGAATAATTTGGCTGGAGTCTTAATATGCAGACATTTCTTCTGGATAAAGCTCTGACATGGCCAAAAGAACAAAACAACCGTATATTACCTTATAGATAAATGTATTGCTAGAGTAACCTCTTATATTGGAAAACAAAATTCTGGTAACAGTTATAGTAAACTCTTTTCTTTGCTGAAACAGTGTAAGAGTTTTGCAATATAGTTATATCTTACTGAGACTTTCCTAGGCTACCATCTAATATGGATAATTATTAGGCTTAGGATTTCTGTTTTGATAGAAATATCTCTCCTACCACAAACTAGGATAAAATGAGTGTCAATTACACTGACTAGAGTTGGAGGAATAGCTTAAAGTTCCCAAGCTCAGTTGCCGGACTACCCCAGTGGAGAATACCATGTACTGATCATTCACACCTTTGTTTCCTGAGCTGCTATTATTTTAATGTAAAGAAGAAATTTTCTATTGGAAATGAGAAATTTTACTTAGGGTGTTTTATAATAGAGGGGTAGACAGAAAGATAGGTAGGTGAGTAGAAAGGAAGAATGAAAGGAAACATGGAAGGGAACATGGAAAGAAAAAAGGGAGGGAGGAAGGAAGGGAAGAAAGGAAGGAAGGAAAGGGAAGGAAGAAGGAAGGAAGGAAGGAATAGATTTGACCTAGAACTTCCATGTCCTGGAATTTAGTATAAAAAAACACTAAAATATACCCCAAAAATGTATGAAATTTAGAAACTGTAGCATTATATTGCACACAACAAGGTAATACATTAAATAAAATGTTCATGTGTGACAAAATAGTGTGTGAATGTTTAGACTATGTTGCCAAGAAATATTTGATGTGGAAAATATATATGATGTTGTACTAACTGAAAGAAATAGATAATACTATTCATATAATTTTAATTATATATATGAAAAATGTACAGTGAATAATGGAAAGTGGTATATATAAATTATTAACAATGATAACCTTAAGCTATCTGTTTCATATATGTATTATTTCTTTAGCATTTTATCAAATTTCATCTTTTTCTAAGAGATTTAGAAAACTTGATGTCAAAATCTCATGTCACATAGGTAGATATGAGTTTATTCACACAGTGAACCAGATTATTGAAACTTTAAGCTCTAAGTATAAAATGTCCAAGAGTCTGTAATTTTCTGAATACAAAGAAAAACAAAAAAGGTAAAGATAAATGTATAGACTTTTGCTTCTATAAAGTTCCTGACTTTGGTGGTGATGTCCTACGACAGGTATGTGGCAATCTGCCATCGCCTCCAGTACAATGTCATCATCTTGTTAATAATAATGTTGATAATATTGAGATCATTTTAACAGTCTTGTTAATTTAGTGAAATATATTTGCTTCTCCAAAAGAAGTCAGTAAAGATGTATCAGGATTAAACAAATAAAATTAAGAATACATTATCCCCTTAACAATTTATATACTGTCCCAAATTATATATTTCCCTATTAAATGAGGATATCAAATTTTGGCAACAATCGTGATAAAAATTAATTATTTAACATCCAATAAAAGCAGATATTGCTTTGAAAATATGATTCTTTTAAAAAAAAGGAGACAATTTTTAATGAAATAACTGATTCCAATCTGAAGTAGGAAATCATAAGATGAGTAGAGGATAGTTTGTTAAGCCAGAAGGAAGAAAGTACTTAAAAATTATGGATTAATAACTTTATAATGGAAATAACTTGGAGACACCACCTTAACCAAGTAATCCACATGAACATCACCAATACTGGGCCAAATTAACATTATCTGTGTATTAACTGAAGGCATTAAGAAAGATACTTTTATTTTTCTGCCAAAAGTTTTTAATCTGGACTAAAACACGGACAATCAATGGAAAACCGCAATTGAGAGATATTATACAAAACAAGAGAAGAGCTCAGGGGCTTCTCTGGTGGCGCAGTGGTTGAGAGTCCGCCTGTCGATGCAGGGGACGTGGGTTCGTGCCCCGGTCCGGGAGGATCCCACGTGCCGCGGAGCGACTGGGCCCGTGAGCCATGGCCGCTGAGCCTGCGCGTCCGGAGCCTGTGCTCCGCAGAGGGAGAGGCCACAGCAGTGAGAGGCCCGCGTACCGCAAACAAACAAACAAAGAAACAAACAAACAAAAAAAACCACAAGAGCTCATACTCTTCACAAATATCAGAGTCAAGGCAAGAAAAGCTAACTATTTAAGATTAGAGAGTATGATAAGTGATACTGGATTTGAACTTTAGACTACATGGGCAGAAAATGCTGTATTTAGAATAGTGAATTATGTTAATGTTATGTCTCCAGATTCTGGTAATTATACTGAGAACAGATCAGTGAATTTACTTGTTATTGTGAAATAAATCAAAGGAGTTTAGGAATAAATTGTCAGTATGTGAATATGGTTTCAATATAATCTTATGTGGTCTATAGAAAATTGGTACTATGTGCATACAGAGAAAATAAATGATAAGGCAAACATGAAAAAAACAATTTGGTAAACTATATACTAGTATTATTTATAATTCCTGATACTTACATGAAAACTTGAATTGCTTCACAATAACAAGTAAGAAAGCAAAAGGTAAAGAAACTTTGGAGAAAAAAACTAAGTGAAGTAGGGACAAGTACACAAGCTTCCTCTGAATTCACTTCAGGTAGGTAACTCTGGTTTTCATTGCTATCCAGCTCTGACCTTTCTATCACACTTCAGTCCTTTTCAGACTGTCATAAGGAATGGAGGGCAACAAATACAGAATTCATGCTGGTAGGATTCCAGCTCAGTGAAGAGATGGAATTGCTCCTCTTTGGTATCTTCTCCCTGTTATATGCCTTCAACCTGCTGGCAAATGGCATGATCTTGGGACTCATTTCCCTAGACCCCAGACTGTACTCCCCCATGTACTACTTCCTTTCTCATCTGGCCATCATTGACATATCCTATGCTTCCAGCAATTTGCCCAGTTTGCTGGAAAACCTACTGAAACACAAAAATACTATCTCCTGTTTCTCATGCACTATGCAGACGCTTCTCATTTTGAGTTTGGTTCTATAGAGTGCCTGATTTTGGTGGTGATGTCCTATGACAAGTCCGTGGCAGTCTGCCACCCCCTCCAGTACACTGGCATCATGAACTGGAGATTGTGCATGGTCCTAGCCATCACTTCCTGGGCATGTAGATTTTCCCTGGCTCTAGTACAAGTAATTCTCTTACTTCTTCTGTGGGCCCCAGGAGTTGAACCACTTCTATGAAATTCGCTTTGTCCTCAAATTGGCCTGTGGTGAAACCTGGATCAACGAAATATTCCTCTTTGCTGATGGTGTGTTTATCTTAACTGTGCCCCTTTCCCTGATGCTGGTCTCCTACGTGCGCAACCTGTGGGCCATCCTGAAGATCCAGTCAAAGAAGGGCCACAAGAAAGCCTTTTCCACCTGCTCCTCCCACCTCTGTGTGGTTGGGTTCTACTTTGGCATCGCCATGATGGTTTATATGGTCGCCGACAATAGTCAATGAGAGGAGCAGCTGAAGATCCTTTTCCTGTTTTACACTGTCTTCAACCCATTGCTGAACCCCCTTGTCTACAGTTTAAGGAATGTTCAAGTGAAGGCTGCCTTCCGCAGAGTATTGCAGAAAAACCGGACAATGTGAAGCAGGGTACAACTTGGTTCGGTGGATTTTTCTCCTTAAGAGATATGATTGCTGTTGCAAAAAACTAAATTGCTGGATCATATGGTAATTCTGTTTTTAGTTTTTTAAGGAATCTCCTTACTACTCTACATAGTGGCTGTATCAGTTTACATTCCCACCAACAGTGCAAGAGGGTTCCCTCTTCTCCACACCCTCTCCAGCATTTGTTGTTTGTAGATTTTCTGATGATGCCTATTCTAACTGGTGTGAGGTGATACCTCATTGTAGTTTTGATTTGCATTTCTCTAATAATCAGTGATGTTGAGCAGCTTTTCATGTGCTTCTTGGCCATCTGTATGTCTTCTTTGGAGAAATGTCTATTTAGGTCTTCTGCCCATTTTTGGATTGGGTTGTTTGTTTTTTTAATATTGAGCTGCATGAACTGTTTATATATTTTGGAGATTAATCCTTTGTCCATTTATTCATTTGCAAATATTTTCTACCATTCTGAGGATTGTCTTTTCATCTTGTTTATAGTTTCCTTTGCTGTGCAAAAGCTTTTAAGTTTCATTAGGTCCCATTTGTTTATTTTTGTTTTTATTTCCATTACTCTAGGAGGTGGGTCAAAAAAGATCTTGTTGTGATTAATGTAAAAGAGTGTTATTCCTATGTTTTCCTCTAAGAGTTTTATAGTGTCCGGTCTTACATTTAGGTCTTTAATCCATTTTGAGTTTATTTTCCTGTATGGTGTTAGGGAGTGTTATAATTTCATTCTTTTACATGCAGCTGTCCAGTTTTCCCAGCACCACTTATTGAAGAGACTGTCTTTTCTCCATTGTATATCCTTGCCTCCTTTGTCAGAGATTAGTTGACCGTATGTGCATGATTTTATCTCTGGGCTTTCTATCCGGTTCCATTGATCTATATTTCTGTTTTTGTGCCAGAACCATATTGTCTTGATTACTGCAGCTTTGTAGTATGGTCTGAAGTCAGGGAATCTGGTTTCTCCAGCTCTGTTATTTTTTTTTCCCTCCAGATTGCTTTGGCTATGTGGGGTCTTTTGTGTCTCCATACAAATTTTAAGATTTTGTTGTCCTAGTTATGTAAAAAATCCCGTTGGTTATTTGATAGGGATTGCATTGAATCTGCAGATTGCTTTGGGTAGTATAGTTATTTTCACAGTATGGATTCTTCCAATCCAAGAACATGGTATATTTCTCCACCTGTTTGTGTCATCTTTGATTTCTTTCGTCAGTGTCTTATAGTTTTCTGAGTACAGGCCTTTTACTTCCTTAGGTAAGTTTATTCCTAGGTGTTTTATTCTTTTTGTTGCAGTGGTGAATGGGATTGTTTCCTTTATTTCTCTTTCTGATCTTTCATTGTTAGTATATAGGAATGCAAGAGATTTCTGTGCATTAATTTTGTATCCTGCAACTTTACCAAATTCATTGATTAGTAGAGTTCTGGCGGCATCTTTAGGATTCTGTATGTATGGTGTCATGTCCTCTGCAAACAGTGACAGTTTTACCTCTTCTTTTCCAGTTTGTATTCCTTTAATTTCTTTTTCTTCTCTGATTGCCGTGGCTAGGACTTCCAAAACTGTGTTGAATAACAGTGGTGAGAGTGGACATCCTTGCCTTTTTCCTCATCTTAGATGAAATGGTTTCAGTTTTTCATCATTGAGAATGATGTTGGCTGTGGATTTGTCATATATGGCCTTTATTATGTTGAGGTAGATTCCCTCCATGCTCATTTTCTGGAGAGTTTTATCAGAAATGGATGCTGAATTTTGTCAGAGGTTTTTCTGCATCTATTGAGATGATTATATAGTTTTTATTCTTCAATTTGTTAATGTGGTTAACAATCACTGATTGATTTGCAGATATTGAAAAATCCTTGTATCCCTGAGATAAATCCCACTAGATCATGGTGTATGATCTTTTTAATATATTGTGGGATTTGGTTTGCAAGTATTTTGTTGAGGACTTTTGCCTCTATGTTCATCAGCGACATTGCCTTGTAATTTTCTTTTTTTGTGGTATCTTTGTCTGGTTTTGGTATCAGCATGATGGTGGCCTTATAGAATGAGTTTAGAAGTGTTCCTTTCTCTGCAATTTTTGGAATAGTTTCAGAAGCATACTTGTTAACTCTTCTCTAAATGTTTGATAGAATTTACCTGTGAAGACAACTGGTGCTGGACTTTTGTTTGTTGTGAGTTTTTTGATCACACATTCCATTACAGTACTTGTAATTAGACTGTTCATATTTTTTATTTCTTCCTGTTCAGTCTTAGGAGATTGTACCTTTCTACGAATTTGTCCATTTCTTCCAGGTTGTCCATTTTATTGGCATACAGTTGCTTGTAGTAGTCTCTCATGGTCCACAAATTTTTCTGATGTTTTAAACTTGGACATTCAGCCTTTGGATTCATACTGAAACTACAGCACTATCCTCCTGGATCTCCAGCTTAATGACTGCAGATCTGGGGACTTCTCAGCCTTGAACAGGGAGAAATGAGACAGTGGGACAGGGCAGAGAGGTCCAACTTTGGGTTTCAGCTGTGGCTTCCCTCCACCCCTGGCTACCAAGCTGCAGAGAAGGCAGTAGCTGGTGCCCCTGCAGGCTGCCCCAATCTCTCTCTCGAGTTTCCCATTCTGACCAGATATGTTCAAGACAAAATAGGAGCAGAGACATTTGAGACAGAAATTGCTGGAGAGAAGTTCTCGAGTAGGAAAGAGGGATGGAATTTATAGTATAATTTGTAGGCTGGCCTTCTCTGGGGAAAAACTAGTAACTCCACAGGAAGGGCAGAGAAGTTGGGATAAATGCACACATTCAGCAACTCGGTCAGTGTGTTAGTTAGGATTGCACAGACTGTCATCTGATTGCTTTTTATGGTCTCAGTGACTCTCATTCAGCAGCTAAGACTGTGGGTGGAAGGATTTATGGGAAGTTTACAGAGAAAATAATTTAAAAAAAAAACCCTGAGAGAAGAGACTAGGAAATACACTATGATTTCTGGGAGCATCAAGGGCCAATCAGTGTAAATACTCATGAATTTAAGGGATCTGAGTCATCATGTTTGTTTGTTGTCCTGTGTTTCTATAGGTTCAGGAAAAGCCATCCATCATCTAAATCCAATGCTTACAACACTGTGCTTACAACAGAGAGGGGATAATGGCCTCTCCAGATATAGTATAGACATTTAGGGGGCAAATATTTTTGAAATTGGGGAAATACTTAAGGTGTAGCTTAAAGCAGGAAAGCATTCAGGCAATTGGATTCAACCTACATGAGTTTCCAAGTAATGATTAATATTTGCAATGGAAAATTTTGATAATTATTGCACATTCGCACTTTTCAGCAGACAGAGATTGTTCACTCCCTGAGAAAGATATAGTCCTTTGAGGGGCTACCTTAATAAGCTCCATGGGGGTCACATTTATTACATCATGAATCTTTCCCAAAGTAAGATATGGAGACAGGAACAATTTCAAGATCAAGTACATAACACATTCGTATCCTTGGGGATTTTACTATGGAAGATAATCAGTAACGTATGACTTATCTGTTAAATTTTTATACCAAGATCCTCGAGCACAGACATCTTTGCCATTCTTCATGAGTTCTAACTTCTCTGCATGAGCAGGTGCACACATCTATGCACACACACACACACACACACACACACACACACACACACACACACCTGTACACTATCAAAGATAACAAAGCAGGAGAGCCAAGAGGGGAAGGGGAGGTTTTGCACTGCTTTGTAGGAAAGACGTAGAATGGTGGGAATATGATTTGTAATTCGTTCCCTGGACTCCACAGGAATGTCTCTGGGGAATGGGTTGGTTTTAGTTGATCAGACTATAAAGCCTATATATATATATATATATATATATATATAGGCTATATATATAAGAACTATATATATAAGTTCCTTATCCTCCCTGTGTCCTCTCCTCTCCATCAGGGTAGAAGAGGTATCTGGGACTCATCACACACTGCACTCGCTTCAGGAAGCAGGTGCCTCAGCTCCAACCATTCCCCATCTTTGTGAGTTTTCCTGTACATTCAAGCTCATTTTGAGAAAAATACTAGAAGTAGTACCCACTCCCTCTTTGAAGAAATCATTATTTTTATACCAGTTAATGGTTTACAGAGGAGCAAGATAGAAGGCTGGCAGAAGTCATCAGGTTTAGAAAGAAGAAAAAGGCACCTTTGTGAGACCCCTTTCTTGCACTGTTCCTGGGGTCTCAGAGTAACATCTGAATCCCATGCTGTCTAAACATAGTTTTCTTATTCCTCTTAATCAGAGCCCCTCCCCAGTCACACTTATGGGAAGCAACTGGTGAAAATTGATGTCCCTGAGTCATGATATAAAACTGAACAGGGTATAAGAGCCCTCTAATTTTGTTGCCTCCTTTGAAAAATGATGAAGCTGGAGGTGGGGTGTGTAATTTGTCCTTCACTAGCTTTAATTTCTTCCTCTGCTGAGGACCATCTTCTTACACTACCTACTGGAAATATCCTCCTGCCAGAGAAGTGAGGAAAATTAGCATCCTTTTCTTTGCTGCCCATGAGGGAGGTGTTAATAAGTGGAAGGGAGAGACTTTGAGGTTAAATTTATATAAGCTTACAACAAGAAACAGAAAGAGAGTTTATTCTCTTCCGAGGTTATGAGTCATACCCAGGGAAATATGTGTAGGAATTCTGGAGGCTTCTGAGATTGGTGAGAGTTGGTAAGGATTGAGGAGAACAGGTGAAGTTTCCTGAGAGGTCATTTTAAGAGCTTTTGAAAAGGGGTGTAGGTTCAGGAGTTAGAGCAGAGGATTTGTTATCTGCGCATGTAATTCATTCTTGGCCCTGGTAGTTGATAGAGTGGACAATATATTTATTTCTCTAATTTCATAATGCACACCTATAACGTGGTGACAACATATTAATCAATTCACAAGATTAAATAAAATACCATGTATGGTGTATATACCTGAGGTTCTGAAACACAGTAAACACGAATCAACATGTGTCACTATGATAATCTCACTGCTTTGCATCCCAATCTCATTCTTCAGTAGATGAAAATATGCATCTACTTGAGGGGATGTAGTCCCCTTAGAAGTGGCAACACAGGCTCTAGTCACCTGTTTATCGGATATTAGGGAGATACAGATCTTAATAAACCACCAGGGGGTAAGAAGTTTGAATTAGCAAAGCTATTGTATGGCCAAGTGTTATGTCCTCTACATTGTGATATTTGCCTCAGGTTATGGCCTTTGAGATGTTTGAAAAAATATTTCCATTCTATGATAACGTATCTGCTCCTGACTTTTCCCAGAATATTTCCTGCACAATCAAACACAAGTGATCTTTGTTTTCCTCCAGGGAGAATGTTCATCAAAACTTTTTTCCCTCAGGAAAGATGTTTATAGGTGTCATGACTAATGGGGCCTCCTTGGAACATCTAAGTTCTCAAGAGAGTTATGAGAATTGTTTGTATTGAACCAATTATAAAATACAACCTTTGGCAGAGGCAAACTATTACATTTAGAATGAATAAACAATAAGGTCCTACTGTGTAACACAGGGAACTATATCCAATCTCCTAGGATAAACCATAATGGAAAATACTGTTTTAAAAAAAGAAGGTATATATGTGTATAATTGAGTCACTTTGCTGTACAGCAGAGACTGGCACAACACTGTAAATCAACTATGCTTCACTTTTTTAAAAAAAGAAAAAGAAAAAACCCCGAACTTTGCTCCCAAAAGTGGAGAGAATACAGCTTTATTATTCTCCATCATCATCAGAAAGTGAAGCAAATATTTTCAACTCTGGAATTTCTCACTATGGAGACTACTATAAAGAGGAATAGTCTACTTTCTGTGGGATGGTCTGTAGGTTAAGGTTGAATCTTAAGGTAAGAGCCAGAACTAACACCATCATATGTAGCGTTAGTAGTAGTAGTTTTAATTAATAGAACTCCCTCTTGAGCCTCCCTCCCACCCTCCCTCTCCCACCCCTCTAGGTCGTGGCAAAGCAGCAAGCCAATCTCCCTGTGCTATGCTGCTGCTTCCCACTGGCTAAGAATAGTCTTACTTTTGATGTCAGTTACATAAGGAAAAATTCTTAGATTAGATCCTAAAATTGAGAGGAAAATCACTACATTGGATAGAGTTTTAAAATAGTTTTATGTATGAGCAATGGTAAATGTTTCATAACAAACTTTCCAAAGGGGGAGGAGGGAGCCTTACAATTTCAAGCAATCAGTGTGACATCACTATGCAGAGTGGGAAAGGCAAAAGAACCATCAGTGCTAGTCAGCCAGCAAAAAACAGTTCCGTCAAATGTTGGAGCTACAGAGGTCATCAGATGTCCCAGTAATTCCCCATATTTACTAGCTCTCTTTAAAATTAGAATGACTACATGTGACTGTTTCTGGCCTAAAAAGTGAGCAAAAGTAACATCAGTCATTTCCAAGCTAAAGGTGTTAGGAGCAGACATGCGTCTTCATCTGTTTCCCGACTGTGATCCATTATGTTTCACAGGGCGCAGCTGCAAGATCACAGCGGGCTGCCTTGCCCACATCTGAAGTTGTTTGAGTGTAAAATACCTATTGCTATACAAGACATTGACGACTCAAGGAGTATCTGTTGTGTTGTGGCAGCTGGGTATCGTGTAGGAGGATTAAAATGCAGTGTATATGAAGGAGTTGCCGTTTGGAAAACTTCAAAAACCTAGAAAGTAAGATATGAAAACGGGATGTGTCTGATGTATGTCAACCCTTTGGGATTTGAGGACAGTTAAGGCTCAAGGCAGAGGGTAGAATGAGACAAGGTCTCAAGGTTGGTGATTATGGGAGGATCAAGGTCTGCATATTGTTGGTCAGATTGTCCCCTGTGGGATCCTGCAGAAGCAGACACCACGATGGAGTTCGGCATGCAGGATATTTATTAGGGAGTAACATTGGAGAATGAAGGGGAGGCAGGAAACCTGCAATGTCAGTGCAACAGAGGCTCATTCAACCCCACAGCCAACTGTGAAACACATTTTTCCCACGTTGGCCCAGACGGTGGGGCCATTAAATCCCCACCACCATCAGCCGTGGGTTGTGGGCAGTACCAGAAGCACGTGCACAGTCTGTGATGGGATGAGGCCTCTCTGCAGTCTAGGTAGCCCTGAGGGAGCTGATTGCTGGAGGCCACCTACTGGCCCCCGGGGCAAAGCAGTCCTCTCTTGAAGTCACGGCTCTCCTTCTCCACCACCCAGGTTGAATTCAAGTTCAAGGAGTCTCTATTTTTCTTTTTTTGTTGTTGTTTTCTTATTTACCACTTATCAAGTAATTGTAAGAAAACCCCCAAAGTAGCAGGTTACTCCCCGTTTGAGCCAGAGGTTTAAAGAGAACGCCTCTTAGGAGTCAGCATGATAGAAATGCCCTTCAGGTAGGGCAACTGCCAGGGAAGGATGAATCAAGCTTTACAAACTGCTGTCATTTCCCACTGAGGGTTTCTTGCCCAGGTGAAGCTTTAGATTATCTAACTGCTTGGCTTGCTTTTACTTCTTTCTTAACAAGCAACTAAAGCATCCTTTGCCTCACCAGTTCCATTCCTAGGAATATATGCTAAGCTTTTAAGTTAAAGGATAGATAGATAGATAGATAGGTAGATAGGTAGATAGATAGACATACATACATACACATTTTGTATATATACACACATATATCGCACACATACACACATGCATGTACATTTTTTGCCCCATAACACATCATGGCGAATAAAATGGACATAGTCCAAAACTTAATTGTCAAAAAATGAGATTCACTAAGTTACATTGTATGTATGAATGAAAAAAAAGCTGCTTCACTGTTAAATGAATGTCATAGAAGATTTTTCACATGAGAAAGTGTTCATAAATGTTATTGCCAAAGGAAAAACAAAGGATAGGTATAATATTTGTCTCTTATCACTTTAAAATTTTTAATATATAGCCGGTAGATATATATGTATTACAAAGACTAGATATTCACATATCAAAATAATTCAAATGCTTACCTTTACATCATAGATTTCTTAGTCATTTATATGACATTTTATTTTTCTGTTTCTAGAAAGTAGAAAATGGAATATAGTATCATCAGATATGACATGGATCTTATTTTCACTATGACTCAGTCTTTTGAAACTGTGACCTAAAATCGTGAGGAGTCAGCAAATTTTTCATACAGAAAGAAAAATAAGTAAAGGTACTAAGTGAATAACTAAAATAAAATTCTAGAATTGTAAGATTTTTTTTTTTTCGGTACGCGGGCCTCTCACTGTTGTGGCCTCTCCCGTTGCGGAGCACAGGCTCCAGACGCCCAGGCTCAGGGGCCATGGCTCACAGACCCAGCCGCTCCACGGCATGTGGGATCTTCCCGGACTGGGGCACGAACCCGCATCCCCTGCATCGGCAGGCGGACTCTCAACCACTGCGCCACCAGGGAAGCCCTAGAATTGTAAGATTTTTCAAGCTAAAAATAAATCATCAGTTCATGTAAATATTGTTAAAGTACTGAAATAATTAGTTTCTTTATAAGGAAACAGAAAAGCTGAAGTAGAGGATCAAGAATAAAATTACTGACTCTATTACCCCACAATATTATTTTTACACTATGGTAAATACTTTGTCCTTCCTTTATAAATGTGGTTCTGAAATATTTGCTACATTAAGACTGAAAATAATTGAAACAGAACAGAGATTAGTATGTGTTTCCTCTGAATTCTTTTGAATTAAATAACTTCAAGTTTTATTAATTCTTCAGACTAATCTTTCTGTCATCCTTCTGTCCTTGGCAGACTATCTTTAGATGTGACGTGGGTCACATCTTGGTAGGATTTCCACTCGGTGCAGAGATGGCAGTGATCCTCTTCTGAATGTTCTATTTTCTGCCTTCAGCCTGCTGGGGAATGGCGTGATCTCTGGACTCATCTGTCTGCATCCCAGACTGCACAGCCTAGTGTAATTCTTCCTCTCTTACCTGTCATCATTGACATGTCCTATGCTTCCAACAGTGTCCCTGAGATGTTGGTAAACTTAGCAGATCTGAATAGAACCCTCTCCTTTGTTCCACGCATAATGCAGACATTTTTGTATTTGACTTTTGCTCACATCGAGTGCCTGACGTTCGTGGTGATGTTCTATGATAGGTTTGCGGCGCTGTGTCGTCCCCTCCAGTACACTGTCATCATGAACTGGAGAGTGTCCACGGTCCTGGCCATCACTTCCTGGACATGTGGATTGATCCTGGCTCTGGTACATGCAGTTCTCCTTCTAAGGTTGTCCTTCTGTGAGTCCTAGGAAGTGGACCATGTCTTCTATGAAATCCTACCTGTCCTCACACTGGCCTGTGCTGACCCATGGATCAGTGAAGCTGTCATCTTTGCTGCCTGTGTATTTGTCTTGGGTCCCTTTGCTTGGTGCTGGTCTCTTATTCCAGCAGCCTCTGGACCATCCTGAGGATCCAGTCAGGAGAGGGCTGAAGAAAAGCCTTCTTTCTTCACCTGCTCCTCCCACCATGGTGTGGTTGGGCTTTTCTTTGGCACTGACATGGCACTGATATGGTCCCCGTACTCTAGTCAAAGAGGAAATAAGAGAAAAAGCTGTTATTGTTTCACAGTGTCTTCAGTCCAATGCTGGACCCCCTCATCTACAGTCTCAGGAATGCTAAGGTGAAAGGTGCTCCATGGAGGGAACAGCAGAAGAGGTCCATGTGAGGGGTGGATAGAACTTTTGGCTAAGTAGAGCCTTCTTCCTTTGGAATGTGGTCGGAGGGTGACTTCAAGGTCAGAAAAATTACCTAACAGCAAAATTTGATAAGAGAATCTGAATTGTCCAAGACACTACCTGAAAATAGGAAGAATTTTGATGTGCAGGTTTCATCTCTGGTGTTAAGCATTTTTGTCCAGAGATGAGACATCTGGATTATCAATATGCTTAAAGCCATAAAAATCTAAAGAGCACAGTTTTTTCAAGAAATGGATTAATAGCTTATTTCTTAATTCTTGTTGTTTAATTATTGAAACAATGTCATTACACTAAGTAACCAATTCAATCATAAGCATTCACATCGCCTGGTAACAAGTGTTAGTTTTCAGGGAAATGAACACCCAGAAGGAAAATTCCTGGCTGCAGAATGTTGCTCAATACATACAATCATTGCAGAACTAAATGTCTCTACAATACCAGTTATGAGTCAAGTGAAGACAGGACTGGGATTCACTGTTGGATAGCGAATAATTTCCAAGTCGTCTGACAAGAGTTGAAAAATACTTAGTATTGACCAAAAAAAGATAACACTGTCTCATAACCCATTACAGAAATGTTTCCATCCCTCCTTTACTTCTGCTTTGATTTTTACCTCTCACCTACATTCTCTGTCTCCCATTTATGTTTTACAACATGCATAATTAAATGCAGATTTATTTTCTAATTACCTCACTTTCCAACTATTTTTATATCTCTTAACAAGGTTTCCTCTGAAGCTTCTGCCTTTTTATTTTCAAGACTAGCAGAGTATTTTCAGGCAATAATATTTCACTTTATTATGTCTCTCAACCATTAAAAAAATAAAAAGTTAAATAGTAAACAAATATATAGTGGAATATAGTAACATATTAGAGACTTGACTTCTTAATGGGCAAAGATAAACCACACTAATGATTATGCATGGAGTGGGACTTCCAGAAAATGTCATGCAAAATGACCATTACTTCTAAAACAAACTTTCCACTCCTGGATGAGATTTTCCCTCATGAAACCAAATTATTAAAACCCCTTTTTTTCAGTAATCTTGTAACTACTATATTTTAATTAAAATTTTAAGTGCAGGGAAAAGATTTTCTAGATTCACATTAAAAATAAATTAGTATGTGTCTTGACTATACCAAAATAGCTGGTATTAGATTTACCCTCCCACCATATACAGCTATACAATCTCAACAACATATAGAAAACAACTTTTGTCAATTGTTGAAGAAATGGAGGGGATGCATATGAGGTGAATACATTGGCCCAAACTCTCCCAGGAAGGCATTTTCCTGGACTTTGTACAGGAATATGGAACCCAAGGAGGGATCGGTGGTCTTGGTGACCAGAGGAAGCAATGATTAGAGTCCAAGGCTGCTAGATCAGTTAGGAATTGGGGGTCAACATCCTATATGAGGAGAGCAATAGAGAGAGAATCCTAGAAATATTCATGTTAAAATGTCATTTGTTTCCTGAGTTAACTCCCTAGCTATGTGAAAATGGGCTAAGGAGAGACCTAGCTGAAAGCAGCAGCAGCAGCTGGAAGACTGAAAGAAGAAAAAAACCTCACAAATTCCTGGGGAGATGTTAGAGTTCAGATCCAGCCAGAATGGGAAGAGATTGGTCAAAAGCAGACAGAACAAAACAAAACTTAGAAACTCAGATGGGGCTCTAGAAATTCCATGTCTTGGGAGAATTCCCATGTCCTGGGACTAGGGGCTATGTTACTTACCATAACACAGCTTAAAACTGAACCTTAAGAGGAGCAAGGTGATCTTCCAGTAGTCTAACTGCTCTCCAGAAAAAAAAAAATCTCAAAACTCTTGAGAGTTTCTATAGCATACTATCCATAATTTCAGCATTTAAAAAAATCCCTAAACATGGAAAAAATGATTGGTAAGAGATAATAAGTTACTAGGAAAAAACAGATCATTCAGATATTGGAGTTAATAGAAAAGGATATTAAAATATCTATAATTGATATAAAAGAAATAAAGGAGAGAATAGATGACAACATGTAGTATTTCGATTGAACATAAGAATCTGATTTTAAAAGTCCAGTTACCATTCTAAATCTTTCCATAAAAGAAATCTGACAAATAACTCATTAGATGTATTTTACAGAAGACAGGCTACAACTGATGTCAAGATTAGTGAAGTTAAAAACAGTTCAATAGGGCTTCCCTGGTGGTGCAGTGGTTGAGAGTTCGCCTGCCGATGCAGGGGACGCAGGTTCGTGCCCTGGTCCGGGAAGATCCCACATGCTGCAGAGCGGCTGGGCCCGTGAGCCATGGCCGCTGAGCCTGCGCGTCCGGAGCCTGTGCTCCGCGACGGGAGAGGCCACAACAGTGAGGCCACAACAGTGAGAGGCCCGCGTACCGCCAAAAAAAAAAAAAAAAAAAAATACAGTTCAATATATATTGCCAAAACTAAAGAGAGAAAAAAATAAAGAACTCAAGAGGGCAAAATGAAGTTGTAAGAAAGAGTCAAAAGGTCTAACATACATGTAATTGGAGTCCCATAAGGAAAAAAGAGGAAAAAATGGGACAGGTGAATTACTTGAAAAAAAATAATGACAAGAAGTTCTAAAATCTGACAGGCAATATCAACACACTGATTTAAGAAGCTTGGGAGAACTCAAACAGGATAAATATAAGTAAAACCTCACTGAGAAATATATTAATCAAACTGCTGAAAATGAAAGGTAAAGAAAAAACATTACAACTGGCCAGGAAAAAAAAAATCCATTACTTTCAAGGGAACAACAATAAGATTATAGCTGACTTCTTAACAAACATCATGGAAGACAAAATAAAATGGAATACCATCTTAAATTACTGAAATTAAAAACTGTCAACATAGAATTCTATACACAACAAAGCTGATCTTTAAAAATGAATTCTCTAAACAGAAAAAAAAGGAAACTTGGAATATTAGGAAGAAAGAACATGGTAAGAAAAATTATGAGTAAATTCCATAGGCTTTCCTTATCCTCTTGAGTTTCTCAATTATGTTTGATGGTTCAAGCCAAAATTATATCTTTTTTTGGTACTTTTCTAAATTTATGGAGAGGAAATATTGAAGAAAATTATAAATTGGAGAGTAAAGAGATGCAAAAGGAGATAATATTTCTATACTTCATTCAAGCTGGTAAAAAGTGACATCAATTGACTGTTATATATATATACACACACATATATAATATAATATCTAGACCAAGCACTAAACTATAAAAAGCAACCAAAAAGCTATACAAAGAAATATACTAAAAACACTATAGATAAATCAAAATGGAATTCTAAAACAATATTCAAGTAACCCACAGGAAAAATAAAAAATAGAGAGTTGAGACTGAAAACAAAACAAAATAAGACTTAAGCCCTAACGTATCAATAATTAGATTTGATATAAATGGTCTAGATGCATTAATTTAAAGACAGAGAATGACAGTGTATTAAAAAGCATGACCCTTACTTCTGTTTTTTGAATGCCGTCTATGAGAAACTCACTTCAAGTTTAGCAACATAGGTGGGTGGACTTAAAGAATGGAAAAAGATATATCATGTAAACATTAATGGAAGGAAAGCATGAGTAGCTATATTAATATGAGATAAAGCAAAGAAAATTTTCAGAAACAAAGAGGAACTTTACGTAATAAAAAGTTTAATCCAGCAAGTAGACATAGCGATCCTAAATGTGTACCAGCAAACAAAAGAGTTGCAAAATATATGATACAAAAATGTAGACAAATCCACACATGGTTAGAGACTTCAGCACTGCCATTTCAAAAACTGATAGAACAACTAGAGAGAAAATCAGCAAGAATATGGAAGAACTCAACAGCTCTATCAATGAAAAGAATCTAATAGTCATTTATAGAACATTCCATAAAATTTATAGAACAACAGCAGAATGCACATTCTTTTCAAGGGCTGACAGAACAGTTAGATCTATTCTAGCCTGTAAAAACACCTCACCAAATTTAAAAGAAATAATCATATGGAGTAAATTCTTCAACCACAATGGAATCAAACTAGAAATCAATATAAGACAGACAGAAAAATCTCCAACACTTGGAAATTTTAAAATACACTTTTTAAAAAACTTATAAGTCAAAGAAGAAGTCTCAAGAGAAATAAAGAAAATATATTGAACTGAATGAAAATAAAAACACAACATTTCAAAGTTCAGAGAGGGAAACATACCAATAAATGTGTACATTAGGAAAGAGGAAAAGTTTCAGATGAGTAATAGATGTCCTTACCTCAAGAACCTAGAAAAAGAAGAGCAAAATAAATTCAAAGCAAGCAGAGGGTGGGAATTAACGAAGATTAGAACAGAAAACACTGAAATTTAAAGCAAAAAAATCAGTAAAGCAAAGAGCTGTTTCTTTTAATGAATCAATAAAATTTAGAAAACTCTAGCAGGATTTATAAGGGAAAGACACAACCTAAAAATATGAGAATGAAACAGGGCATCACTGCAGACATCAAAGGATAATAAAGGAAATTGTAAACAACTCAACACATATAAATTTGACCACTTAGACAAAATGGAACACTTCCTCAAAAAAAAGCAATCACAACTCACCCAATATGAACAGACAATTTTCATAGCACTATAACCATATAATATGAATTAAGAAAAGTTAATTAATAATTTTAAAATACCAAAAATCAAATTCAGGAAAGCGAAGACTTATGTTTACACAAACACACCCCGCCCCCCCAAAAAGACCCTGTACGTGTATGTTTATAGCAGCTTTTTTTGTAATAGCTCAAAACTGAAACAATCAACAGGCGAATAGTTAAACTGGGATACATAGAATATGGCTCAGTAATACAAAGGAGCAGACCACTGATACATGTATCAACCTGGTTGAATCTCCAGAGAAGTATGCTAAGTGGGGGGGCGGGGGGAAGCCAAGCACAAAAGATTATATACTAATCACACTGTATGATTACATTTATGTAATAATTTTGAAATATCAAAATTATATAGAACAGATTTGTGGTTAAGGACAGAGTGGGTGTGGGTGGGAAGTCGATGTGGCTAGAAAAAGGCAACATGAGAGATTCTTGTGCTGATGAAAATGTTATTATGCACCTTGACAATATAGTGATTATGATATTGTATCATAGTTTTGAGAGATGTTACCAGTGGGGAACCCACGTTCTGGAAAAAGATGTCCTCAGTACCTATATTCAACAAAATGCTCACGTCCAGACTCTTTAAAGAATGCTTACAAATTAACAAGAGGGAAAAAAAAAAACCCTCAAAAATTGGGCAAAAGATTTGAACAGGCACTTCATACAAAAGGATATCTAGGGCTTCCCTGGTGGCACAGTGGTTGAGAGTCCGCCTGCCGATGCAGGGGACACGGGTTCGTGCCCCGGTCCGGAAAGATCCCACATGCCGCGGAGCGGCTAGGCCCGTGAGCCATGGTCGCTGGGCCTGCGCATCCGGAGCCTGTGCTCCGCAACGGGAGAGGCCACAACAGTGAGAGGCACGCGTATCGCAAAAAAAAAAAAAAAAAGGATATCTAAAAGGTCAACGAGCATATGATAATGTGTTCAATACAATTACTCATCAATAAAATATAAATAAAATCACAGAGAAATACCACAGTGGTTAAAATTACAAAATTAATATCAAGTGCTGGTAGGAATGTAAAATTATAAATCCACACTGGAAAACTGTTTGGCAATACCTACTAAAAATAAATCTGTGCCTATCCTATGGTTTGGTAATGCTATTCCTTGGTATATACACAGTGAAAACATGTATAAGAATATTCATAGAAACTTAAGTTACAATAGCCAAAAACTAGAAATAACCCAAATGTCCATGAACAGTAGAATAGGTGAATGAATTTTGGAATGTTTGTATTGAATATTATGCAGCATAAAAAAGAATGAACTTCTGATACCCAAACAACGTGGGTGAATCTCAAAAACATTATATTGGGTCAAAGAAGCCAGAGACAAAAGCATCCATAGTGTGTAATTTATTTATATGAGATTCAAAAACAGGCAAAACTAATCTATGTGATGGAAGTCAGAATAGTGGTTACCTCGGAGTAGGAAAGTGATTTCTAGCGATGAGGTGGTCACAGGAATTTTCTCTTGTGATGGAGATGCTCTGTACTTTCGTCTGGATGGTGCTTACACACGCGTATTGATATATGAAAATTCATTGAGCTATACAGTTAATATTTGTAGCTCTAGCACTTGGAACTTTTGACTGGCAGACCACGTGGATCTGAAGGTATCTCTGGTAGATAAAGATGTCTCTGGTAAGCCCCAATGGGTGAATCATGGGACAGGCCACAGGGACTCCGCATCAAGGCTTTCCATCTTCAGCAGAAGACAATACACCTTTCTCAACACCATTCCTCACATATTGCTGAGACTTGGGAGAGACTAATCATAGAGTATCAAGTTACTATAAATCCAGAGTTGCCTGTCTTGAACTGAGATGCTATCAGACTCACCAAATCATAGGAGAGAGTGATCACAGCAATCATGCATCATATTCTGAATGTGGTATAACGTAGGACAAGAGCAGGTGCAGAAGACAAAGTAAGTTGGATGGACAGTTGGCCCAGATCCCCACATCACCTGTATCACTGATGCTTCTCTCTAATGTATGTATGTATTTTTGTGTATGTGTGTGTGCACACGTGTGTATTATCTCCAAGAGATTTCCTACAGCCAGTTGACAATTTAGGAAGAAAGGCCTGATACAAGGATGATTTGGCTAGATATATTGGTGCAATACATGTAACACTCAGGTGGGGGGCCTTAAAGGTAATTAATGAGGGTAAACTTGTCATTGCCCATAGCTAGCCATTCAACTATTCCTCTACCTTGTGGAGAGAAAAGTTTCCTGAGATAAGATATTCATGGACTCCTGAAAAATGGCAAATGTGTTGATTGACTGATAATGGATCTGGAAGGAGGACAGTTGGAATATTGGGTGAATGGAGGTATGGGAAAAAGATGTGGGATGGTACACAAAGTGTATGAATCTGTACATCCCATATTCATGCCAATCAGAGACATCATTGCAGAAGAGGCATTAAACAACCAGGTATAGCCAGTAAGTGTCAGGCAGCCTCTGCTTTCAGCCACTCCAGTGATTACACAGTGAGCACACAAATGCATTAGGCATGGTAACAGAGGTGGGGGCTTTGCACCAGCACAGTCTGCACCTCACCAAGGCTGCTTTACTGTGCTGAGTATCTGTTCTCAATATGGTACCTTCCTCTTAAGGAGACCAATAAGTCAGTTGGCGACATGCTGATTCCTTCTACCCTACAAAGGGCAATGATTCACTGTGAGTGCAGATGACACACATCACAGGTGTGACTTTCCCTTTCTTGTGTGCAGTATCTTGATTAGTACCTCTTGGAGGGCCATTAGATTATCTGATTTCTGATATGGTTTCCCACATAGTATCACCTCAGTCCAGTAGGCCTATTTCACAGCAAAGGAAGTGACAAAGGGCAAATGACGAAGGGATTCACGGGTTCCAACACATATTGCATTGCTCAGAACTTGTAGACCTGATAGAAATTGTAACCTGACACACAGATTTAAGGCAGTGGACTGTTGATAACACCCTGAAGAATTGGAATACTGTATTCCTCCAGTATAGACTGGGATAGTAGTATTTGCCTACTCCGATAGGTAGAATACCTATAACCAGCCCCACCATAAGGGTAGAGAGGACAGGAGTTGGCCCTCTGCTTTTACAGAGCTCTATCTTTCCCATAAGGGCAGGTCGGAAATTATCAAAAAGGGAAGTTTTTCAAAAGTAAGCTTCACTCAGCCCTTGGGCCTTATTCATTCACCCTCCAGGCAGATCACCGAGCTGCGGGGCATGTCCACCGTGAAACCCTAACAGGGGCGCCCACACGTTTCCGGATCTGTGCTCAAGGATGCAGCTTCTGAGTCGCTATCTAAAATGATTTCATGGTTATCGCCTTTGAAGACAAGTTTATTCTCCTATAAGGTTCACGGCAGCTGGGAAACAGGACTATGTACGCTAAAAGAAATATGGCTTTGGGAGTTAAGGTCAGGTTTCTATTTCACTGTCAGACGATAACCAGGGATGAATCTCTGCATCTCCTGAGTGCCTCTTGAATGTTTGGGAGCTGGAACAACATAAAAATTCATGAAACTATAATAAATTCCTATATTTGGGTACCTGTAATATTCATGGGGTCACCAGAGTATAACTTAATATGTGTGTATCCTTTTAATTATGAAGGTATTTCCTGTTCTTATCTTAACCTCTAAAGATCTCGCTATTTCTCTGGCTTCCTCAGAGACAGAGACTGCCAATCCTCTTCAGTCTCAGAAGGGGAACAGTGGTTGGCTTTACGTCTCTATAGGGAGCACGCTGGTGTAAGTGAGACCTACTGTCTCATGCCCTACCCAAAGCCCTCATGACAATTGAGAAGGTGCCCTGTGGAGATAATACATGAATAAAGCCTTCTCTTCTTTTAGGCAACATGAAAAGCCAATATCCTTCCTTGGCAGTTCTCAGAGGAGGAACAAGCCTTCCAGCACCATCAGGAAATTTAGCCACACCAGGTATGTTTGCTTTTTCTGCATGAAGATTTTGTGAGGTCCTTACACAAAAATCATCCCTAGATACACAAGTTTCTTAATTACTTTTGTGAGTTCCGGTCAAATATATTTTAACATCATTTTCATTGCCTGTTAGCTTTCACTGTCACTCTTCAATATCATGCAAAAGTATAGTTTTATTAATGCTCAAATTTTTCTCATTGTTAGTAAAAATAGTAGGCTGAGTAAAAGATACTATTAAGCAATATATCAATATGTTAATATAATCAATATATGAATGGTTATTTTTTACTGGTAGCTATTTTTAAGGTAACGAGATAAGTGTGTACGACTTTCTGGTAAACATTTAATATTAATCAAAAAAGTCCAGTACCTTTTAATTTTAAAAACTAGGCTTAAAGTACCACTAGGCTTAAAGAACCACTGCAGAGACAGTATCTAAAACCACGTATAGAGGGAAGTCATATATCTAAATATATAAGGACAAATATTCAGTTATTGGATAAGTGTACAAATAGTTATGTATTTATGTACAGTATCATGAGACCAGAGTCTAAGCAGTTAGTATGTATTCAGAGTTCCTATCATTGATAGCTCCACCCTCAGAACAATGGTAGGTATGTAATAGGAAATCAATAAATACCAAATTATTTTATTTTCAAACTTCTGGACCTGACACTTAACATTGGAATAGCAATAGGGGAGTAAGAAGGCAAATGGGATGATTTTTAAATGGGTTGATAATTTTATAGCCATTTAAATGGAGAATTACTTCTCACTCTTGCTCTGTTCAAGACAAGATGATTTTACATTAAAAAATGGGAATAGGGCTTCCCTGGTGGCGCAGTGGTTGAGAGTCCGCCTGCCGATGCAGGGGACACGGGTTCGTGCCCCGGTCCGGGAGGATCCCGCGTGCCGTGCAGCGGCTGGGCATGTAAGCCATGGCTGCTGGGCCTGTGCGTCCAGAGCCTGTGCTCCGCAACGGGAGAGGGCACAACAGTGAGGGGCCTGTGTAATGCAAAAAAAAAAAAAAAAAAGGAATAAAATTTAAGCAAGAAGGGCAATATCACGTTTCTACGTACATTCTAATTGTGGAATCATAGAATAAGAAAGATGATTTAGTTCTATGTCTCAAGGAATTTAAAGACCCCTTTGCAGCATCTCTCACAAGTCCTCTAGCTATTGCCAATCACGTGCAGAGACAGTATCTAAAACTGGGTATTTCTAGAGTGTTTATCAGTATTGAGTCAAAATCTAACAAAGTTACTGAATCTGTTTTTGTGTTTAGATAAACAACACAGTACAAATCTATTCAGTCATTCATATAAATGTTCATCTAAGTATTTTGAAAAGCTAAATATGAAAAAATAGACTTTAGGCTGAAAATAAGTCATTATATTTGAACAAGAAGAGATTTTGTGCAATATTAGTTGTGGAGGTGACAACAGATGCAGAAGTAGAAAGTGTGTTTCGACAGGTAGGTGAGAGGCTAATGGTGTATCTGGGAAGTGGTACATCTACCTTTAGTATACCCTGCCCTTGATGAGCCCTTCCAAGTTGAGATTAGACGTACTGCAGCTTAAGGACTTTAGCATGTGTATCAGTTAAGGGTCATAGTTTTTGAAAAAAAAAAAAAAACAGAAGTAACTCTAATATGAGCAAAGAAAAGCAGAATTTATTTGAAGGATATGAGATATCTCAGTGAAAGAAACAAAAACTATGTATTCTATTAACATGTGGCAACATAGTCATTGGGTTGGCCCAAAACTCTGTTCGGGTTTTTCGTACCATCTTAACATCTTACAGAAAAACCCAAACGAACTTTTTGGCCAAACCAATATTTTGAAAACTTAGCCTCTACTAAAAACTTAACAACAAGAAAGGAAATATATGTATATATATGTGTTTATGTATGTATATATTTTAAGGTTACCAAATAAATTCTTTTTTAAAAAATTTTATTTGTTTTGTTTATTTATTTTTAGCTGCGTTGGGTCTTTGCTACTACCTGCAGGCTTTCTCTAGTTGAGGCGAGGCGAGCAGGGGCTAGTCTTCATTGTGGTGCACAGGCTTCTTATTGCAGTGGCTTCTCTTGTTGCGGAGCACGGGCTCTAGGCACGCAGGCTCAGTAGTTGTGGCTTGCGGGCTTAGCTGCTCCACGGCATGCGGGATCTTCATGCACGAGGTCTCGAACCCGTGTCCCCTGCATTGGCAGGCAGATTCTTAACCACTGCACCACCAGGGAAGCCCCAAATAAATTCTTTAAGCATTCATTTAAAAACACAAAAATTCACTGCAAGTGTTTCTGAACACTTTTTTTATGCCACAGAAAGGTATAGTTGACATACATCTATTTTCAAAGACTTCTCTTTAACCATGGACATTAACTGAATTTCCTGTGTCATAGGGATATGGGAGACAATATGATATGTATCACAGAGTTCACCCTACTGGGATTTCCCCTTGATGCAACGATTCAGATGCTTCTCTTTGGGCTCTTCTCTCTGTTCTATGTCTTCACCCTGCTGGGGAACGGGGTCATCCTGGGGCTCATCTCACTGGACTCCAGACTGCACTGTACTTCTTCCTCTCACACCTGGCCATCATTGACACAGCCTATGCCTGCAACACCATGCCCTAGATGCTGGTAAACCTCCTGAGTCCTGACAAGCCTGTCTCCTTTGCTGGCTGCATGACACAAAGCTTTGTCTTTTTGACATTTGCTGTCACAGAATGTCTTCTCCTGGTGGTGATGTCCTATGATCACCATGTAGCCATCTGCCAGCCCCTCTGATACTCTGCCGTCATGATCTGGGGAGTCTGCATCATGCTGGTGGTGATTTCCTGGACCATTGGAGTCCTTCTGCCTTTGATTCATCTAGTGTTACTTTTACCCTTACCCTTCTGTATATCCCAGAAAATCAATCACTTTTTCTGTGAAATCATGGCTGTTCTCAAACTTGCTTGTACAGATACACATATCCATGAAACTGTGGTACTGGCTGGAATGATTTCTGTGCTAGTGGGACACTTCTCAATTGTAAGCTCATATATGTGTGTCCTCTGTGCCATCTTCAGGATCCAGCCTGGGGAACGTCAAAGAAAAGCCTTGTCCATCTGCTCATCTCACCTCTGTGTGGTTGGACTCTTTCATGGCATAGCCATAATCATGTATGTTGGACCCAGATATGGGAAGCCCAAGGAACAGAAGAAATATCTTTTCCTGTTTCACAGACTTTCAATCCCATGCTCAACCCCCTTATCTATACTCTTAGGAATTCAGAAGTAGAGAATGCCTTGCAGAGAGTGCTGGGAATAGAGAGGGCTTTATGAAAAGCTGGTGGTATCGGGGTTGACAGTGACCTAGGAGGATATTATCTTAAGAGGTCCCAAACCCAACTCAGCATAAGGTTATCTAAGACTCTTATTAAAAATAGAACTGTCGGGGCTTCACTGGTGGCGCAGTGGTTGAGAGTCTGCCTGCAAATGCAGCGGACGCGGGTTTGGGACCTGGTCTGGGAGGATCCCACCTGCCGCGGAGCGGCTAGGCCCGTGAGCCACAACTACTGAGCCTGCGCATCTGGATCCTGTGCTCCGCAACAAGAGAGGCTGCGATAGTGAGAGACCCGCGCACCGCGATTAAGAGTGGCCCCCGCTCGCCGCAACTAGAGAAAGCCCTCACACAGAAACGAAGACCCAACGCAGCCATAAATAAATAAATAAATAGAACTGTCTCCTGACCCACCATTAGGTCACTGATTGAGTAGATGTAGGAAATATTTTATAGAAATCTATGCCTTTAAATATTATCATTGTCCAAATATTATCTATAGCAAATTGTGATGCTATTGGATGTTATAGACCAGTATTTGGAAGCCACAGATCTAGAATAATACTATTTATAATTTCTTCATCAAGCTATGTTCCAGCCCCATACCTCCCAAAATGTTTTCCTCAAATCTCTAGCCCCTTAAGAGGGCTTTAAAAATAAATTCTGTGGTCAAATAAGTTTGAGAATTATTACATATTAAATGTCTCATTTTAGGGGACTCACAATTCATATTCTCATACAGTAAAAACTGTAAAACTTCCTATGGTAAATAAAGAATTCTATTGCAATTTTTAGCCAGTGTGTTCCAAACTTATTTGGTCACATGAAATTATTTTCATAACACTTAATTAGAAGTTTAGTAGAACAGGAGATCTTGATACTGATTGACTCATTGTGAATATTTCCTGTACCATCCTCTAGAGCAAAATTATTTTTTGTTCCTGCAAAGTGAGCCTCTAAAGAGGATGTAGGTCTAAACACAGTACCCTAGATCAGCCTGTGAGGGTCTGTGCTCTCTTTGGATACAGAAAGTGAGGGTCACTATCCCTACTCTTCAATGTTGGATCATCTGGAGAAAATAAATCCAACTCTCTGCTTTGTCTTGGATAAATATTCCAAGATACATCTCAGGGGATGACCTCATTCAATTTAAAAAATTTATTCTGTATACATTTTCCTACTTACCCACTACATGAAATCAATCTATTTTTCTGTCTCAAGGCTTTAAAGAGAAAACCAGGTTTCTCAAGGGAATCTGGAAGAATTTGCAAAGTTGATCACCTACATAGTATATAAGCTTTAGAAAAGTTTAATCGTTGTGTTTAGAAAATAGAGACACGGGAGAAGTTCTGTAAGAGAATGTTCACAGGAACAGGTGCACGATGAATATGATGGATAAAAAGGAAATGAATAAAAGATAGAATGCCCAAGGGGCTAGTTGATCCTTTGGAGATTAAGAACAAAACAAAATAGGGAAAGTACATGATTTATTATTCATCAGTTATTCGTGCAATGAAAAAATCTCAAATTATAGCCACACAAACAAGAATTTCCTGACACTCTATATAGAATGCCATATACATTACTAGAATCTCAAAAGACAAAGGGTTAAGTGAGGTGTTTATGCAGTTACGAAAATTTCCTCCTAATGAAAAATATTCTATGTATTTTGTGACTAAATACATAGACAGAACTTTAAGAACTTTTTTTTCTACTGCTGGAAGAAAATAACACTGTTTTTAAGGGGTATAAAGTAAATCATATCTTTTGCAAATTATGGTTTTTTAAAATGTTATCTTGGGATATAGTCAGGTCTCAACTACTTGAAAAGCAATAAAGCTTGGTGATAAGTAAAGGCTTCTAAGTTATAAAAATGTTTTGGTTGTAAATTAAACCCTGGAGTAAATTGAAGAAGTAAGTTCTATCGAAAGCTTTAATGGAGTTAAGCCCTGATGAACAATTAAGAATTTGGGGGATTAAGAGAAAGTACTTAATTGCACCAGAGTGTTTTATATTATTGAACAAATATCATCATTTCTTTTAAATTTTTTTTTTTTTTTTTTTGCGATATGCGGGCCTCTTACTGTTGGGGCCTCTCCCATTGCGGAGCACAGGCTCCGGACGCGCAGGCTCAGCGGCCATGGCTCACGGGCCCAGCCGCTCCGCGGCATGTGGGATCCTCCCGGACCGGGGCACAAACCCATGTCCCCTGCATCGGCAGGCGGACTCTCAACCACTGCACCACCAGGGAAGCCCTAAATTTTTTTAAAATTAATTAGTTAATTAATTTTTAGCTGCATTGGGTCTTCGTTGCTACGCAAGGGTTTTCTCTAGTTGTGGTGAGCCGGGGCTACTCTTCATTTCGGTGCATGGGCTTCTCATTGCAGTGGCTTCTCTTGCTGTGGAGCACAGGCTCTAGGCACGCAGGCTTCAGTAGTTGTGGCACACGGGCTTCAGTAGTTGTGGCACGTGGGCTTCAGTAGTTGTGGCAGGCAGGCTTAGTTGCTCCACGGCATGTGGGATCTTCCCAGACCAGGGCTCGAACCCGTGTCCCCTGGGAAGCCCTCATCATTTCAATAAAGGGATCAGTGTTCTTGCTTAATGTTTAATGGGGTTAATATTTAGTCCTTAATAAAGTTTATACTTAATTAAGTCAGAAAATAGTGTTCTAACCTCTCTTAGTTAACCATTTCTATGGGAATCCTGATGATCAGACTATGAAATCACAATTTGAGCATCAGTGTTTATCTGGTGTGGGGCTTCTTCACTGGGAGTTATGGTCACTGAAGAACTGACTGACCCTCACAAAACTCACGAGATAATCATGGTTAACCTGGATCCCAATTTGAACCTTATAATGGAGGATATTTCTTCTCAGGAAAAGGAGTACCTATACCCATTATCCAAGATTCCCCAATTTTCCTTTCAAAAATCTGAGAAATGAATAAAAAATAAGGACATGGCTCAATGAGCCTAGAATCAGAGCAAATGCAATTGAATAATATTGAAGGGTATTTTCTAAAACTAGAATAAATTTCCCCCCCAATAGATCACAGTTCTCATAATCAGAAACCAGGTATCTACTAAATGAAGTTTCTATGTCTTGGGCTGTGCTCAGTAAGCAAATTCTGCCTCTTTAATTTCCCAGTTTTCAGGATTCCAAATCAAACATTGAACTTCTGAGCTTTTAACACATAATTACTCCAGAAATACAGTTAATAATATTTTACAATTGTAATTTTCCATAAATTCCAAGCCTGTCATGACTTTCTGAAGACAGGTTCATCCTTGACTTGCATATTTATTTCATCAGTTAAAAGCCACCAATTTGCAAACCAATTATTAAGATAATTTAATCTGGGAGGTATTTATATTATCAATGTGTTGATTTTTATTTATTCTACTTTCAAATGGAAATTATGTTCAAATCCTAGTGGACCTTGCTATAACCATAATGGTTACAGATGCAGGTTAAAAGAGAATCAGTGATTACAGAAAATGCCCAGTGCTGACAAAAAATGTCCAATGCTGACAGATAATATAAATATTTGAGAACATACTTATTGCAATTAAAAGCTGACTGTATTATATATGTTATTTTCCTTCGTATACATTTATGTTTTGTATATGTTTATGTTTTACTCTGACCACTTTTAGAAGTTGTCCACAAGTTAAGAGCTATGTCACCTTGATATGTGACAAAAAAAACCATGTAATTTTGAAATGATGCATTTCCCTACAGTTAAATTTATTTGGTATCATAAATGTTTATATTTAATTTATTATTGTCTTTGTTCAAATTTTTTTACTTTTCATGACCTATGGTCAAATGAACATAGAAAACTATGTTTTAGTTTTGAAACTAAACATATGAAAACAATAGTCCTAAACTATTGTTTTCACAGTATTTCAGTTTTTCTTTTATGTGTTAGTTTCCTGATTTCCGCATTTTCTGCAGTCACATGGAACATGAAGGAAAGAGAGAGAGAGAGAGAGAGAGAAAAGAAAGAAAGAAAGAAGGGAGGGAGGGAGGGAGGAAGGAAGGAGAGAAAGAGCAAAAGGAAGGAAGAAAGGAAGGAAAGGAGAAAGAAAGAAAGGAAGAGAGAAAGAAAAGAAAAAGAGAAAGAAAGAAAAAGGGTCCCAATATTTATGGATTGCCTAATATGCACCTGGCATTTCATACGATTAGGAGCCAACTTTGTGTGTTTCTTCTCACAGTGGATGTGTACAGTAGGAGCACAGGTGGACGTGTTCTCAAAACTTGCTAACTGTGCCCAGTTTCCCCCAAGTTTATGTCACAACCCAAGTGAATCATGAATCACACTATAATGAACTAACTAGTTCTTAAGTCGCATGATTGATTGATGTGAGATTTCCAAAATAGCATTTTAACCCTTTTATGTTCAGTAAAAGAACGCAGCAAAATACAAATAAATATGACAACATCTGAGGTAGCAAATCTTCTCCCCATCCCAGTAGAGGCAGGAAGCCTCTAGGGGAAGCTGTCTTGGAGAGCGTCCTTTCCTCCCCTCCCCTGAGGGACTGGCCTCAGAATGAAGATTAGAGATTCTTCTAATGGTCAACCTACTTTGGTGGTTTGCATCCTAGAAAACCCTCCCTTAGGCAGGATCTAATAAGCCCCCTGGGACACCTTTTGCCCCTTTGGACCCCCAGTCCACTCCCCACATCCATAACCAGCTCGCTGCAGCATCTTCACACCTGGAGTTGTTACTTGGAATCAGCTGCTTTTTCAAGGTGCTTTCTGCCCAACTCTGCTGCAACACAAGGGATGCAGTCACTGGGGAGAAGCTGAACTACAGATGTTAATGCCAGGAGTTTATTCCTTGTCACACTGGGTCTGCTTCCTTACAGGTTCACCTGGACCATCTGGAGATTTGGGAACTAGGGCAGTGCTGGGGATTCATGAAATCCAAATAATGCCAAATATTAAGGGACTGTAATGAGTGATGTTGTCTCAGGGGTGTGCTCTGGGGCTGTCTGTATTTCCTAATCGTGTGTCCTGCTGGGGATGAGAACAGAAATAGAAAAAGAGAATTGCTTCATCTCTCCTCCCCAGTGGAGGTGGGCATGCACTGCATCTCACAGCACACCCCTTCCAGTGAACTCTCAAGAGCTGCCAGCTAGGTTGACCCCATCGGAGAATAAAACCTCCTTTTCTGAAGATCTGGTCCCATTTGCAATCAGGAACAAAGTGAGGGCTCTGCAGCTCCCACAGAAGCCCCCTAAAGCAGGACTCCATCCAACCTTCAGGTGCTTTCCTCTTCTGAGGTCTTGAGTCCAAATGTGGATGCTAACCAGATTGCCTTATTTTTTTTTTTTTTTTACTATCAATTCCTCTTATATATGTTGTAGCATCTGGTCTTTTGATTTTGTATTTTTAATTTAATTTTTATTTTATATTAGTGTATAGTTGATTTACAATGCGTTAATTTCAGGTGTACAGCAAAGTAGTTCAGTTATATATATCTCCACTCTTTTTCAGATTATTTTCTCATATAGGTTATTACAAATATTGAGTAGAGTTCCCTGTGCTGTACAGTAGGTCCTTGTTCATGATCTGTTTTATATACAGTAGTGTGTATACGTTAATCCCAAACTCCTAACTCTCACTTTTATAGTGCTATTCTTCTTAAGCATAGGTAAGGGAACTCAGTCCTCTATAAATGTGAACTGATGGTTATTCTGCTATGGGGACAGTTTGAGGAAAAGTTAATGCTAACTTTTTTTTTTTTTTTTGGTGGTACGCGGGCCTCTTACCGCTGCGGCCTCTCCCGTCGCGGAGCACAGGCTCCGGACGCGCAGGCCCAGCGGCCATGGCTCACGGGCCCAGCCACTCCGCGGCACGTGGGATCCTCCCGGACGGGGGCACGAACCCACGTCCCCCGCATCGGCAGGCGGACTCCCAATCACGGCGCCACCAGGGAAGCCCTAATGCTAACTTTTTGAACATATTCCTCACAAATAGTGTACAAATAGTGTACGTATGTGTAGAATTTGGTTAACTTTGTTCCACACAGTGGTTAAGTAGCTGCATGAAAGCAATAACCTTGTGAACATTGACACTAGATAGAAAAATAAGAAAAGCCTGTGTGATGGATTTAAGTTAAATATATGGAATCGTTTTCGCAAACCAAGGAAGATTATACTGGGATGTATCATGGAGTGATCTTTCATTTCAGGGGAAAATGACATTAGTTCAGTCCTTGTGTTTATGTCTCGTCAACAAAACCACAATATATAATCTATGAAGCCCATACACATCTTATCCATTACCCATAACTTGGAGAACAGTGTCAGACACACAGAAAATACTTTAAATGTTAGACTTTCCCAAACCTGGAATGTACATGAATGTATGTGTGTGTGTGTGTGTGTGTGT